>NC_140995.1:149570528-149964991 GCF_052327205.1 Somniosus microcephalus | reverse complement strand
GGGAGGATGAGAGGGGGAGTGAGTGAGAGGGAGGGAGAGGAAGAGGGGAGGGAGGGGAAGAGGGGAGGGAGGGAGGGAGTGAGTGAGGGAGGAGAGGAGGAATGAGGGGAAGTGAGGGGATGTGGGAAGAGAGAGGGGGAGTAAGGGGATGAGGAAGGGAGAGGTGGAAGGGAGAGTGGAGTGAGTGAGGAGTGGGTGAGGAGGGATGAAAGTGGGTAGGGGGTGTGAGGAGCGAGAGGAGAGGTGAGGGTGAGTGGGTAGGAGAGGTGAGGGTGAGTGGGTAGGAGCGGTGAGGGTGGGTAGGGGAGTGATGGTGAGGGTGGGTAGGGGTGAGGGTGAGGGAGGGCTGGGTAGGGGTGGTGAGGGAGGGAGGGAAGGGGTGTGGGTGGAGGGGGTGTAGGGTGGGTGGAGGGTGGGAGGATGGGTGTGGGGGGGATGGGTGGGAGGATGTGTGTGGGGGTGAGGGGGGATGGGTGGGGGAGGGTGAGTAGGAGTGAGGGGTAGGGGAGGTGGGTAGGAGTGAGGGGTGGGTAGGAGTGAAGGGTAGGGGATGGTGGGTGGGAGTGAGGATTGTTGGGTGGGAGGGTGGGTGAGGTTGGAAGGTTGGGTGAGGATGGTTGGGTGGGGGTGAGAATGGGGCGGTGGGTGGACGGGGGTGAGGGTGGGTGGACGGGGGTGAGGGTGGGTGGGTGGGGTGAAGATCGGTGTGTGGGGGTGAGGATGGGTGGGTGGCCGGTGGGTGGGGGTGGGTGGAAGTGAGGATAAAATGGGTGGGGGGTGGGTGGAGTTGAGGAGGGGTGGGGGTGAGGATGGGTGAAGGGGGGGTGTGGGGGTGAGGATGGGTCGTTGTGTGGGTGGGTGAGGATGAGTGTGAGAGAGGAAGTGAGGGAGAAGTGAGAGGAGCGGGTGAGGATGGGAGGGAGTTGGAGGAGGGAGTTGGAGGAGGAGGTGAGGATGGGAGGGAGTTGGAGGAGGGGGTGAGGATGGGAGGGAGTTGGAGGAGGGAGTTGGAGGAGGGGGTGAGGAAGGGAGGGAGTTGGAGGAGGGAGTTGGAGGAGGGGGTGAGGATGGGAGGGAGTTGGAGGAGGGGGTGAGGATGGGAGGGAGTTGGAGGAGGGGGTGAGGATGGGAGGGAGTTGGAGGAGGGAGTTGGAGGAGGGGGTGAGGATGGGAGGGAGTTGGAGGAGGGAGTTGGAGGAGGGGGTGAGGATGGGAGGGAGTTGGAGGAGGGGGTGAGGATGGGAGGGAGTTGGAGGAGGGAGTTGGAGGAGGGGGTGAGGAAGGGGTCACGGCAGCACCGATCGCTCAGAAATCCAGGGAGGCTGCCACCAGCGGAATGCTCGGCAAACTCCTCTGCAATGTGACCACAACCAGTCAGGGAAATGCGGTCCAACCCAAGGCGAAGTATCGAGTTAAACAACACAGAACTTTCAAACAGTTTAAGAGGGAGTTAACGTGCATGCAATTTCTCCTTTCCCTTTCACTTTCCCTAAAGTCGAACTAAATATTCGAGTAGTTAGAATTAACACTTAGGTGCTCAATTTTGGAGAGAGAAGTCAAATGCGGATAAGTAAAATACGGCTTGGGGACAAGGTGCGAACAAATTGCGGTCAGAGATGAGGAACAATGAGGCACTTGAGGGGATAAAGGAGATGGAGGAGCTGACAATGGGCAAGGAGCAGGCGGGAAAGTGATGATCAGTATTAATGAGACTGAGTTTGAGTAAGGGGGAAAAAACTGGCACGGCACGGAGAAGGCAGGAAAAAGGCTAAAGTGAATACATATGGACGGGAAGATCATCTTATCAAATTACCACATTTTAAAATTGCAAAACCAGGACATTAAAATGTGAAAAACAGGAGGAGGGGACTTCGTTTTTAAAAAAATAAGGAGCATTGGCTGCAGTTACTGTACTGTCATGGAAATAGTTTGAGGGGCAGAATATGTCTGTTACAAAAGGAATATACTGTGGATGCTGGAAATATGAAATAAAAACAGTAAGCATGTTAGGCAGCATCTGTGGAGAGAGAAACAGAGTGAACTTTTCAGGTCGATGACCTTTCATCAGAACTATATATATTTATAATATTTGTTACTTCTCTTGGTGGGTCTGGTGACTGAATTTATTCTCCTGCTGATTCTGATGATGAGTTGGGGGGAGGGGGGGAGGAGGACATGGGGTGATGCTGGTTAATGATCCGCAGTAGCCCCTTCGCCGTAACACTGCTCTGGCAGAGATTTGTCCCATTGGTGTTGGCCTATTTTTTTCTCTTCTCAGGACTGATATACCAACATGTTGCCAGCACTTTTACTTATCATTTCAGCACTCCTGTGTCTTCAGGCTTTGTAGCTTTTCCCAGTTTCCCCCCATTTTTCTCGCCTTTTCCCTTGTATGGGTCTCTCACCAGTTTAGCACTTTATTTTCTTCTTTTAAGGGAACATGTTCCCGCCTGAGTGCAGAAGATCAGGTGGGTCTGAATTCATGCCTGTAAGGGAACCTGCCTGAAGAAAAACTGAGAAGGCTCCTTTACAGGCACTGTTGAATCCGTGGTTCAGTGGATATGCTATTATTAAATAATCACACGGATGCTGTACATTAACAATAAACAAGTCTTTACTGGAGGAGGGTAGTCTCTAGACTGGGGGTACAGAGGCATGCGCAAAGCTTATATACCGCTGTGGTCACTGCCGGTACTACAGTATACAGGAGCTGTAAAAGTAGTTCTGACTTAAAGGCACATACACTACAATTCCTCCCCTTTTAGATTAGTAATACCCCTAATATTCAAATAACAATTAACATTTCAACATGTACATTAAACAACAAAAGTCCATTTATAGATTCAGTCTTTGGGGCGGCTTCCTGACCCTTTCGGGATAGCGCCTTTCCGGAGGTTCTTGTTCTTGGTGCAGAGGCGATTCTGACCCCTTTTCATCGGGTAGTTCATCGGGTTCCACTGCTACTGGGTCTGAAGTAGATGCTACCGGTATGTCGGGTTCATCCCCAGGTACTCGAGACATGGGGTTGACGCGTTCCTGTGACGCTAAGATCTGATCGACGTGGCGTCTCACAATGTTCTCCCCGACATTCACTGTGTACATTAATGGCCCCTGCCTTGTACATATCGTTCTGGGTTGCCATTTCTCTGTGCGGTAGTCCCGGGCCAAAACTGGTTGACCTATCTTAAAACTCCTGGTCGGTCTTTCATTCATATTCTGAAACTGCCTGTTCTCTACATCTCTTCTGACGTTTGGCTTAACCAAATCCAAGCAGCATCGTAGTCTTCGATTGAAGAACATCATGGCTGGAGTTTGGTTGGTAACCGCATGTGTCGCATTCCGGTAGGCAAACAAGAAGTTATCCACCTTGTGTTGTAGGGGTATATCTTCATTACACATTGCCTTGATAGCCTTCTTGAATGTTTGAACAAACCTCTCGGCCAATCCATTAGTGGCTGGATGATATGGGGCGGATGTGTAATGCTTAAAACCATTGTTCTTTAAGAACCTCCGGAACTCTTCAGACACAAAGGCCTAGAAATTCAGTTGTTTGCGCCAGCCGCTAGCGCCTTAGGAGGAGGAGATGTGGGGCGCTAGGCGGCTAGCGGCCGGGCGCAGCGCGATCTGCGCCTCTCCCCAACTTCAGTAAAGATTTAGCGGCAGCGCAAAGCCTTTGCGCGCGCGCAGATCTTGACGTCATTTCATGGTGCAACGCCCTTTATGCGCCCCGAACCGGAAATTCAGTGGCGCCACCCTTCTTTGCGCCTGGCGCCCCCAGCGACTGGTAGAGGGGAACGGTTCCCAGTCGCTGCGGGGCACCGGGGGTGCTATTTAAAGGGGACTCCTCCTGCAGTATAAGTGGCAGCCATTTTGTGCCAATCCCTCTGTGTGAGAGACGGATATTTGGAGAGAGACAAAGGCAGAGAGCTTTCTGCTTTGACTCAGCACTTGCACAGGTACTTGTGGCTTCAGGACAGAGCTTTGCACTTGGATTTCACTTTCAGTGCCATAGCCTTGAGTCGCCACATATAATGGGGGCTGCAATGGGTGGAAACGTTGGCTTTCTGCATTGCATTCAAAGGGATCAGAGACGCCATGAGAGAGTGCCAGTCATGGCCAGACGGAGATTGGCCAACAGGCGTCGGCACAGGAGGCCTTACCCACCCAGGGTATACCGCCAGCAGTTCTCATATCTGAACATGTCTGAGGAGCAGTGTGTTCGGAGGATGCGATTCAGAAGGGAGGTGGTCACTGAGATCTGCCACCTGCTTCGCAGAGATCTGCAGCCACAGCTGAGGAGCAGGACGTCTCTGTCAGTGGCAGTGAAGGTGATGGTGGCTCTCAACTTCGATGCCACTGGCTCCTTCCAATCCGCTACTGGGGACATTGCCAACATCTCCCAGTTCGCGGTACATTGCTGCATCCACCAGGTGAACAATGCCCTTTTCAGAAGGAGACGTCAGTACATCTCCTTCCCCATGACCCTGGACAAGCAGCAAGAGCGTGCAATCGGATTTGGAAGAATAGCGGGCTTCCCCATGGTTGAGGGCGTAGAACTGATGAACCAGCAATGGTCAGGCCTTGCTTCAGGGCTGCAGTATGCAGGGCATGGCAGCCAAACAAGTCGACCCTTCCCCTTTAAGAGCTGACCGGCGCCAGCGTGTCTGCCTTCATTGAGCAACTCGCCGCACCTGCGCTGCGCCCGTCCTCGGTGTTAGCGCCCCGGATCGCCGGCTTAGCGCCTAGTGATAGTCGTGCATCACCTGCTTTAGCGCAGCAGCAACCTCTTGGGGCGATGCCACTGAATATCAGCGAAGGTGGCGCGAAGTTGCGCCGGGCGCAAACTTTAGCGGCCGCCCGGCTGTAGCGCCCCAAACGTGGCTATACTGAATTTCTAGGCCAAACTGTGGTCCATTGTCAGAGCAAATCTGTTCAGGCAGCCCATTCCTGGCGAATATGGTTCGTAAGACTGTGATAGTTTTTTCTGTGGTGGTTGAGGACATTTTTATTACCTCTGGCCACTTTGAATGTGCATCCACCGCAATTAAAAACATCGAGTCCATAAAGGGACCAGCAAAATCAATGTGCACCCTTTGCCATGGAGATGAGGGCCACTCCCATGGATGTAGAGGGGCTTGTGGTGGGGCATTTTGGACCTTCTGGCATCCTGTACAGCTCTTGGTCATCTCTTCGATTTCTCTATCGATTCCCAGCCACCACACAAACGCTCTGGCTAAGTTCTTCATTTTTACCCCTCCCAGATGACCCTCATGAAGCTCATTGAGCACTCTATCCTTCAATTTGGGTGGAATTACTACTCTGGATCCATACATCAAGGTTCCTCTGCACACTGACAGCTGTTCTCTTCTCGGCGAGAATGCTGGCAGCAGTGGTTCGCCATGTGCTGGCCATCCCTTCACCGTTAAATCATAGACCCAGGAGAGTGTCGGGTCATTTCGTGTTTCCTTTTCTATGTTTGCATTCGTCACAGGGAGACATTCGACAATAATCGAGTGGAATAACTCCACTGGATCCACTGCCAGTTCTTCTTCCACCGTCGGCAACGGTAGGCGCGACAATCCATCAGCATTCCCATGCTGTTTAGTTCGTTTGTACTCAATGTCATATTGGTGTGCCCCTAGGAAAAGGGACCACCTCTGTAGCCGCTGTGCCGTCATTATCGGTACGCCCTTCTGAGGGTTGAAAATGGAGACGAGAGGTTGATGATCAGTTAGTAGAGTAAATTTCTGACCGTGCAGGTAGTGATTGAACTTCTTCACCCCCCACACCAGGCTGAGGGCCTCTCTGTCAATCTGGGCGTAGTTACGCTCGGCTGAAGTTAACGAGCGTGACGCAAAAGCTATTGGCCTCTCAGAACCACCAAGGAATTTATGTGACAGTACCGCCCCAATGCCGTAGGGAGACGCATCACACGCCAGTCTTATCGGTAGTGATGGGTTGTAGTGAGCCAATACTTCTCTTGAAGTGATTAGGTCCTTACTCTTCTGAAAGGCCCACTTACATTCATCGCTCCATTTCCATGCCACTCCCGTTCGTAGTAGGGCGTTCAGTGGATGCAGAATTGTGGACAAATTCGGCAAAAACTTATGGTAGTAATTCACCAATCCGAGGAATGACCTCAGTTGTGACACATTTTCAGGCGCTGGAGCCTTAACTACCGCTTCAGTTTTGTCAGGGGACTTATGCAACCCCTCTTCATCAATCACGTGGCCACAATACGATATCTGTTTCTTCAAAAACTCGCACTTGGGGCGATTGGCTCGTAGCCCATGTTCACGTAGTCTAGGTTGGCAAGGTGTTCACTGTCATCTTCACCTGTCACTAGGATGTCGTCCAAGTAACACTGAGTCCTCGGAATCCCTTGCAGGACTTGTTCCATCGCTCTTTGCCATATCGCCGGAGCTGATGCTACTCCGAATACCAGTCGATTATACTGGTAAAGACCTTTGTGAGTGTTTATCATGAGATACTTCCTAGAGGATTCTTCAACCTCCATCTGCAAATATGCTTGCGCTAGGTCAATTTTTGTAAAACGCTTCCCTCCGGATAGTGAGGCTAAGATATCTTCTATCCTTGGAAGAGGATATTGTACTGTGTGAAGGACTGGGTTCACTGTCACCCTGAAGTCCCCACAGATGCGAACCTTCCTTGGCTCCTCAGACTTATTGTTTAACGTTTTCTTCATGACAGGAACGATGGGTGTCGCCCACTCGCTCCAGTCTACCTTAGATAACACACCTGCATTCTCCAGATTCTCCAGCTCTGCCTCGACGGCTGGGCGAATTGCATATGGTACTGGTCTTGCTTTGAAAAACTTGGGAATTGCATTCTCCTCTATTTTTATCGAGGTGGTTACGCCTTTAAGAGTGCCCAGTTCTTGTTGAAATACCTCTTTGGCGTCAGCTAAGATTGTTGACAATCTTCCAGGAGTGACGTCGTCATCCTTTTTACCAGCCACCGTCAGTGCCTGAATGGAGTGCCAGTCTAAACTTATCTTTCTGATCCATTCACGTCCCAATAACGGTGGTCCACCATCTTGCAGAATGTAGAGATACAATTTCCGTATTTTCTTGCCGTTGTATTCGACAGGCACCCTTATTTTTCCTCTGGGGTATACTTTTTGCCCCGTATACGTCCTCAAGACAATGGATGTCTCTCTCAAGGGTATATGTGAGAATAGCCGCTCGTAGTCTCGTCGATTCATGACGGTTAGAGCTGATCCTGTATCCAATTCCATTTTGACTTGAGACCCTGCTATCGTGAGGGTGACCCAAATGGTTCGGTGATCCTCTTTTGCGAGTACGTTGTGAAGTTTGAGACAGCTTAGTCTCTTGTTTGCGGATTCACTATCGCTCATCTGGTCTTTAGAACTACTGTCCATCATCTTTTGTACTTTCCTGTACGGTTCCTTAGTAGCCTTTTTATTGTCGTTGGTCTTCTTCTCAGACCTGCAAACTCGTGCAATGTGTCCCCTCTTTCCGCATTGCCTGCATATTTTGTCCTAGGACCAGCAGTCCTTCTGGTCATGGTTTGTTCTGCCGCAGCGATAACATTTTTCAAATCCCCGTGTCATTTCGTGGGTGCCATATTCCTGTGGCTTTTGTTGTATTTCCGCAGCTCCCCTTGCTGCTGCTTTGTACGATACTGCCACGCTGAAAGCCTTATCTAGCGTCAGCTCTTTCTCTGAGAGTAACCTCTTCTGGGTTCCTTCACTCAGGAGTCCACAGACAAATTTGTCCCGTAAGGTATCTGCCAGTCCTGCTCCGAACTGGCAGTGCTTTGATAGCTTGCATAGTTCCGTAAGGTAATCAGCATTGCTCTCATTTTTATGCTGATTTCTCCTGTGGAATTTAAATCTTTCTGCTATCAGCAGCGGTGTAGGATTTAGGTGTTCCTGTAGGATAGCAACAATTTCGTTAAAACTCTTCGCCTTCGGTTTGGCTGGAGTAATCACGTCCCGCAATAGGCCGTACGTTCTTGCACCCATTAAATTTAGCAATACCGATGCCTTTTTCCCCTCGGCTATTTCGTTTGCCTCGCAATATACCTCGACTCTTTCCACGTACGTGGTCCAGTCTTCTATTGCATTATCAAAGGCAGTGATATCGCCAGTCTTTGGCATCTTGAAAATCTAAGATGGCATCTCCCGCGCTTTTCCTTCGTCCCCAATGGATCAAAATGGCACCTCCCGCGCTTTTCCTTCTTCCCCGCCGAGTTAAGATGGTGCCTCTCGCGCTTTCCCGCCGCTGCCGCTGCTGCTGCTGTCAACGCCGCTCTCCGCGGTATTTTTATTTTTAACCGTTCCCGTCGTGGAGCGGACCCTCTGGGACACTTCCCTCCCTCTTCTTAGGTCCGAACGCTGCCCGGCTGCGAAGCACCGGCCGCGCCCTGTGTGCTCCACCCTCTCTCTCTCTCTGCTTCCCGACTCGCTGCCCAGCCCCGTTGCAGAGCCACCCGATCGAGCTCGAGCCCGCCGCAGCCCAGGAAGGATCAGTGCACTACCTGCCACCAGCCCAATTAGCTGGGAAACCACAGACTGGGGAACCAAGCCTGGCTCTTGACAGTCTCCCCTGCAAGTTTTCAATCCAATGATTTGGAGGGCGGTTGCCCACGGTCGACGCCCGTTTCTCGAGTTTCTTTGGATTTTTTCTTTTCTTTTCTGACTTTGACCTTCAATAACGTCGTCTGAGGTGCTGCCGAGTTGCAGGTAAGTTCGTTTCTTACTCGTCGCCAGTATTAAATCCGTGTGTTAATGGAGACACGGAATGCAGGAGTTGGTTTAACAAGTCTTTACTGAATGGAGACAATCTGGAAACTGAAACTACAGAAGCCTACCAGGGCCTTTTATACAGGGATGGTCACTGCCGGTACTGCAGTCTGAGACCAGTTATTCCCTTAAAGGGACATACACAACACTCAACATTTCTTCGCACATTTGGTCTGAGCAAGTCCAGACGAGATCTCAACCTTCGGTTAAAGAACATCATGGCCGGGGTCTGGTTGGTAATTGCATGTGTCGCGTTTCGGTAGGCTAATAAGAAATTGTCCATCTTATGCTGTAGTGGAATTTCATCGTCGCACATGGCCTTTATCGCCTTCTTAAAGGTTTGTATGAACGTCTCAGGCAATCCATTTGTGGCTGGATGATACGGGGCGGATGTGTAATGCCTTACCCCATTCCTTTTCATAAATTTTTGGAACTCGTCGGACACAAACTGTGGTCCATTATCAGAGCAAATCTGCTCTGGCAAACCGTTTCTGGCAAATATGGTCCGTAGGACTGCAATCGTTTTCTCTGTAGTGGTTGAAGACATTTTTATCACCTCAGGCCACTTTGAATGAGCATCCACTGCTATTAAGAACATTGAGTCCATGAATGGACCAGCAAAATCAATATGCACCCGTTGCCATGGAGAGGAGGGCCACTCCCATGGGTGTAGAGGGGCATGTGGTGGTGCATTTTGGACCTTCTGGCATCCTAAGCAGCTCTTAGTTAGGTCTTCGATTTGTTGATCGATTCCCAGCCACCACACATAAGCCCTAGCAAGGCTTTTCATTTTCACTCCCCCCAGATGACCTTCATGTAGCTCATTTAGCACTCTCTCCCTTAACTTGGGTGGAATCACCACTCTGGATCCACACATCACTGTCCCCTGGCATACTGACAGCTGTTCTCTTCTGGATGAGAATGTTGGCAACAGTGAGTCGCCATGTGTTGGCCATCCCCTCACCGTCAATTCATATACCCGCGACAGCGTCGGATCATTGCGGGTCTCCTTCTCTATATCTGCGTTTGTTACTGGCAATCGTTCAATTATTGATGAATAAAATATCTCGATAGGGTCCACTGCTGGTGCTTCCTCCACAGTAGGCAGTGGCAGGTGCGATAGCCCATCAGCGTTCCCATGCTGTTTCGTGCCTTTATATTCTATTTCATATTGATTCGCCCCTAGAAACTGGGACCATCTTTGTAACCGCTGTGCAGTCATCACTGGAATGCCCTTCTTAGGATTAAAGATGGAGACAAGTGGTTGGTCAGTCAGCAAGGTGAACTTCTGCCCATGCAGATAGTGGTTGAATTTTTTTACTCCCCATACTAGGCTGAGGGCCTCCCTGTCAATCTGGGCGTAGTTGCGCTCGGCTGAGGTTAGTGACCGAGACGCAAAGGCTACTGGCCTCTCCAACCCGTCTGGGAATTTGTGCGACAGCACCGCTCCAATACCGTAGGGTGATGCATCACATGCCAAACGAATTGGTAGTGCTGGGTTGAAATGGGCCAACACCTCTCTTGATGTGATCAATTCTTTACACTTCTGGAAAGCTCGTCTACGTTCGTCATCCCACTTCCATGGTACCCCTGTTTGCAGTAGGGTGTTCAGCGGGTGTAATACTGTAGACAAATTTGGTAAGAACTTGTGGTAGTAGTTTACCAGCCCGAGGAACGACCTCAGTTGTGACACATTTTCCGGTGCTGGAGCCTTGACTACTGCCTCAATCTTGTCAGGGGACTTATGTAACCCCTCTTCATCGATGACGTGGCCACAATACGAGATCTGTTTCTGGAAACACTCGCACTTGTAGCAATTAGCTCGTAGCCCATACTCCTTTAATCTGGTGAGCACCTTCTCCAAGTTGGCGAGGTGATCACTGTCATTTTCGCCCGTGACCAAGATGTCGTCCAAATAAAACTGGGTCCCTGGAATCCCTTGCAGGACCTTTGCC
Organism: Somniosus microcephalus; assembly: GCF_052327205.1. Lineage (NCBI taxonomy): Eukaryota > Metazoa > Chordata > Chondrichthyes > Squaliformes > Somniosidae > Somniosus > Somniosus microcephalus. The sequence goes on along the minus strand of NC_140995.1, from coordinate 149,954,248 downwards.
AGATAGCCGGAGCCGAGGCTACTCCAAACACCAGCCGGTTGTATTGATAGAGACCTTTATGAGTGTTGATCGTAAGGTAATGTTTCGAAGCTTCTTCTACCTCCATTTGCAAGTACGCCTGGGCTAGATCAATTTTGGTGAAGCGTTTACCTCCAGATAGCGAGGCGAAAATATCCTCAATTCGTGGAAGCGGATATTGCACCGTGTGAAGGACTGGGTTCACTGTCACCTTAAAATCCCCACAGATGCGGACCTTCTTTGGTTCCCCAGGCATATTACTCAACGACCTCTTCATTACAGGAACGATGGGTGTAGCCCACTCGCTCCAGTCCACTTTGGACAGTACTCCTGAACATTCCAACCCTTCCAGCTCTGCTTCAACAGCTGGTCTGATCGCATAAGGCACTGGTCTGGCCTTCAGAAACTTTGGGCTTGCATTTTCCTCTATTTTAATCGTTGCTGTTATTCCTTTTAGTGTTCCTAGTCCCTCCTGGAACACTTCTTTTGCGTCAGTTAGCATTTTTGACAGTCGTCCAGGTGTGACGTCGTCATCCTTTTTGGCCTCAACCTTCAGTGCCTGTATGGAATGCCAATCTAATTGTATCTTCCGGACCCATTCACGTCCTAGTAGTGGTGGTCCTCCATTTGGCAATACATATATATCCATTTTAGGTATTTCCTGGCCTTTATATGTCACTTTCACCCTTCTTTTTTCCGTTGGGGTAGATTTTTTGCCCCGTATACGTCTTCAAGACAATCTCTGTAGCTTTCAAGGGTATGTGTGAAAATAGCCGCTTGCAGTCTCTTTGATTTATGACTGTTAGAGCTGACCCTGTGTCCAGTTCCATTTTCACTTGGACTCCATCTATCTTGAGTGTAATCCAGATAGTCTGGTGATCCTCCATTTCTGTTACCTTATGTAGTTTCAGACAACCCAGCGCCTTGCTTCCGGAGTCTGTGTCACTTTTCTGTTCGTCTGAACGACTGTCCATCACCTGGTGTACCTTTTTGTACTTCTCCTGTGGAGATTTCTTGCTGTTGGTTTTCTTCCCAGACCTGCAGACTCTTGCTATGTGTCTTGCTTTCCCACACTGTCTGCACACTTGGTCCTTGAACCAACAATCTTTCTGGTCATGTGTTGTTCTGCCGCAGCGATAGCACTTCCCTGTTCCATAGGACATTTCATTGGTGCCATATTCTTGCGGTCTCCGTTGTATCTCTGCAGCGCCCCTTGCGGCTGCTTCGTGTGATACTGCCATACTGAAAGCTTTGTCCAGCGTAAGGTCCTTTTCTGATAGAAGCCGTTTCTGGGTTCCTTCACTTTGTAGCCCACACACAAACTTGTCCTTTAACGTATTTGCTAGTCCCGCTCCAAACTGGCAGTGTTTCGATAGCTTGCGCAGTTCCGTTAGGTACTCAGCATTGCTTCCGTCTTTGTGTTGGTTCCTTTTATGGAACTTAAATCGTTCTGCTATCAGCAACGGTGTGGGGTTTAAGTGGTCCTGTAGGATTTCTACTATGCTTTCAAAATTCTTGTTTACCGGCTTCTCTGGGGTTATTAGATTACGCAGTAACCCATAAGTTTTTTCACCCATGGAATTTAACAGAACCAGTGCTTGATTAGAATCTGGCACTTCATTCGCCCTGCAGTACACCTCAATACGTTCCACATATGTCGCCCAATCTTCGACTTCATTGTCAAACGTAGAGATACTGCCACTCTTCGGCATCCTTGGGCATGAGGTAACTGTCACAAATGGCACCTCCCGCGCTTCCCCTTCTTCTCCGCTGGCACAAAATGGCGTCTCCCGCACTTTCCTTCCTTCCCGCGCTCGCCCTTCTTCTCCGCTGCGGCTTCTAAAAATGGCGCCTCCCGCGCTCTTCCTTCTTCTCCGCGGCTCAATGACGTCTCACCTTCCTTCACCCCGCGGACCCTGTTCAGCCCGTGAGCCCTGGCTGTGCTCTGCGCGTTCTTCTTTTTATATTTTTCGACGCCGCTCAGTCTAGAACCCGGCTGTTTCTTTACCCTCTCTCCGGTTTGTTTTCTTTTTCTCGACGCCGCTCAGTGTTCAACCCCCGGCTGCGCCCTGCGCTCTTCACCTTCTGTCTTACCCCGTCGACGCTGCTCGCTTTCTCTCCGGTGTCGGTCGGCTCCAGCCGCCGCTGCTCGGGAAGGGTCTGCGCTGGACCTGTCGTCGGTCTCTTACTGCTCGTCGTGGCTGGGGAACCAAGCCCGGCTCTCCACAGCCTCCCCTGCGAAGTTGAATCTCTGCCTGACTGCCGGGCGGTTGCTCGTGGTCGACGCCCGTGTTCCTGGCCTCGACTATTTTGTTTTATGTTGCAGGTAGATTCGAATCGACACTCGTCGCCACTGTTGGATCCGTGGTTCAGTGGATATGCTATTATTAAATAATCACACGGATGCTGTACATTAACAATAAACAGGTCTTTACTGGAGGAGGGTAGTCTCTAGACTGGGGGTACAGAGGCATGCGCAAAGCTTATATACTGGTGTGGTCACTGCCGGTACTACAGTATACAGGAGCTGTAAAAGTAGTTCTGACTTAAAGGCACATACACCACAGGCACGTGCTCCCAACTTGCCCTATTTACAAAATCCACTGCACACAGGTGATCCAGGGCACCTGGGCACAAATCCAGAAAACTTCCCTTTTATGTCTTTCTATTGCCTCATGTGATGATCTTTTAGTTCATCTGACAATTTCCTTTAAAGAACTGATTCCATGCATTGTGAGAAGTCACGGGCACAAAGGCTGTGATTTTCCATCTACCTGTATTAATTTTAATGGGGAGAAGATCACAGGTTATGAGCCTGCAATTCGCTCCTGTGAGCACCGGTTCCCCACTGGGAGAGTAGAGTCGACCTTTTAAGTAGATTGGAGGTCATTCGACCCATTAACTTACTCTCTGTGATTGGAGCGCCTGTCCTTTCTCTCCCCACCCCTGTTTTTTACCCAACTTTACTAAGATGTTTGCTTATCGTTCTGTTTTCAGTTCGGAAAAAGGGGTTTATCAAAAACATTAACTTCTCATTTCTCTTTACAAGTGTATTTTCAGCATTTTCTATTTTTGCTTCAGATTTAAAGCATTTGCAGTTTTCTTTTATGTGTTATCTCTTTTTAGTGTCAGATATGTGTGTTCATAAAGAACCTTTCAGTTTGCAAAAAAAAAATCAGGTTTGTAGATAATAAATCTCATAACAACTTATGTTTATATAGCGCTTTTCATCTAACAACATGTCCCAAAGGGTTTTGAAGGAGTAGAAATGGACATCAAGCAGAAAGTAGGAGAAAAATCAGTTTTTAAAGAAGCTTTTGAAGGCAAGGAGAGCGAATAGGAATTAAAAGGTTTTGGCTGAGAGCTCCAAAGCGCAGGGCAAAGTTGGAAAAGTGGTGGCTGTATTCTAGGACCTAGGGCTGGAGAAGATTGCAAAGGTGGAGGGTATGAGGCCATGGAGGGAATTTTAAACAAGGATGGGAATTTCGAAATCCATGTACTGGAGGCTAGGGCTGCAGCTCACATCAGCAAAGATGGGAATAATAAATATGTGTGACATTGTGGGGGATAGTATGCAAATTCTGGATAAGTTACTGGTTAGAATGGAGCTTTAGAAGCTGGGCCAAAGAGAAGGGAATGCGCAAAGGAAGCCAGAATTGGAAGAGCAGAGTGTGCATGTAGGAATGTAGAGCTGAAGGGGTTCCACAGGTAGGGAGGGACAAAGCAACCCGTGGCCTTGTAGATGAAGACAATAATTTCAAAGTCCATATGGTGGAGGAAAGGAAATGAATGAAGATTCGGAAGAAGAGAGGTGATGAAGGAGTGGATCTTACGTTGAAATAGGATGCAAGTGGAAGAGATTTGGACAAGCTGGAACTGAAATTCCATGTCCTTTCTGGCACACTCCCACAGCAATTGCAGCAGGAGTGCAACAGAAAGGCCAGAAAACAGGCCAGGAGCAAATATACTCCATTATTTAAGAAAGGTGAGAGAGAGAAACCAGGAGATTATAAATCTGTTAGTCTAACATCTGTTGCAGGAAGTTATTAGAATCTGTAATTAAGGACATGGTGACTGAGCATTTAAGAGAAACTTGAGTTGATTAGAGGAGCCAACGTAGATTTATAAAGTGTAGTTCATGTCTAATTAACCTAATTGAATTTTATGAGGAAGTAACTAAAGTATGAGACATGGGAATGTCTATGGATGTAGTTTATATGGACTTCCAGAAGGCATTCAATAAGGTTCTACATAAAAGACTGTTAGCTAAAATTAAAGCCCATGGAATTGAAGGCAAATTATTGCCCTGGTTAGGAGATTGGTTAGCTGGTAGAAGACAGAGAGTAGGGATAATGGGTATGTACTCGAATTGGAAGGAAGTGATTAGTGGTGTCCCACTAGGATCTGTACTGGGGCCTCAACTATTCACTATATTTAATAATGACTTAGGTAGCACAGTAGAGAGCCGTATATCCAAGTTTGCTGATGACACAAAGATTGGTGCCACAGTAGGTAGTTTTAATCAAGAGCATAAAATTACAAAGAGACATTTGTAATATAGATTAAGTGAGTGGGTGAAACAGTGGCAGATGGATTTCAATGCAGGTAACTGGGGTCTGCACAGAGCGGCATTCAACGGAGTGCACTTAAACAGAGTGTTTTATTTGGAAATTTGGAAAGAGTGGGATTCGGAGAAGAGGGAGAAGGCGATGCTGCTTTTTGCCTACACTATTTGTAGTGCTTTGTGTTACAGGTAGATATTTAATTTCCTTACCCATAACTTAATCTAGATCAAGTAAGTAGTCAAGAAATTAAACTGTAAACTGAGTTACTTAAATACAAATTTAATTAAATAGAACAAGGTTATATAGGGATGGCAGTGCAGGTGGTGTGCCTCAACTGCAGCATGTGGGAGTTTATGGAGAGCATTGCAATCCCAGACAACCACGTCTGCAGTAAGTGCCTGCATCTTGAGGAACTTCAGATCAGAGTTGTTGCACTGGAGTCTGAGGTGCAGACATTGCGGGGCATCAGGGAGGGGAGAGTTACCTGGACACTTAGATCCCGGAGGCAGTCACACCCCTTAGGTTATGTAGTGGTACAGGTATGGTTAGTGGTCAGGGACAGGAGGGTGTGACTGCAACTCAGGCAGGTAAGGGGACCCCAGGTGCAGTGATGGAGGAGCCTCGGCATTTGTCCTTATCCAACAGGTATGAGGTTCTTGCTGCCTGTGTGGATGAGGGAAAAGCCTGCAGGATGGAAGAACAAGCTAACCATGGCGCCATGGTGCAGGAGGCCATTCAAGTGGGGGGAGTGAAAGGGGATGTAGTTGTGGTAGAGGACAGTATAGTCAGAGGGATAAATAATGTTCTCTGCAGCCATGACCGGGAGTTCCAAAGGTTGTGTTGTTTGCATGGTGCCAGGGTTAAAGACATCTCCTCGCGACTGGAGAAGAACTTAGAGTAGGAAGGGGCGGATACAGTTGCCGTGGTCCAACGACATAGGTAGAACTAGGAATGAGGTTCTGCTGAGAGAGTTTGAGGAGTTGGGGTCCAAATTAAAACTCAGAACCTTACAGGTAATAATCTCTGGATTGTTACCTGAGCCACACGCCAATTGGCATAGGGATAAGCAGATTAGAAGGTTAAATGCGTGTCTCAAAGAGTGGTGTGGGAGGCAGGGGTTTTGCTTCATGGGGCACTGGCACCAGTACTGGGGAAAGAGGGAGCTGTTCCATTGGGAAGGGCTCCACATAAACCGGGCTGGAACCAGTATCCTGGTGAATCGAATAACCAGAACAGTAGACAGGGCTTTAAACTAATGAAGGGGTGGGTGGGAGGATTCCAGAAAGAGTAAATTTAAAAGCAGCGAGAGAAATGTCAAGGCTCTAGAGCAGAGCAGAGTTTTGGGTAAAAATAAGTAGAGTGGGTCAGGAAAGGACAGAGAGAATAACAAAGGTAATAGGGCATCAGTGACTAAGGTGACATCAGGGAAAAATAGAAAAAAGTCAAAGCTAAAGACACTATATTTGAATGCGCGAAGCATTCACAACAAAATAGATGAATTAATAGCGGAGATAGAAATGAATAGGTTTGATCTAATAGCCATTACGGAGACGTGGTTGCAAAGTGACCAAGGTTGGGAACTAAATATTCCAGGAAAAAATAACTTTTGGAAGAGATAGGTAAAATGGAAAAGGAGGAGTAGCCCTGATAATAAAGGATGGGATAAAGACAGTAGAGAGAAAGGATCCTAGCTCCGAAAATCAAGAAGTAGAATCAGTTTGGGTGGAGCTAAGAAACAGCAAGGGGCAGAAAACATTGGTGGGAGTTGTTTATAGGCCCCCAAACAGTAGCTCAGTATAACTCAGGAAATTAGAGGTGCATGTAACAAGGGTAATACAGTAATCATGGGGGACTTTAATCTACATATAGACTGGGCAAACCAAATTTGCAGTAATAGTGTGGAGGACGAATTCATGGAATGTATACAAGATAGTTTTCTAGATCAGTATGTTGAGGAACTAACTAGGGAACAGGCTATTTTAGATCTAGTATTGTGCAACGAGAAAAGCTTAATTAATAACCTTGCAGTAAAGGGGCCTTTAGGGAAGAGTGACCAGAATATGATAGAATTTTATATTAAGTTCAAAAGTGATTTAGTTAAATCTGAAACTAGGGTCTTAAATCTAAACAAAGCAAACTACGTAGGTAGAGGGGTAAGTTGGCTAAGGTAGATTGGGAAACTACATTAAAAGGCATGACAATAGACAAGCAATGGCTAGCATTTAAAGAATTAATACATAATTTACAACAAATATACATTCCTTTAAGGCACAAAAACCCCACAGGAAAAGTGGTCCAACCATGGCTAACAAGAGAAGTTAAAGATAGTATTAGATCAAAGGAAGAGGCTTCTAATGCTGCCAAAAAGAGCAGTAAGCCTGAGGATTGGGACAATTTTAGAATTCAGCAAAGGAGGACCAAGAAATTGATAAAGAAAGGGAAAATAGAATGAGAGTAAATGAGTGAGAGACATAAAAACAGAATGTAAAAGCTTCTATAGGTATGTAAAAAGGAAAAGATTAGCAAAAGTAAATGTGGGTCCCTTGCAGGCTGAGACAGGAGAAATTATAATGGGGAATAGGAAATGGCAGAGAAATTAAGCAAATACTTTGGCCCCGATTTTCGGCTTGTGTGGGAAATGGTCAGGTTTCCCCGAATGTGGGGTTTCTGACACACATAAAAAAGTGTCAGCCAGCTCCACGCAATTTTCCCTCAAGTGGCCAATTAATTCCCAGCATGTGGGAAGCCTTGCTAATTGTCCAATTTGAGTCAGAAATCCCCACAGTATGATGTCATCATTCATGGTGCTTTCAAAGTGTCCAGCAAGCTTCTCCACCTCTGCAGGCTGCTCAACCACTCTTGCACAATGGCAGAGGAGCCTGCACCAGCTGCTGCCAGCGGCAGAGGCCGAGCTGCCTTCAAATTCGACGAGGCTTCACTGCAGGCATTATTAGATGGGGTTAGGGCCCACAGGGAGGTCCTCTTCCATAGGTCAGGGAGGAAGAGGCCTCCCACTCAGACCAATGCTGCATGGATGCAGGTGTCAGCAGATGCCAACTCGCTGGGAGTCACCAGAAGAACCTTGGCATTACATCTCTAACTCCTTCCTTAACTCCCCCACAGTACCATCCAGAGCCCCCATCCTCACTGTGGAGGAGGAAGAGGCTGTGCAGCCAGACTCCTCAGAGGAATCTCCAACCTCTGAGGGTGCAGCGTCAGCAGAAGTAAGCGCACCTGGCACCAGCGCAGACACCTTCGGGACATAGAGTAGTGTTGTCACCTGGTGTTTCACAGCTCACAAGTGATCCTCATCAGATTCTGGAGACAGGGACAGCAGTGGAGAGTCCTCATCGGAGGGCGCAGGACTCTGCCAGCTCAGCTCAGCTGCGCTGCATGTTGACCCTTTGCCTCTGGGTCCATCTGCAAGAGAAGAGGTGATGGATCTCCATGCACAGATGCAGGAGTCTCTGGCAGGTTTTGTCTCCAGGATCGCTGCGAGTGTGGAGCGAATGGAGGAGTCCATAGCGACCATGAGCAGAGCCTTTGTGGAGTCATTGGTGCATGAACGCATCACCATGGAAAGGTTGGCAACCTCCATGGAGGAGATAACTCACCAGGGTACGGAAAACATGGTGAGTGCTCATAAGAGAATGACATCTCTTGAGGAGCGTTGGCCATCTGTTGAACAGAGAAACCAGATCTTCATGGAAGTCCTTCTGAGTAGGACTGCCAGTGCAGAAACGGGTCCCCAAGGCCCCCTAAAGCGCAGCAAGGTGCTCTCAAGCCACTTCCAAGCGCTGGCCCCTTCTGGCCTGTGCAGCTTCAGGTGAGTGAGCAGCAGCCTGGTGCTCCTGTTGCTGATCCTGCTGTTCCTGGTTCTGCTGCTGCCGCCTCTGCTGCTGGAGATCCTCTAATGGCAAGAAGGGAAGGAAAAAAAGGCGTCCCATGCTTCTCGTAGGTGCCTCCGCTGAGGAAGCGCTGAGTGAGGGTGGCGAGAGGGGCTTCTCAGGAGATCGCATTGGAGAAGTGTGGGAGGCTGCAACCTTCCACAGCTGTGCCCAAGCCTTGAAGAAGTAGCCCCAAACCTGCAACAACAAGGTCCTTCAACATACAAGTGCTGTCCCTTTAAATCGCAGCTTCTCCATTGACCTGCAGCTGACAGCAAACAAGCCGGCAAGCTTCACGCCAGCTCTCAGCAGCGGGGTTCCCCGCAGGCGGGTTTGATGTGGGGAAAGCCCCAAAGTTGCAACGGCGTCGGAGAAACTACCTCAACAAGCTGGTAATTGCTTATTAGTGCTCCGACAACCAGTCCCGCCAGCGGCGGCCGGGACTGAAGCGGGGCGCGGGGAAACAGCGGTCCGAAAGTCGGACGGGATGGGGAATCAGGCGGGTGGGGGGGTCCCGACCCGCTTTTTCGCCGATTTTCGGCCCCTGGCCGCATGAAAAGCCGCCCGACGGCAGCCAGAAAATTGACCCCTTTGTGCCTATCTTCATGGAAGAAGATGCAAAAAACCTCCTGGAAATAGTGAAGAACCAAGGGTCCAGCGAGAATGAGGAACTGAAAGAAATTAGTATTAGTAAAAAAGTAGTACTGGAGAAATCAATGGGACTGAAAGCTGATAAATCCCCTGGTCCTGATGGCCTGTATCCTAGAGTTTTGAAAGAGGTGGCTATAGAGATAGAGGATGCATTGGTTGGCATCTTCTAAAATTTCATAGAATCTAGAACAGTTCCCGTGGATTGGAAGGTAGCAAATGTAACCCCACTATTTAAGAAAGGAGGGACAGAGAAAACAGGGAACTGCAGACCAATTAGCCTGACATCAGTAGTAGGGAAAATGCTAGAATCTATTATTAAGGATGCAGTTACAGGGCACTTAGAAAATAATAATAGGATCGGGCAGAGTCAACACGGATTTATGAAAGGGAAATCATGTTTGACGAATCTGTCAAGAGTTGTTTGAGGTTGTAACTAGCAGAATAGATAAGGGGGAACCAGTGGATGTGGTGTCTTTGGATTTTCAGAAGGCATTCGATAAGGTGCCACACAAGAGGTTATTAAACAAAACTAGGGCTCATGGGATTGTAAGTAATATACAAGCATGGATTGAGGATTGGTTAACGGACAGAAAACAGAGAGTAGGAATAAACGGGTCATTTTCGGGTTGGCAGGCTGTAACTAATGGGGTACCGCAAGGATCAGTGCTTGGGCCTCAGCTATTCACAATCTAGATCAATGATTTGGATGAGGGGACCAAATGTAATACAGGTAGACTACCCTTTATCCGGACTTCCGAAAACCGAAACCCTCTAAAAACCGAAGGTTTTTTCGTTCAGCGTAAGTCGTGCGTACGAACGAAAAAACCTTCGGTTTTTAAGAGGGTTCCGGTTTCGGAAGTTCGGATAAAGGGTAAGTCGTGCGCACGACCCCCCGCCGACCCCCCCGCGGACCCCGCCGGCCCCGACAACTGCCGACCCCGCCAGCCCCAACAACCACCGACCCCCCCGCGGACCCCGCCGGCCCCGACAACCGCCGACCCCGCCAGCCCCGACAACCGCCGACCCCCCCGCCCGCCGACCCTGCCAGCCCCGACAACCGCCGACCCCCCCGCGGACCCCGCCGGCCCCGACAACCGCCGACCCCGCCAGCCCCGACAACCGCCGACCCCCCCGCGGACCCCGCCGGCCCCGACAACCGCCGACCCCGCCAGCCCTGACAACCGCCGACCCCCCCGCGGACCCCGCCGGCCCCGACAACTGCCGACCCCGCCAGCCCTGACAACCGCCGACCCCCCCGCGTACCCTGCCGGCCCCGACCACCGCCGACCCCAACTGACTTACGCTGAGCGTCAGCGTAAGTCGTGCGCACGACCCCCCGCCGACCCCCCCCGACCCCCCCGCGGACCCCCGCTGACCCACCTTCCGAAATCCGAAATTCTCCTTTATCCGAAACTCGGCTGGTCCCGAGGTTTTCGGATAAAGGATAGTCTACCTGTATATCCAAGTTTGCTGATGATACAAAGCTAGGTGGGAATGTAAGTTGTGAGGAGGATGCAAAGAGGCTTCAAGGGGATACAGACAAGCTAAGTGAGCGGGCAAGAACATGGCAAATGGAATATAATGTGGAGAAATGTGAAGTTATCCACTTTGGTCGGAAAAATAGAAAAGCCGAGTTTTTTAAATGGTGAGCGATTGGGAAATGTTAGTGTTCAGAGGGACCTGGGTGTCCTTGTACACGAATCACTGAAAGTTAACATGCAGGTACAGCAAGCAATTAGAAAAACAAATGGTATGCTGGCCTTTATTACAAGAGGATTTGAGTACAAGAGTAAAGACGTCTTACTGCAATTATATAGGGCCCTGGTGAGACCACACCTGGAGTATTGTGTACAGTTTTGGTCTCCTTACCTAAGGAAGGATATACTTGCCATAGAGGGAGTGCAACGAAGGTTCACCAGACTGATTCCTGGGATGGGGGGATTGTCTTATGAGGAGAGATTGAGTAGACTAGGCCTATATTCTCTAGAGTTTAGAAGAATGAGAGGTGATCTCATAAGAACATAAGACATAGGAGCAGGAGTAGGTCGATTGTCCCTCGAGCCTGCTCCGCCATTCAATAAGATCACGGCTGATCTGATCTTGGCCTCAACTCCACTTCCCTGCCTGCTCCCCATAACCCTTGACTCCCTTACGTTTCACAAATCTGTCTCTCTCCACCTTAAATATATTCAATGACCCAGCCTCCACAGCTCTCTGGGGAAGACAATTCCAAAGATTCACGACCCTCTGAGAGAAGAAATTCCTCCTCATTTCCGTTTTAAAACGGTGCCCCCATATTCTGAAATTATGCCCCCTAGTTCTAGACTCCCCCATGAGGGGAAACATCTTCTCTGCATCTACCCTGTCAAGCCCCTTCAGAATCTTATGGGGGAGAAATTCAGTATCACCCCATTTGGGGCGCAATTATCGGCCGGGCGCTAATTATCGCCTCCGACTGCAAACTTGGCCTCTATTGCCCCTGGAGGTGACTTTAGCGCTAAATCAGGTGCTACACACCTCTCTTAAGGCGCTAACGCCGAGGAGCGAAGCGCTACCTCAGAGCGCTGGCGAAGCTCAGGTGATGTCAGTTAGCAATGAAACACGGTCAGACTGGCGCTGGTCATTTCTTAAAGGGGAGGGTCGATCTTCTGCTGGAAAGAACAATGGAGAGGCCCAGGGAACAAGCTCAGCGCTTCAGCGACCAGGCCTTGGTGGCTCTGGTTGGCACAGTGGAGCGGCGAAGGTCAGTACTCTACCCACAGAGTGGCAGGAGGCCATTGCCACGCGAATACAGAAGAGTGTGGAGGGAGGTGGATCAGCACGTTTCCTCCAGGAGCATGGTGCCCAGGACCCACACCCAATGTCGGAAGAAGTTCAACGACCTCACTCAGGTGGTCAGGGTGATTGGCTGCTTTTCAATACATCTACATCCCTCCATCTCAACTTCACTCTGTGCCCAGAGGGTTTAAAAACCTCAAATGCCCAACACTCATCCAAGACCTATGGCCATCTCATAAAACACACACGCACATTCCACACTTTGCATACATTAAGGGCTATTCAACTATGGGAAGCACATCAGGCAAGCACATGGCTGCATATTCACTCAGACGCCATCCTTTTTCTTGCAGGCCAAGCTATCTCATAACAGGCGCCAGCAGCAACGGACGGGTGGAGGGACAGCTGAGCTGCAGACCCTCAGCGATTTGGAGGCGCGCGTCCACAGGATCGTCGCCAGCCAGGTGATAGGTGCTGTGGCCGCTGGAGAGATCGACCCCCTTGAGGACAGCAATGGTAAGTTCATTAGCTTTCTCTCCTCTCTCATTCCGCTTGCCCCTCACAACACCAGCCTTTTACACTTTCAATCCAACTTACTAAATGTTTCCAGTCCTTGCTCCCTTACTGCCCCCCTGTCCTGACGCTAAAGCCACTCTTGTACCTCCCTGCTTTCAGATAGTGAACCACCAGCTGAGTAGCCTGTCCCTCAACCAACCAGTGGCAGCGACGCCCCAGGCAAGGAGGAAGAGGAAGCCGGAGCCTCAGTGCCTGTCTCTCCAGGGAGAGCCCATGCCCACACTGGGACCACGCCTTCCCTGGAGGGGAGCAGGGGGGAAGGGACTGATGAGGACAAAGCTCCGGGACCCAGCGGGCTGCAGCAATGCCATGGGGGTAGGGAAGCTCAGGGGTCATCTCCCCGGATGGCGAGTAGGCAAGCGAGTCCTGCTGCACTGGACGCAGAGGAGGAGCGCATCATCGCGGAAATGAATAGCCAGGCCTTGAGCATGCACACTGAGCTCATGGGTGCAATGGCAAGGGTACCCGAAAGCACTGATGGACTGGCAAGGAGTGTGGAGCACTCCGTTGCAGCACAGGCCGACACAATACAACAGCTTAGTGCTGCAATTCAGTCACTGGCTGCTGCCATCCAGTCTCAGACTGCTCTAATGCAGTCTCAGATTGATGGAACGCAAGCACTGACTGCTGCCATCATCGCTGGTTCGGCCACATTGTCCCGGGGCTCTCACGGTGCCGCAGCAGGCCAGCAATCTGTGCTTGAGCAGATTGCTCCAGATGCTGAGGTACTGCCCTGTGGGAGTGCCAGTGTGTCGGTCGAGCAGGAAGATGCTGTCCTCTCTCAGGATGACAGCATTCCTGCTCCCACCACTGTCACTTCCCCATTACACTTGCCACCTCCTGCAACTCAGCCAGCCCGCACATGCAGAGTTGGTGCAGCCTGCAGCCGGGCCCTCCAGGCCCAGAGCTGGTCAAGGGTGTCCTTCAAGGGCATCTGTAGTCTTAGCGTCTGACATTCAGCAGCCTTCCACCAGCCTTGCTGCAGCCACTGGGGCTCCATTACAGAGGAGCAGTAGGGTGGGAAGTGGGAAAGTGCGCAGGGGATGGAGATCACCCTCGAAGGGCAAACAGTATGAGGTCTAAATAAATGGTAGGAATGTTTGTAGTAAAGGTCGCGGTTCATCTGATTACATTTGTTTACTGTTTTGGCGTTTTTCTCCAGCTTATGAGAACCAGTTCTGTTAATTCATAATTTGTTGTAATTGTTTCTAATTGTTTGTCCTGAATAAATGACACACACAGAGTTTATTAAATAAAAAAGTTGTATTCAAAATTTACATTTTTGGCTTTTGGAATCATTGCAGCTTTGGCCGGCTATAGTGGGTTGTGAGTTACTTTCCATGATGTTGTTCTCCATGCCAGAAGCCATCTTCTGAGTAGGGGCCTAGAAGCGGCTTGTTATCAGCCGTTGACGGATGGCCCTTGGAGTGGAAACATTGTGTGCCTCCCTCCCTCCTTGGTGCTGCTGCTGATCATCTTCCTCATCCTCCTCCTCCTCTTCCTCCTCCCCCTCCTCCGGTGGTGCACCAATCCCTGGTGGCATTGGCTGGGTCCTCAGGATTGCCAGGTTGTGAAGCATGCAGCATACAACTATGAAGAGGGAGACTCGCTCAGGAGAGTACTGCAGGGCTCCTCCAGAGTGGTCCAGACAGTGGAACCGTTGCTTCAGCATGCCGATTGTCTGCTCAATTATGTTCCTGGTGGCGATATGGCTCTCATTCTACCGCAGCTCGGCAGGGGTGTTGGGGTTAAGGAGTGTTGTCATCAGCCAGGTGCAGAGTGGATAACCCTTGTCCCTGAGGAGCCATCCACTTGGGTGATGCAGTGCCTGGAAAAGGTCTGGCACACCAGTCTGGCGCAGGATGAAAGCATCGTGGCTGCTGCCAGGATAGCGGGCATTGACGGCGAGGATGAGCTGTGTGTGGTCACAGACCAACTGCACATTTAAGGAGTGGTGGCCCTTGCAGTTTCGGAAAACCTCTGCATTTTCATGCGGTGCCCGCAATGCCACATGCGTGCAGTCAATGGCGTCCTGTACCATGGCGTCCTGTACCAAGCGTATTCATGCTGTTTGGCCCAGGTCATGGGGAAAGAGATGTACTGGCGTCTCCTTTTATACAGGGCATTTGTCACCTCCCGGACACAGCAATGAACAGCGAACTGGAAGATATCGGCGATGTCCCCAGTAGATGCTTGAAAGGAGCCACTGGCATAAAAATTCAGTGCCACTGTCACCTTCACTGCCACCGACAGAGACATCCTGGTCCTCAGTTGAGGCTGTAGATCTGGTTGCAGCAGGTGGCAGAGCTCAGTGACTACCTCCTTGCTGAAGCGCAGCCTGCGCAAACACTGCTCCTCAGACAAATGAATGTAGGAGAATTGCTCCTGGAATAACCTGGGAGGGTAAGGTCTCCTGTGCAGAGGCCTGTTGGCCCTCCTCCCTCTGGCCATGTTTGCCACTCTCTCTCTGCGTCTCTGATGCCTCCGATTCTGCAGGTGCAAGATGATGCCCCGAATCAGTGCAGCCCCCACATCTCTTCTAAATCGATGCAAGGAGGATCAAATCAAAAAGAACCTGAAAAGTGCTGCTCAGAACCCAAAACTCCTTCACACAGCATTGAATCTCTCCAGAAGTCTCTCTCTCTCCCTCTCTCAGAATGTGTGGTGCACCAACAAAAAAAGGCAGAAAGAGGCTGCCTTTAAATAGCACTCCCCCAGCCCCTTCCTGACTGCAAAACGTTCCCCTCTACCTGTCGTTGCTAGCGGTAGGCGGAAAGGAAGGGGGCGCCACTCAATATCCGGTCCGGGGCATTGCTCGCTCGGCTGACATCATCATCTGCGGGCGCGGGAGATCGTGGCGGTAGTGTTTAGCGCCGCCGCAAAATGTGTGGTCAATTTCACAAGCGGCGCAAACATCGCCGCACCTGGGCGCTACTTGCTTTGTGCCCCGTTAGCACCCTCTTAGGGCGCTAACAGGAGGCACTAATCAACCAAATTTTTCCCCCTATATCTTTCAATAAGATCCCCTCTCATTCTTCTAAACTCCATTGTGTATAGGCCTGTAATGTATACAACATTGAAGGGACTACTTTGTATTGCGGATATATATCCTTAGTTGCGAGCGTATATAACAGATGCATATCGATTTGTACAGTCAGTGCCGAAGTTCCAGTTACCCAGTAAAGATCACTTGAAGTTACTCTCAGTCTCTGCTGCTTTATTATTTTATGTAGTTGTGTATAGCGGTACAAACACAACAAATTGGCGATGAGAATTATGAACCTACGTCTTCCTATTCTGGCATCGCATCCAGAGGACACCGAAACTTGGAAGAAAGGAGCGAGAAGGCAGAGAAAACGGAGCACGCTTGCTAAGCTAGGCAGGGGATACTTAAGTCAAGTGAAAAGTGCACAGGACTTGCATGACGCTAGCTAACTAGTAAAGAAAGAAAAACGGGTTTGGAAAAAAAAAATGGCGATGATTGGCACTATTGCAGCATTTGATAGCAGCATTGAAGACTGGGCAACTTATATTGAAAGAGTGGAGTTGTACTGTGAGGCTAACGGAGTGGAGGTAGAAAAGAAAGCCACTGTTTTGCTGAGTGTTATGGGTGCAAAGACATACGGGCTACTACGTAGTTTATTAACCCCTGAAAAGCCAGCAAACAAAACATTCAAACAAATAGTGGACACACTCCAAGACCATTTAAGCCCCAGACCACTGCTCATAGCTGAAAGATTTAAATTCCATAAGCGGAACCAGAGCAAAAATGAAAGCATTTCTGAATATTTGGCAAAGTTGTACAAATTATCAGAACATTGCCAATTTGGAGTGGGCTTATCAGACGCATTGAGAGACAGATTTGTGTGTGGTATGCAAAATGAAAGCACACAAAAGAAGCTCCTGTCTGAAAAAATCTCACCTTGGAGAAGGCTCTGAGTATTGCAATATCAATGGAAGCAGCAGCACGTGGCGCTTTAGAAATTCAACAAAAATCCCTGGCATATTCTACTAACAAAATGTTACTGAAACAAGAAAAGAAGTGCTATCGCTGTAGTAAAATGTCACATGACCACAATGACTGTTGGTTTAAAGACAAAGATTGCAGACAATGTGGCAAATGAGGGCACATTGAAAGAGTTTGCAAAGCAAAGAAGCAGAAAACTGATACAATACAGAGCAAAAAGGCACATCAAGTGACTGAAAACAAGAAACCTTTCAAAGATAGATACAAGAAGGTACACTACGTAACTGGAGACAGTTCAGATAAAGGGAAAAGTGACACAGACTCAGAGGAAGAGGATCTGGCTTGTCTAAAACTACACAGTGTGAAAGAAACAGAGGATCACAGAATTATATGGGTTACTCCAGAAGTGGCAGGAGTTAGGCTGAAAATGGAGTTGGACACAGGCTCAGCTTTAACAGTGATCTCTGTACATGACTACAAACGACTGTTTTCACACATACCGCTAAGGCCAACTAATGTACTGTTAAAGACATACACAGGACAAAGAGTGTGCCCCAAAGGTAAAATAAAAGTGACAGTGACATACAAAGAAAAAAAAATACCGCAATTGAACCTCTATGTAGTGGAAAATGGAGGACCACCATTGCTGGGACGTGAATGGCTCAGGAAAATACAGTTGGATTGGCACACCATCCAAGCACTGTTTGTGTCAGCAAAGGAGGACAGCAACGCCACTCCTGAGAGACTGTCACAAATACTCTCTGACTCTCAGGAAGTGTTCAAGAAGGGAATAGGAACACTTAAGGGCATGAAAGCAAAAATTAAGATCGAGGAGAACGCAAATCCAAAGTTCCATAAGGCCAGACTAGTGCCTTATGCAATTCGCCCATCAGTAGAAGCAGAGCTGGAGAACTTGGAGCAGTTAGGGGTCCTGTCCAAGGTGGATTGGAGTGAATGGGCAACACCTATAGTTCCAGTGATGAAGAAAACTTCCAGCACAAAACCAGGAAAGCCAAGAAAAGTGCGCATCTGCGGAGACTTTAAAGTGACTGTTAACCCAGTCCTCCACACAGTACAGTACCCATTGCCTCGCATTGAGGACATCTTTGCTTCCCTGTCAAGAGGGGAACGCTTCACAAAGGTTGACTTGGCCCAGGCCTATCTCCAAATGGAAATTGATGATGCATCAAAGAAGTACCTGACAATAAATACGCACAAAGGCCTTTACCAGTACAATCGGCTGGTATTCGGAATAGCATCAGCTCCTGCAATCTGGCAAAGGGCAATGGACCAAGTCCTGCAGGGGATCCCAGGTACTCAGTGTTATCTTGATGACATCATCATTACTGGCAAGAATGACAACGACCACCTTTCCAACCTTGAACAGGTGCTCATCAGGTTACGGGAGAATGGGCTCCGAGCGAACCGAGACAAGTGTGAGTTTTTCAAAAAGGAAATCTCATACTGTGGACATGTGATTGACAAGGACAGTTTACACAAGTCTCCAGACAAGATTGAAGCTGTGATTAATGCAACAACACCTGAAAATGTGTCTCAGTTGAGATCATATCTTGGACTGGTGAACTACTATCACAAGTTCTTGCCCAACCTATCCACGGTGTTACATCCACTAAATGCACTGCTACAGACAGGGTCACAATGGAAGTGGAGTGGCAGCTGTGAACAAGCTTTTCAAGAGAGTAAAAGACTCATTACTTCAGAAAAGGTGCTAGCTCACTTTGACCCATCCTTACCTATTCGACTGGCATGTGATGCTTCACCCCATGGCATTGGTGCCGTGTTGTCACATAAGTTCCCAGATGGCTCAGAAAGACCAATAGCCTTTGCGTCAAGATCGTTGACTACAGCTGAACGCAATTATGTACAGATTGACCGAGAGGCCCTCAGCCTTGTGTGGGGAGTCAAGAAATTCAACCACTACTTGTATGGTCAACAGTTTACACTGTTAACTGACCACCAGCCTCTCGTTTCAATCTTCAACCCAAGGAAGGGCGTTCCAGTGATGACAGCACAACGATTGCAGTGATGGTCACTCTTCCTAGGGGCTCACCTGTATGATACTGAATACAAGGGGACCTAGCAACATGGCAACGCCGATGGTTTGTCACGTTTACCACTGCCGACCTCAGAGAGAACTACAACAGTTAACTCAGCAGAGGTATTTCACACAACAATAGTTGAGCAGCTACCAGTGACAAACTCCCTCATTGAAAGAGAAACACGCAATGACCCTACATTGTCAAAAGTTTATGACATCACTGTGAAGGGATGGCCAGCGCTTGGTGACTCATTGTTTCCAGCATTCTCAGCTAGGAGGGAGCAGTTATCAGTGTGTCGGGGAACACTGTTGTGCGGCTCACGAGTTGTGATTCCTCCCAAGCTTCATAACCAAGTGCTAGATGAACTGCGTGAAGGCCACTTAGGTACGGTAAAGATGAAGGTCTAGAAATTCGGTGGGCTGCGCCACCAGTTAGCGCCTAAAGAGGGCACTCAGTGGCTTTAGCGCCACTGGCCGTGCCTTCCGCGATATTTAGCGGGGTGCTAATGGCAGCGTTAGCCTGTTGTGCTGCGCCACCACCGATGATGTCATCGGTGGGCGCAGCGCCCCGCTACCGCCCTGATCATGATATTTGGTCGCGCCCGCCTCTGTAACGCCGATCGCAAATCGCGCCCGGTTCACGGGGCCTACCTGTGGCGGTAGTGGCGCAAATTAAGGTGGAGGTGCGGGGTGGACATTTTTTCGGTGGCCGCCTGCCAACACCTCCATCCCCGACCTCCTGATCCCCCCCCCCGGGCAGTGCCGGCTGCGTCCCGAGAGCCCGGCACTTCTCCTCGGTGCCGGGCTCTTTTGCCGGCACTCGCGATCGGTCATCGTGCTGGTGCAGGCCCCTCCCCCTTAAGAAGGGGAGGAGGGCCTGCAGTACCGCAGTGCACCGTGCCGCAGTGTGTGGCGCTGCGGCACGTAGCGCTGCGATATTCAGTTTGAGCGCCCCAAGCGGGATGTGGGGAGCCTTGAGCAGCGCCCCGAGTCCCTCTTGGGGTGCTCCAACTGAATATCGGGAAGGCGCAAGCGGCTCCGCCCGGAGCGCAAATTCCAGCGCCCAGGCGAGCTTGGCGCCCCAAACGCGGCGCCACCGAATTTTTAGCCCGAAAAGTCTTGCCCGTGGTTACGTGTGGTGGCCGGGAATTGACAAACAGATCGAGGACCTGACAAAGAGCTGCTCAGGATGTCAAAATGTCCAGAACGCACCACCACAAGTCCCTCTCCATCCATGGGAATGGCCCTCATCACCATAGCAACGTGTGCACATCGACTTTGCTGGACCGTTCATGGACTCCATGTTCTTGATTGCAGTCGATGCATATTCCAAATGGCCCGAGGTCATTAAAGTGAAATTAACCACATCTGAAAAGACCATTTCAGTTCTGAGGACCATGTTCGCTAGAAATGGACTACCAGAACAAATCTGCACAGACAATGGACGACAATTTGTCTCTGACGAATTCCAAAGATTCACGAGGAAAAATGGAATCAAGCACTACACATCTGCCCCCTACCATCCAGCTACAAATGGCTTGGCAGAAAGATTCGTACAGACTTTCAAGAAGGCCATCAAAGCAATGTACAGCGAGAATCTACCACTGCAACACAAGATAGGCAAATTCCTCTAACGCAGTACACGCAACCACTAATCAGACTCCAGCGATGATGTTTCTGAACAGGAACCTGAGATCTCGCATGGACCTTCTTAAACCGAATGTACGTCGTGATGTAGAGAACAAATAGTTCAAACATTTGAATGCTAAGCCAACAAGAAGCTTCAGTGTGGGACAGTCAGTTCTTGCTCGTGATTTCCGGACGGAAAAGTGGCAACCAGGTACAATATCCACAAGAGAGGGACCACTGATGTATACTGTGGATGTGGGAAAGAACGTTTTGAGACATCATGTGGACCAAATTCTGGATGTTCAGGTGGAAAACACCCCTATACCTCGCCCAGACTCACCTGACATGGAAACAGACACTCCTGATTCATTAGCATCAGCACCAGCCTCATCCTCAGCTGAGAGCTCTACCTGTGCTGATAGCTCATCTGTGTAATGATCAATAACATGTCATTCTGGAGTGGTACACTAGATGGAGCCGTAGAGCTGTATAGAGCTGTATATTTAGGTGTATGTGTTTAAGACTACACTACCCACGATGCACTACGCTACCCAGGGGGCAGTACTCAAGATGGAAGCCTGCACACAGAAGCACACATGCTGAATCTCTACAGATGTTGTACCTAGAGAACGTGTACTGAATAAATGTCTAGCTAGAAGCTAGCTGTTCATAATAAGAATGTCTAGTTATTAATGAACATAACATGGTACCAGGATTGGTGAAGATCTGCTCAAAATTGTGAAATGCGACATGGAGAATTTGAAGCCACCGGAGTTTTTGAATCTCACGGGAAATGTTGACTACAATTGGCGGACTTTCAAACAACAATTCGAACTCTACATTGCTGCCATCGGGTTCGGTACTAAGCCAGACGCAAGGAAAATAGCGTTGCTGCTCACGGTTGCAGGCCCACAGGCGATAGAGGTATTTAATCCAGAGGAGAACAGATACAAATTAGACGATGTGCTAAAGAAATTTGATACACATTGTTCTCCCAAAAAGAATGAGACCTATGAAAGATACATGTTCTGTTCAAGGACACAGCAGCAAAATGAGACTTTTGATAGCTTTGTGACTGATCTGAAACTGAAAGCACAGACATGTAATTTCTCTGAACTGAAAGCATCCATGATTCGTGACCAGATTGTGTTTGGTATTCAGGATAAAAAGGTCAGGGAACGTCTGTTGAGAGAAACCGAACTGACATTGGAAAATGCTGTGAAAATATGCCAAGCCAGTGAGCTAGCTCGACAGCACGCGAAGACTTTCAGTGAAATCAATAATGATGTGATTGTAGTAAGTGCTGCTGTCGGTGCTGTGTCCTACAAAGGGAAGAAACATGGGCAGAACAGAAATGAAAAGCAATCAGAGGAAGGAAATTTTAATTGTAAACGCTGTGGTTACAAACACCAGTTAAAACAATGCCCAGCGTTTGGAAAAATATGCACAAAATATCATGGAAAGAATCACTTTGCCAAACAATGCTTTTCAAAAGTAAAAACAAAGAAAGGGCAACAAGTCAATATGATTGAGGACACTGATTTAAATGAGACATTTTTTGTACGAATGGTGTCATGTGACAATGTCAAAAATGATACAGAAAATGTGCAGCCCTCAGATATGGGCAATGCTGAACATAAAATTAATGCAGTAAAAGAGGACAAATGGATGATCCCACTGCAGGTAAATGGAGCATTAGTTACATTGAAACTAGACACTGGGGCAAAAGCAAACTTAATCAGTATGAGTGACATTAAAAATATGAAAGAAAAGCCCAAAATACAGAAAAAGTCAGTACTACTGAAGGACTATAATGGACAGAAAATAGATAGCTTAGGTGTATGCAGACTTAAAGTGACAGTCAAAGACAAAGTGCATCATCTCATGTTTTCTGTTGTGGCTGAAGGGCTTGATTCACTACCGGGTGACAAAGCTTGTGAGGACTTAGAACTGGTCAAGAGAGTATACCGTATAAACTGTGCCATAAACAGACCAGATGACTCAATGGATTCTGTAGTAAATAATTTCCAGGATGTGTTCAAAGGATTTGGAGTTCTACCATTCACTTACAAGATACAGCTAAAGGAGGATGCTCAGCCAGTGGTACATGCTCCACGAAGAGTTCCAGCACCCCTGCGTGACCGGCTCAAGAATGAACTGGACAGAATGACCACACTAGGAGTCATCAGGAAAGTCAAAGAGCCAACAGACTGGGTTAACTCCATGGTATGTGTAAAGAAAAAGAACAATGATCTAAGAATATGCATGGATCCAAAGGACTTAAATGCAAACATAAAATGTGAACACTACCAGATTCCCAAGCGAGAAGAAATCACCAGTGAAATGTCAGGTGCCAGATACTTTACAAAGCTCGATGCCTCACAAGGATTTTGGCAACTAAATCTGGATGAAGAGAGCACCAAATACTATACCTTCAACACACCATTTGGCAGGTATTGTTTCCTCAGAATGCCTTTCGGGATAATATCTGCATCTGAAATCTTTCATAGAGTGATGGAACACATAATTGAAGGTCTGGAAGGAGTTCGGGTCTATGTTGATGACATCATCATCTGGGGCTCCACACTGAAAGAACACAATGAGAGACTGACTAAAGTGCTACAGAGCATACGCCGGATTGGACTGAAGCTCAACAAAGCCAAGTGTCAGTTTGGCGTCCAGGAAGCCACTGTCCTAGGAGATAATCTATCTGGTAAAGGAATAGAGCCAGGTATGGAAAAAGTAAACGCCATACTCAACATGCCCCAACCCATTGACAAAAAAGGAGTACTACGCATCATGGGGATGATAAACTTCATTGGAAAGTTCATTCCTAACTTGTCAGCCAAGACAACCTGTCTGCGAGACCTGCTACATAAAACAAATGAGTTCGCATGGACAGAAAGACATGAACAAGAGTGGATGAATCTCAAAACAGTGCTGACAACCACACCTGTACTCACCTTCTTTGACCCAACAAAGAGAATCAAAGTGTCAACGGATGCATCAAAAGATGACCTAGGCGCGGTCTTGCTACAAGCAGAGGGTGAAGATTGGAAGCCTGTTGCCTATGCCTCCAGGTCTATGACTGATACTGAGTGTCGATACGCCCAGATTGAAAAGGAATGTCTAGGCTTGGTAGTTGGACTAGAAAAGTTTCATGGCTACATATATGGACTTCCCACCTTCACAGTTGAGACAGACCACAGCCCACTGGTTGCCATCATAAAAAAGAACCTGAATGAGATGTCTCCAAGGATTCAACGCCTCATGATGAAGCTGCAAAGATATGACTTTGAACTGATCTACACACCAGGCAAATACATAGTGTTAGCAGATGCACTATCCCGAGCACCCACAATGAGTCATGTGAGCTCCACTGAAGAAGACGTGGATGTTCATGTGAGTATGGTCACTGCTGCGCTGCCCGTGTCAGACACAAAATCAAAGCATATAGCAGAAGAAACAGTAAAAGATACAGTGTTACAAACAGAAATAGAGAACATTCATCATGGTTGGCCAAAAGGTTCCTGTCCAAAATATTTTCACATCAGGTTGAGTGTCGCAAGTAGACTATTACTAAAACAGAACAGAATAGTCATTCCACAGGCTCTACGTCAAGACATGCTCAAAAGGATTCATGAGGGACACCTCGGAATTGAAAAATGCAAAAGGAGAGCAAGAGACACTGTTTATTGGCCTGGCATAAATAAGGACATTGAAAACATGATAGGCAAATGTGAGAAATGTCAGAAAACACAAGAAACTATCCAAGAGCAGATTGATGACAATGCCGCAACTGAATCTTGTCATTCACCACCAGAACAATCTCATGAAAACACATCAGACTTACCTGTGCTGAGAAGACCCACAGGTGTAGTAAAAAAGCCTGATAGACTTAATCTTTGAGTACAAAGAAAAACTATATTGAAAATGTATTGACTGTTGTGAAAATGTTTATGTTTATAGAGCACTAACAGAAGTGTTACTGATATCATCTGTATCATTTTTCTTGAAAGTTGATTGATATTGATTTTGTTAACCTCAAAGAAAGGGGGATGTAATGATCAATAACATGTCATTCTGGAGTGGTACACTAGATGGACCCATAGAGCTGTATAGAGCTGTATATTTAGTTGTATGTGTTTAAAACTACACTACCCACGATGCACTACGCTACCCAGGGGGCAGTAGTCAAGATGGAAGCCTGCACACAGAAGCACACATGCTGAATCTCTACAGATGCTGTACCTAGAGAACGTGTACTGAATAAATGTCTAGCTAGAAGCTAGCTGTTCATAATAAGAATGTCTAGTTATTAATGAACATAACAATCTGATGCAACTGTACCTGTAGTCTCATTCCCCAAAGCAAGAGAGTCTGGAGAGACGTTACCCAGAGAGGCAGAGGAGGTCTCCCCAGAGACTTGACTTGTAAAAGGGCTATTGACAAAATAAAATGTTATGTTGGAATTTGAATTTTGTTACTGTAAAGACAGGCTCTGTATGTTAATTATAGAAATTTTGCATTAATATACTATTAAACTAAAGGGGGAGGAAGTGTAATGTATACAACATTGAAGGGACTACTTTGTATTGCGGATGTATATCCTTAGTTGCGAGCGTATATAACAGACGCATATCGATTTGTATAGTCAGTGCCGAAGTTCCAGTTACCCAGTAAAGATCAGTTGAAGTTACAGTCTCTGCTGCTTTATTATTTTATGTAGTTGTGTATAGCGGTACAAACACAACAAGGCTCAACCTTTCCTCATAAGACAACCCCTTCATCTCCGGAATCAACCGCATGAACCTTCTCTGAACTGCCTCCAATGCAAGTATATCCTGCCTTAAATAAGGAGACCAAAACTGTATGCAGTACTGCAGGTGTGGGCTCAGCAACGCCCTGTAGAGTTGTAACAGGACTTCCCTACCTTTATACTCCATTCCCTTTGCAATAAAGGCCAACACTCTATTTGCCTTCCTAATTACTTGCTGTACATGCATGCTAACTTTTTGTGATTCATGTTCAAGGACCCCCACATCCCTCTGTACCTCAGCATTTTGTAATCTCTCCCCATTTAAATAATAATTTGCTTTTTTATTTTTCCTACCAAGGTGGATAACCTCGCATTTTCCCACATTAAACTCCATCTGCCAGATTTTTGCCCACTCACTTAACCTATCTATATCCCTTTGGAGATTCTTTGCGTCCTCCACACAATTTGCTTTCCCACCTATCTTTGCATCAACAACAGATTTGGCTACATTACACTCAGTCCCTTCATCCAAGTCATTAATATAAATTGTAAATATTTGAGGCCCCAGCACTGATCCCTGCGGCACCCCACTAGTTACAGTTTGCCAACCTGAAAATGACCCATTTATCCCGACTCCCTGTTTTATGTTAGTTAGCCAATCCTCTATCCATGCTAATATATTACCCCCAACCCCGTGACCTCTTATCTTGTGTAGTAACCTTTTATGTGGCATCTTATCGAATGCCTTCTGGAAATCCAAATACACAACATCTACTGGTTCCCCTTTATCCACCCTACTCGTTACATCCTCAAAGAATTCCAGCAAATTTGTCAAACATGATTTCCTTTTCATAAAACCATGCTGACTCTGCTTAACTATATTATGATTTTCTGAATGTCCTGCTACCATTTCCTTAATGATGGACTCCAGCATTTTCCCAATGACAGATGTTAGGCTAACTGGTCGATAGTTGCCTGCATTCTGTTTCCCTCCTTTCTTAAATAGGGGCATTACATTTGCAGTTTTCCAGTCCGCTGGGACCTCTCCAGAATCCAGGGAATTTTGATAGATTACAACCAATGCATCCACTATCTCTGCAGCCACCTCTTTTAAGACCCTAGGATGCAGGCCATCGGGTCCAGGGGACTTGTCCACCTTTAGTCCCATTAGTTTGTCTAGTACTTTCTCTCTAGTGATAGTGATTGTTTTAAGTTCCACCCTCCCCCCACCCCCCCACCCCCCACCCAATTATCCATTTCTGGGATGCTTTTAGTGTCTTCTACCGTGAAGATTGATACAAAATATTTGTTCAAAGTCTTCGCCATTTCCCTGTTTCCCATTATTATTGAAACATACAAAATTCTTACAGGGCTTGAAAGGGTAGATGCAGGGAGGATGTTTCCCCTGGCTGGGGAGTCCAGAACCAGGGGTCACAGTCTCAGAATAAGGGGTCAGCCATTTAGGACTGAGGTGAGGAGAAATTTCTTCACTCAGAGGGTGGTGAATCTTTGGAATTCTCTACCCCAGAGGGCTGTGGAGGCTCAGTCATTGAGTATATTCAAGACAGAGATCGATAGATTTTCAGATATTAAGGGAAACAAGGGATATGGGGATAGCGCAGGAAAGTGGAATTGAGATAGAAGATCAGCCATGATCTTATTGAATGGCTCGAGGGGCCGAATGGCCTACTCCAGCTCCTATTTCTTATGTTCTTAAGTCATCCATTTTAAACCAAGACAGGATAGATGAGTATTTTTTAAATGTTGAAAAGCTAGCAACAGTGGTGGTCCAAAGAGATTTAGGAGTCCAGATCACAGATCACAAAAAATGTAGTCGTCAGGTACAAAAAAAAATCAAAAAGGCTAATTAAATAACTTTTATAACTTGAGGGTTAGAATATAAAGGGGAGGAAGTTTTGCTACAGCTATACAAAACCCTGGTTAGACCACATCTGGAGTACTGTGCACAGTTCTGGGCACCGCACCTTAGAAGGGATATATAAACCTTGGATGTAGTGCAGCGCAGAATGTTACCAGGGCTCCAAGGGTTAGATTATGAAGAGAGATGACTTAGACTAAGCTTTTATTCCCTGGAATATAAAAGGTTAAGGGGTGATTTGATTGAGTTTGTTAGGATTTTGAAAGGAATTGATGGGGCATAGAAACATAGAAGATAGGAGCAGGAGTAGGCCATTCGGCCCTTCGAGCCTGCTCCGCCATTCAATGAGATCATGGCTGATCATCCAAATTCAGTACCCTGTCCCTGCCTTCTCCCCATATCCCTTGATCCCTTTAGCCTTAAGAAATATATCCAACTCTTTTTTGAATATATTTAATGAACTGGCCTCCACCGCCCTCTGTGGCAGAGAATTCCACAGGTTCACCACTCTCTGGGTGAAGAAATTCCTCCTCATTTCTGTCCTAAATGGCTTACCCCTTATCCTTAGACTATGACCCCTGGTTCTGGACTCCCTGACCATCATAAACATCTTTCCTGCATCTAGTCTGTCCAGGCCTGACAGAATTTTATAGGTTTCGATGAGATCCCCTCTCAATCTTCTAAACTCCAGTGAGTATAAGCCCAATCAACACAATCTCTCCTCATACGTCATTCCTGCCATCCCAGGTATCAGCCTGGTGAATCTTTGCTGCACTCCTTCCATGGCAAGAATGTCCTTCCTCAGGTAAGGCGACCAAAACTGCACACAATACTCAAGGTGTGGTCTCACCAAGGCCCTGTACAACTGTAGCAAGACATCCTTGTTCCTGTACTCGAACTCTCTTGCTACGAAGGCCAACATACCATTTGCCTTCTTAACCGCCTGTTGCACCTGCATGCTTACCTTCAGCGACTGGTGCACAAGAACACCCAGGTCTCTTTGCACTTCCCCTTCTCCCAATCTATTGCCATTCAAATAATAATCTGCCTTCCTGTTTTTGCCACCAAATTGGATAACCTCACATTTATCCACATTATAGTGCATTTGCCATGTTTCTGCCCAATCACCCAACCTGTCCAAATCGTACAGGAGTTTCACGACATCCTCCTCACAGCTTACCCTCCCACCCAGCTTTGTGTCATCTGCAAATTTGGAGATATTACATCCAATTCCCTCGTCCAGATCATTAATATATATTGTGAACAGCTGGGGTCCTAGGACCGATCCTTGCGGTACCCCACTAGTCACTGCCTGCCACTCGGAAAATGACCCGTTTATTCCAACTCTTTGCTTTCTGTCCGCCAATCAGTTCTCTATCCAAGTCAATACCTTGCCCCCAATCCCATGTGCCTTAATTTTGCACGCTAATCTCTTATGTGGGACCTTATCGAAAGCCTTCTGAAAGTCCAAATACACCACATCCACTGGTTCTCCCTTATCTATTTTACCAGTTACATCCTCAAAAAATTCCAGTAGATTAGTCAAGCATGATTTACCTTTTGTAAATCCATGTTGACTTTGTCCGATCCTGTCACTGCTTTCCAAGTGCTCTGCTATTACATCTTTTATAATAGACTCTAGCATTTTCCCCACTACCGATGTCAGGCTTACCGGTCTATAATTCCCCGCTTTTTCTCTACCACCTTTTTTGAATAGTGGGCTAACATTAGCTACCCTCCAATCCATGGGTACTGTTCCAGAGTCTATTGAGTTCCGGAAGATGACCAGCAATGCATCTACTATTTCCAGGGCCACTTCCTTAAGTACCCTGGGATGTAGATTATCAGGCCCTGGGGATTTATCGGACTTCAGTCCCATCAATTTTCCTAACACCATTTCCCTACAAATACTGATTTCTTTCAGTTCCACCCTTTCATCAGACCCTATGTTCCCCGGCATCTCTGGGAGGTTATTTGTGTCCTCCTTTGTGAAGACAGAACCAAAGTATGAATTTAGTTGGTCTGCCATTTCTTTGTTTCCCATTATAAATTCCCCTGATTCTGACTGCAAGGGACCTACGCTTGACTTCACCAATCTTTTTCTCTTCACATATCTATAAAAGCTTTTACAGTCAGTTTTTATGTTCTCTGCTGGCTTACTCTCATATTCTATTTTCCCTTTCTTAATTAATCCCTTTGTCCTCCTTTGTTGAATCCTAAACTGCTCCCAATCCTCAGGATTATTGCTTTTTCTGGCCAATTTATATGTCGTCTCCTTGGATCTTATGCTATCCCTAATTTCCCTTGTTAGCCACGGTTGAGTCACCTTTTTTGTTTTATTTTTATGCCAAACTGGGATGAACAAATTCTGTAGCTCATCCATTCGGTCTTTGAATGTTTGCCATTGCCTATCCACCGTCAACCCTTTGAGTGCCATTCCCCAATCAATCCTACCCAACTCGCTCCTCAGACCATCGTAGTTTCCTTTACTTAAATTGAGGACCCTAGTCTCTGAGTCAACTACTTCATTCTCCATCTTAATGAAGAATTCGATCATATTATGATCGCTCCGACCCAAGGGGCCTCGTACAACAAGATTGCTAATTAATCCTTTCTCGTTACATAATACCCAGTCTAAGATGGCCTGATCTCTGGTTGGTTCCTCAACATATTGGTCCAGGAAACCATCCCATAAACACTCCAGGAATTCCTCCTCCACAGTATTGTTACTAATTTGGTTGGCCCAATCTATATGTAGATTAAAGTCACCCATGATGACTGCTGTGCCCTTATTGCACGCTTCTTTAATTTCCCTTTTAATGCCATCCCCAACCTCCGCCTTACTGTTGGGAGGTCTATGTACCACTCCCACTAATGTTTTTTTCCCCTTAGTATTTCTCAATTCTACCCATACAGATTCCACATCATCAGAGCTAATATCCTTCATTACAATTGTATTAATCCCTTCTTTAACCAGTAATGCTACCCCACCTCCCTTTTCTTTTTGCCTATCTTTCCTGAATATCGAATACCCCTGGATGTTGAGTTCCCAGTCTTGGCCATCCTTGAGCCACGTTTCCGTAATCCCAACCAAATCATATTCGTTTACCTCTATTTGCGCAGCCAATTCGTCCACCTTATTACAAATGCTCCTCGCATTAAGACACAAAGCCTTCAGGCTTGTTTTTTTAACGCTCTTAGACCTATTAGAATTATTATTTACTGTGGCTACGTTTGATTTAAACCGTTGATTTCTCTGACTGCCACTTTTGTTTTTCTCCTTCCTATCTTTTGCTTTTATCCCTGTTTCCCTTTCCTCTGTCTCCCTGCTCAGGTTCCCAACCCCCTGCCATTTTAGTTTAAACCCCCCCCCCTGAACAGTGCTAGCAAACCTCCCCGCAAGGATATTTGTCCCGTTCTGGTTCAGGTGCAACCCGTCCGACTTGTACAAGTCCCACCTTCCCCAGAAGCAGGCCCAGTGATCCAGGAAACTAAAGCCCTCCCTCCTGCACCAACTCTTTAGCCATGCATTCATCTGCTCTATCCTCCTATTCCTATACTCACTAGCACGTGGCACTGGGAGTAATCCAGAGATTGCAACCTTTGAGGTCCTGCTCTTTAATCTGCTACCTAGCTCCCTAAATTCTTGCTGCAGGACCTCATCCCTCTTCCTACCCATGTCATTGGTCCCAATGTGAACCACGACCTCTGACTGTTCACCCTCCCTCTTCAGAATGCCCTGCAGCCGTTCAGTGACATCCTTGCCCCTAGCACCAGGGAGGCAACAAACCATCCTGGAGTCACGTCTATGGCCACAGAAACGCCTATCTGTTCCCCTTACGATGGAATCCCCTACCACTATTGCTCTCCCACTCTTTTTCCTCCCTTCCTGAGCAGCAGAAGCACCCCTGGTGCCAGGAAGTTGGCTGCTGCTGCCTTCCTCTGGTAAGTCATCCCCCTCAACAGTATCCAAATCGGTATACCTGTTTGAGAGGGGGATGGCCACAGGGGTCCCCTGCACTACCTGCCTGCCTCTACTGCTCTGCCTGATGGTCACCCATTTCCCTTCTGCCTGTGCAACCCTTACCTGCGGTGTGACCAACTCACTAAACGTGTTATCCACGACCCTCTCAGCATCATGAATGCTCCAAAGCCCATCCATCCACAGCTCCAGCGCTGCAATGCGGTCTGCTAGTAGCTGCAGCTGGATGCATTTCTGGCACACATGGCCGTCAGGGACACTGGCAGTGTCCCTGAATTCCCACATAGAGCAAGAGGAGCATAACACGGGGCTGGGCTGTCCTGACATGACTTACCTTTTAATTAATTTAAATTAAATCAATACCACCAATTTAATGATATACTCAAGGGCGCTTGCCTGCCAGCAGTCCCCGCTACACCACAGAGACCCTAGAAACTATAAACCACAGAATTTATGTTTTGTAAAGAAGGAGAAAGAAAGAGAGAAACTTTTTTCGCTGGTGAGGGATCTAGGACAAGGGGACATAACCTTAAAATCAGAGCCAGGACTTTCAGGAGATAAGTTATTAAACACTTCTTCACGCAAAGGGTGATAGAAATGTAAACCTCTCTCCCACAAAAAGATGTTGGGCTGGATTTTCATTGAGGAGGCGGGGTTGTAGTCCCGCCTCCATCGTGTTCTAGCCAACCCACGCGATTTTGACTTGATTGACCTTGTTGAGCCTGCCCAGTGGGCTCAGCAGGCCAATTAAGGGCCACCCGGCAACAGGTGACATCACAGATGGATATTTCCTCTGTCAAGACCTTTTGACAGATGAAATATCAGCGTTTCACAGCTGTTTGAAGCTGTCAAACACTGACAATCTGTACTCTAAGTTAATTCCTTCCTCTCAGGGTGATTTAGAGATCTCTCGAGAACAGAAAGCTGAATGCTGCAATTTTTGACAGATTGTGGCCATTCTGCTTTCTGTGCCGGTGAGATGAGGGACTCCCGAGACCTGAAGGAAGGAAGGCTGTAAAGGTAAGTAAAACTTCTTTAAACACTTTAAACACACTAAACACACTTATCTCTGCACTCATGCACCCATCACTCACCTGAACACCGGACATCTTGATCCCTCCAAGCCCTTCAGCCCGATGGCCCGCCTCGTTAACTTGGCGTGGTTTGGTGCTGTCGGGAATCCCACACTTCAAGAATGAAAATAGGGATTAGGCTAAAAACTGCCTGTTAATTACCTGTTAACATGCAGTTAATTGGCACTAATTCCCTTCCCGCCTCGGGGAGGCGGGTCCCAGCACGGGTCGGGTACCCGCCTCCTTTGAAACTGGCATGGAGGCGGTTTGGGGGCGGGATGGGTTCGTGCCCCCCCGATTTCAGGATTTTAACCCCCACACGCCTCCAATCCCACCTCCACGGCCCAATGAAAATCCTGCCCGTTAGCTCAATTAATAATTTTAAATCAGATAGCGATAGATTTCTGCTAGCCAAGGGTATAAAAGGATATGGAGCTAAGGCAGGTGGATGGCATTAAGTTACAGGTCTGATGGTCCACTCGTGTTCCTGCGTCTCTATAATAATTCCTATCACGCAGCAATTGCCAGCTTGGACTGCCAGTATCCATGGGATCTTGTAAGGTACAGAATTTATGTAAGCCCCTTACAAGGACACCTTCATCAGAAGGGCAAGGCTCCTACGCAGGGGTTTCCTGTGTCCTCGCCCTCATAAGGAGCCAGTATAACTTTGGTATCTGGTACATATTGAGAAGAGGCGTACTGGGCACAGGTGGGGATCACAATGGGGGTTCAGAACGGGGAAGCACTCTGAACTCCCCAAAGATTTATAGTAAGTTAATTGTTATGTGGTTGGTACAGCTTTCTTACAAAGTCGGACACTTGAGGCTCATCTTGAGCATTTCCAGGAAGGGGTCCTGATTACTCCTGTATTTGGCAGCATAGGCTGGATTTTGCAAGGGCTTTGTAGGTGATTTCTGACAGCCCCATACTAATTAGGTGCTCTCCCCTGACCTCACATACTTCAGCGGGGTCGGCGCTCGAGGTTGCTGGCAGACATGATGCCAGCATAAGTGTCGGGATCATGGACCATAGAATTTCAAAGCCATTGTAATTTGTGATTATGTTAGTGGTAGACATTCCTTCCCTACCTTACGTGCATGTTAAAGATTTTTTTTTGATGATAGGCAGTTTTGTGAACAGGTAGGAGCATGCACTTAGACTAACCCAACATTCATTGTAATACTGAACATTATATTTGTCATTCTCTTGATAGGGTGCCAGACACACCTACATCAAGAACAATGTTCTTAGGGATGGGCAATAAATGCTGGCCTTGCCAGTGATGCCCACATCCCGTGAATTAATTTAAAAAAATGTGAAATTCATATGTTTTCTTTGGGCTTTTTTTCAATATATGAGAATCTGTAGAAGGAGGAGAAGGTATTTGATCTGGACATAGAATACAAAAAAAACTTCCAAAAAATAAAAATGTGAGCACACTGACATTTCACTT
The DNA here is from genome assembly GCF_052327205.1 of Somniosus microcephalus. Taxonomy (NCBI): domain Eukaryota; kingdom Metazoa; phylum Chordata; class Chondrichthyes; order Squaliformes; family Somniosidae; genus Somniosus; species Somniosus microcephalus. The sequence goes on along the minus strand of NC_140995.1, from coordinate 149,920,972 downwards.
AGGCCGCTCACATCCTTAAAGATCAGATGCAGAGCACAATATCCAGTACATGATGAAATGTGTATGATACTTTTTGTGACATGTAGCAACAAAGTTCAGTGTGAAGCCTTTTTTTTGGTCGGCTGGGTGTCTGAAATGCTAAGAAATCTATTACCATGGTTAAGAATGTCCAAACCAAGCTAGTAAATAATCAATACTGGTGGAGTTCTGTTTGTCCATTATAACATGCACGCTCCCTTCCCATCGGGTAACATCCCACTTAAATAAATCTAGAGAGCTTAGGTACAGGTTGACAAAAACTAAGGCTTAGAGATCTCCCAAACTGTATAAGAGTACTGCTGGAGTTTAACCAGCTAAAACGGTATGGGTTACTAGCACGGATCACGAGTACGTTTCCAATAACTTGTCCAGCCAAGATCACCTTACCGATTAGGAGAGTGATTTACAGAGTTGTTTGGGCCCAGATGCAATCAATCAAGGAGGGGGGCATGATTGGGAGAGGGGGACGGAGAGGGGCGACCATCAGGAGGCTGAGCGGGGGCCAGCAAAGGTCTTCGGTACTGCGGCGGAGCCAAGAGTAGCAATCCTGCTCCTAAGTAATTTTTTTTATTAACATACCTTTTTGGTGGCGGCCTCCAGTGTTCTCTTTATGGACCTCTGATTAGGCTGCATATAGTCATGTAGAGATCTGGCACTGGCTGCGTTCAGGGCAGCCCAATATCAGAAGGGATCCTCAGACAGGTGTACAACCTCGCCCTATTTGAATATGGAAAGGGCCTACTGCCTGTTTCAGGTGCAGTCTCTGGTCGCCTATACTGCAACCTTTACCCATATAGCAGACAGTGCATTTCCAGCACGGAATCTGCACGTGTACACTGGGGAAAGGTAGCGTAGTGGTAATATCACTGGGCTAGTAATCCAGAGGCCTTGACTAATGTTCCAGAGACGTGAGTTGAAATCCCACTACGGCGGCTGGGGAATTTAAATTCAATTAAATAAATCTGGAATAAAAAGCTAGTATCAGTAATGGTAACCATGAAACTATCGGATTGTCGTAAAAACCCATCTGGTTCACTAATGTCCTTTAGGGAAGGAAATCTGCCGTCCTTACCTGGTCTGGCCTATATGTGACTCCTGACCCACAGCAATGTGGTTGACTCTTAACTGCCCTCTGAAGTTGTAACAAACCGCTACAAAACAAAATAATAAGAATGAAACCGGACGGACCACCCAGCATGAACCTCAGCACCGGCTACGGACACGGCAATGGCACACCCAGCACAGAGACCCTGCAAAGTTCTCCTCACCAACATCTGGGGAATTGTGCCAAAATTGGGAGAGCTGTCCCACAGACTAGTCAAGCAACAGCCTGACATAGTCATACTCACAGAATCATACCTTTCAGCCCATGTCCCAAACGCCTCCATCACCATCCCTGTGTATGTCCTATCCCACCGGCGGGACAGACCCACCAGGGGTGGCGGCACAGTGGTATACAGTTGGGAAGGAGTGGCCCTGGGAGTCCTCAACATTGACTCTGGACCCCATGAAGTCTCATGGCTTCAGGTCAATCATGGGCAAGGAAACCTCCTCCTGATTACCACCTACCGCCCTCCCTCAGCTGATGAATCAGTACTCCTCCATGTTGAACACCATTTGGAAGAAGCACTGAGAGTAGCAAGGGCACAGAATGTACTCTGGGTGGGGGCTTCAATGTCCATCACCAAAAGTGGCTCGGTAACACCACTACTGACCGAGTCCTGAAGGACATAACTGCCAGTCTGGGCCTGCGACAGGTGGTGAGAGAACCAACACGAGGGAAAAACCTACTTGATCTCATCCTCACCAATCTACCTGTCGCAGATGCATCTGTCCATTACAGTACTGGTAGCAGTGACCACCGTACAGTCATTGTGGAGACGAAGTCCCGTCTTCACACGGAGGACACCCTCCATTGTGTTGTGTGGCACTACCACCATGCTAAATGGGATAGATTCAGAACAGATCTAGCAGCTCAAAACTGGGCATCCATGAGGCGCTGTGGGCCATCAGCTGCAGCGGAATTGTATTCCACCACAATCTGTAAACTCATGACCCGGCATATCCCTCACTCTACCATTACCATCAAGCCAGGGGACCAAACCTGGTTCAATAAGGAGTGTAGAAGAGCATGCCAGGAGCAGCACCAGGCATACCTAAAAATGAGGTACCAACCTTGAAAAGCTGCAACACAGGACTACAGGCATGATAAAAAGCAGAAGCAGCATGCTATAGACAGAGCTAAGCGATCCCACAATCAACGGATCAGATCAAAGCTTTGCAGTCCTGCCACATCCAGTCATGAATGGTGGTGGACCATTAAACAATTAACAGGAGGAGGCGGCTCCATGAATATCCCCATCCTCAATGATGGTGGAGCCCAGCACGTAAGTGCAAAAGACAAGGCTGAAGCATTTGCAACCATCTTCAGCCAGAAGTGCCAAGTGGATGATCCATATCGGCCTACTCCTGAGGTCCCCATCATCACAGAAGCCAGTCTTCAGCCAATTCGATTCACTCCAAGTGATATCAAGAAATGGCTGAGTGCACTGGATACAGCAAAGGCTATGGGCCCGACAACATCCCGGCTATTGTGCTGAAGACTTGTGCTCCAGAACTAACCGTGCCTCTAGCCAAGCCGTTCCAGTACAGTTAAAACACTGGCATCTATCCGACAATGTGGAAAACTGCGCAGGTATGCCCCATCCACAAAAAGCAGGACAAATCCAACCTGGCCAATTACCACCCCATCAGTCTACTCTCAATCATCAGCAAAGTGATAGAACTGTTGATGACACCTTCCATCAAGTGGCACTTACACACCAATAACCTGCTCACTGATGCCCAGTTTGAGTTCCGCCAGGACCACTCAGCTCCCGACCTTATTACAGCCTTGGTCCAAAAATGGACAAAGGAGCTGAATTCCAGAGGTGAGGTGAGAGTGACTGCCCTTGACATCATGGCAGCATTTGACCAAGTGTGGCATCAAGGAACCTTAGTAATACTGAAATCAATGGGAATCAGGGGGGAAAATGCTCCACTGGCTGGAGTCATACCTAGCACAAAGGAAGATGTTTGTGGTGGTTGAAGGTCAATCATCATAGCCCCAGGACATCGCTGCAGGAGTTCCTCAGGGCAGTGTCCTAGACCCAACCATCTTCAGCTGCTTCATCAATGACCTTCCCTCCAACATAAGGTCAAAAATGGGGATGTTCGCTGATGACTGCACAGTGTTCAGTTCCATCCACAACTCCTCAGATAATAAAGCAGTCCATGCCCGCATGCAACAAGATCAGAACGACTTTCAGGCTTCGGCTGATAAGTGGCAGGTAACATTCGCGCCACAGAAGTGCCAGGCAATAACCATCTCCAGCAAGCGAGAGTCTAACCACCGCCCCTTGACATTCAATGGCATTACCATCGCCGAATCCCCCACCAGCAACATCCTGGGGGTCACCATTGACCAGAAATTTAATTGGACCAGCAACATAAATACTGTGGCAACAAGAGCAGGTCAGAGGTTGGGTATTCTGCAGCGAGTGTCTCGCCTCCTGACTCCCGAAAGCTTTTCCACCATCTACAAGTAAGAAGTGTGATGGAACACTCTCCATTTGCCTGGATGAGTGCAGCTGCAACAACACTCAAGAAGCTCGACACCATCCAGGACAAAGCAGCCCGCTTGATTGGCACCCCATCCACCACCTTAAACATTCACTCCCTCCACCACCGGCGTACCGTGGCTGCAGTGTGTACCATCTACAAGATGCACTGCAGCAACTCGCCAAGGTTTCTTCGGTAGCACCTCCCAAACCCACGACCTCTTCCACCTAGAAGAACAAGGGCAGCAGGCGCAGGGGAACACCACCACCTCCACGTTCCCCTCCAAGTCACGCACCATCCTGACTTAGAAGTATATCGCCGATCCTTCATCGTCGCTGGGTTAAAACCCTGTAACTCCCTACCTAATAGCACCCACACGGACTGCAGCGGTTCAAGAAGGCGGCTCACCACCACCTTCTCAATGGCAATTAGGGATGAGTAATAAATGCTGGCCTTGCCAGTGATGCCCACATCCCATAAACTAGTAAAAAATATCACTGCCCCCCATATTAGATGCTTAGGCCTCTGTAAACAGCTGTAGCATCAATGCATAGCCTGGCCTCTGTCTTAACTCTTCTGCTTTCCTATCTGCTTTGCTCCACTTAATGAGGCACTTTCAGTTCTGATGTAGGTAGAGACTGTTCTTCTGAGGTTTAAGACACATTGCTAGGATAGACTAAAGGGAGCTTTACTCTGCATCGGTCCTGTGGTATGCCTGATTTAGGAGTTCTTGATGCTGACACTGGATGGCCAAAAATGTAAAATTAGATCCAATCCCCAATGTTGACACCCCTGTTGGTGAGCAGAAAATAAATTACATATGTATGTAGAAAAAAGAACAGAAGTAACATTTGATGACAGATGGTGGGCTTGGAAGAAAGCTCCTGACCCTGTTCCAAAGTTTCATTTTTGCCCTTACAGACAGAAAAAAAAGTGTATCTTGTACAGAAATCATCTAACAGGCTCTAATGTTATATAACATTTTATAACATTCAACAATAAAAGGTCAGAGCATTCTACACAGGCTCTTAAAAATGATCTGCTCAATCAAACCCAGGCTTTTCTACAGAGCCTAAAATTCGCATCATACAAACATACCATCACAAATACACAAATCCTTTCTCTTCCTTGGGGAAAGGTCTGCATACTCCATCGCACAAGTCCATAGTCTTCACAAAAATAGAAAACACTGGGACCACAAAAGCAAGTTTACTGAATTCTGGAAAAGGGTCCGCAACCAAAACATGAACTTGTCTGTTCCCTCCACAGATGCCGACCGACTGGCTGTGCATTTTCTGCATTTTCTGTTTTTGTTTTAGATTTCTGGCATCCGCAGTATTTTGCTTTTTATCCATATTCTTTGCATTTGATCTGTTGGCAGCAGCAATTATATCCTGGAAAACATCTGTTCACTCCCACATTAGGCCAAACAAAACTAATTTTCCGTAAGATCAGCCTTTGTAGAACAGTATTTTCCAGAAGCTCATTTCTGCAGTCGGGGAGTCAGGAGGTTACAGTCATGATCTCTGTCTCTCCGCCCAATGTTTGGCTATAATGGGAGAAAACTTACTCTGATTGCTGTTTCTAGTGAATGCCTTTTACTAGAAATAGCAAACATAGGAAATCTTCTTGTTATATTTATTTTGTTAACATCTAGAGGTAAATTGTCATCTTCACTGCCTGGCCCAGCCACAAAAACACTTTACATAGGATTACATAGGATATACAGCACAGAAACAGGTCTTTCAGCCCAACCAGTCCATGCCGGCGTTTATGCTCCACTCGAGCCTCCTCCCGTCTTTCCTCATCTAACTCTATCAGCATAACCCTCTATTCCCTTCTCCCTCATATGCTTATCTAGCCTCCCGTTAACTGCATCTATATTATTCACGTCAACCACTCCCTGTGGTAGCGAGTTTGACATTCTCACCACTCTCTGGGTAAAGAAGTTCCTTCTGAATTCCCTATTTGATTTCTTGGTGACTATCTTATGGCCTCTAGTTTTGCTCTTCCCCACAAGTGGAAACACTCTCTCTGTATCTACTCTATCAAAACCTTTCATAATTTTAAAGACTTCTATTAGGTCACCCCTCAAGAGAATAGAGACTCAGCCTGTTCATCCTTTCCTGATATGTACACCCTCACATTTCTGGTATCATCCTTGTAAATCTTCTCTGCACCCTCGCCAGTGCCTCTACATCCTTTTTATAATATGGTGACCAGAACTGTACACAGTACTTCAAGTGTGACCTAACCAAGGTTCAATGCAAGTTTAGCATAACTTCTCTACTTTTCAATTCAATCCCTCTAGAAATAAACCCTAGTGCTTGGTTTGCTTTTTTTATGGCCTTGTTAACTTGCGTCACTACTTTTAATGATTTGTGTATTTGTACTCCCAGATCCCTTTGCTCCTCTACCCCACTTAGATTCGTATTTTCCAAGTAATGTGTGACCTCCCTATTTTTCTTATCAAAATGAAATACCTCACATTTATCTGTGTTGAATTTCATTCGCCAATTATATGCCCATTCTCCAAGTTTATTAATGTCTTCTTGTAATTTGTTGCAGACCTCCTCAGTATTGACTATCCCCCCAATTTGGTGTCATCTGCAAATTTAGAAATTGTGTTTTTGATTCCAATGTCTAAATCATTAACATAAATTGTGAACAACAGTGGTTCCAGCACTGATCCTTGTGGAACACCACTTCCCACCTTCTGCCACTCTGAATAGCTACCCTTTGCCCCTACTCTCTGCTTTCTGTCGTGAAGCCAGCTAGTTATCCATTCTGCTACTTGTCCCCTGGCTCTACATTCTCTGACCTTATTCATTAGTCTATTATGTGGTACCTTATCGAAGGTCTTTTGAAAATCCAGATAAATTACATCTACTGCACTACCCTTGTCTACTCTCTCTGTTAACTCTTCAAAACGTTCGATGAGGTTGGTCAAGCAAGACTTTCCCTTTTGAAATCCATGCTGACTATTCATTATTATATTTTTGGTTTCTAGATGTTCTTCTATTTTCTTCTTTCGTAGGGATTCCACTATTTTTCCTACCACCGATGTTAAGCTGACTAGTCTATAGTTCCCTGGACATGTTCTATCTCCCTTCCTAAATATAGGTATTATGTTAGCTATCTGCCAGTCCTCTGGCACTATACGTTGTTCTAACGAATGATTAAATAACGTGTAGTAATGCCTCTGCTATTTCTTCCCTAGATTCTTTTAAAATGCGCGAATGTAATCTGTCCGGACCAAGGGTTTTATCCTCTTTGAGTTTGATTAGTTTATTTAATAATATCTCCTCTTTGTTTTAAATGCAGTTATCTCATCTCTAATCTCATCATCCGATGTCACGTCCACCTGTTCTGTCTCCCTGGTAAATACTGAAGCAATTATTTACTATTTCTGCCATCTCTCTATCGCTGCCTGTGATATTATCCTTTCCATCCCTTAGTGGCCCTATTCCCATCCGACTTTCCTTTTTTTCTATGTGCCTGTAAAATATTTTACTATTTTGTTTTATGTTTGGTGAGAGCAGGAATTTGGTGGAGAGGAGGAAGGTGGTTGAGACGTCTAACTGAAAAGGAGGGGTGGAGCCACAGAACCCAAGGCATGGCAGGGCACCTCAGTCCCATGGAATGCACATCTTGTGCCATGTGGGAACTCCAGGGTGCTTCCCATGTCCAGGACAACCACATGTGCAGGGAGTTTCATCGGCTGGAGGAGCTCAAGCTCCGGGTTTCGGAGCATGAGCAGCAGCTGGCGTCGCTGGGGTGCATCCGTGAGGCTGAGAGCTGTGTGGATAGCACGTTTCAAGAGGTGGTCACCTTGTAGTGTAAGAGTGTGCAGGCAGAGAGGGAATGGGTGACCATCAGACAGACAAGGAGGACCAGGCAGGTAGTGCAGGAGTCCCCTGAGTGCATCTCACTCTCTAGCCGCTGGTGAGGGCGATGGTTTCTCTGGGGAGTACAGCCAGAGCCAAGGCAACGGCACCATGGGTCGCTCTGCTGTACGGTGGCGGGGGGGGGAGGAGATGGGGGGGAGGAGGAGGAAGATCGGGAAAGCAATAGTGATAGGTGATTCAATAGTTAGGGGAACAGACAGGTGTTTCTGTGGCCGCAGACATGATTTCAGGATGGTATGTTGCCTCCTTGGTACCAGGGTCAAGGATGTCACTGAGCGGCTGCAGAACATTCTGAGGGGGGAGGGTGAACAGCCAGAGGTCCTGCTCCATATCGGTATCAAAGACATAGGTAGAAAGAGGGATGAGGTCCTGCAAGCAGATTTTAGGGAGCTAGCAAATAGATTAAAAAGCAGGACCTCAAAGGCAGTAATCTCTGGATTACTCCTGATGCCACGAGCTAGTGAGTATAGAAATCGGAGGATAGAGCAGATGAATGCGTGGCTGGAGAGATGGTGCAAGGAGGGAGGGGCTTTAGATTCCTGGGACATTGGGGCCGGTTCTGGGGGAGGTGGGACTTGTACAGGCCGGACGGGTTGCACCTCAACAGAACTGGGACCAATGTCCTCATGGGGAGGCGGGATTTGCTCGTGCTGTTGGGGAGGGTTTGAACTAATTTGGCAGAAGGATGGGCAGCAAGATGTAGCATTAGAAAGGAGAAACAAGTTGCACAAAGGATTGGGGGAGACAGATAGTACTAGAGTAAGAAATAGTACGGTATTAGGTGGCGTCAGACTAAGAGAGAATACAAGGTCTAAGAGGGGTTTGCAGTGCATGTGTGTGAATGCATGAAGCGTGGTAAATAAGGTTGGTGAGCTGCAGGCGCAAATAGCCACATGGGAATATGATGTCGTGGCGATAATGGAGACCTGGCTCAAAAAAGGACAGGATTGGGTACTAAATATTCCTGGATATAAGGTGTTCAGGAAAGATAGGGAAGGAAAGAAAGGAGGTGGGGTGGCATATTGATTCAGGAGAATATTACAGTGCTGGAGGCTGAGGATGTCCTGGAGGGGTCAAGGACAGAATCTATTTGGTTAGAGTTAAGAAACAATAGAGATGCCATTACACTACTAGGTGTATTCTATAGGCCATCAACTAGTGGGAAGGATATAGAGGAGCAAATTTGCAGGGAAATTGCAGAGAGGTGCAAGAACTATAGAGTAGTGATAATGGGGGACTTCAACTATCCTAATACAGACTTGGGATGGTAATAGTGTAAAGGGCAGAGAGGGGGAAGAATTTCTGAAGTGTGTTCAGGAGAACTTTCTTGTTCAGTACATTTCCGGCCCAATGAGGAAGGAGGCATTGCTGGATCTGGTTCTGGGGAATGAGGTGAGTCAATTGGAGCAAGTATCAGTAGGGAAACATTTAGGGAACAATGATCATAGTATCATAAGGTTTAGATTAGCTATGGAAAAGGACAGGGAGTAATCTAGAGTCAAAATACTTAATTGGAGGAAGGCCAATTTCAGTGGGTTGAGAATGGATCTGGCCCGGGTAAATTTGAATCAAAGATTGGCAGGCAAAACCGTAATCGAACAATGGGCCACCTTTCAAGAGGAGATGGTTTGGGTACAGTTGAGGTACATTCCCACAAGGGGGAAAAATAGGGCAATCATAGTCAGAGCTCCCTGGATGACGAAAGAGATAGAGGCCGGAATTTTGCCTACCTCGGCAGGTCTGGTGTGGGCAGTGTCTGTGGCGGGTCGCGACCGTGCTGCTGGCTCCATCCTGCTGTTGAAAATGAACTTACCTTAATGGGGCCTATTAAGCCCGCCCAGCGCATTACCCAGCCCAATTAAATGGAGCGGGTCTGGTGACGTCATTCATGATGCGTTTTCAGCCAGGATTTTTAAAGGGACTATGGCCACATTAGTTTTGAAGTTTAATCTAACATAGTGCTGTCAGTGTACTACAGCATTGGAATGCTGCAAACACTGACAGTGACTGCACAGAGACAGAGGGCTGCACCCAAGTTATCCGATAACTCCTTATGCTTATGGAGGGAGTTACTGCACACACAGAGGTCCTCTTCCTTTCCGAATGGCGGAAGAGACCTCCTCAGGAGACCAAGACAGCCTCGTTGCAGATTGCAGAGGAGGTCACAAGCAGGGATGTGGTCAGGAGGACCTGGGTGCAGTGCCGCAAATGTTTCAATGATCTCATTAGATCAGGAAATGTTAGTACAAAGCCACACTCAACCTCATCCTGCTGTGCCTCTCATCACATCCCCATCACTCTGCCTTCCCTACCCTACTCCTGCACATCCTTACTCACACCAACTTACCTTGCACCTCAACCCATTCCTCTCTCTCTATCTACATTATCACACCCCCATCTCACTAGCCACTCCTCATACTCACCCTCATCGTGGTGCAATCATGCAACTAAAAACACACAAGTGTAGCCACTTGGGTGTTTTATCCAATGTTTACGTAATGTTTCTGTTAATGTGGTGTCAAACATAATAAATAAGTTTAAAACTTAAGGGCCTCCACTTCTTCCATGACAGATTTTACTGAGCAAGGCGCCTGGGCATCTAGCTCAATACACTGTTAAAATACCATTAGGCTTCGATGTTCATCATAAGACCCTGATTTGCATATATTAATGAGGCTCCTATCTGAGCCAGGTGGGTGCCTCAGCAGCTGGCAAAACAGCAGGGTTTCAACCTGCTGCAGGCAGGAATGGAGTGCCAAATAGAGCCGCCCAATTTTAACTCCCATTCCACTTGTTTTTTGATGGGAGTTTGGATGCACCCCAAAAGAATCACTCGTCAAAATGAAATTCAAATTTTTTTCAAATGATCCAAGCTAGTGATCTTGTGCAATGTTAGTTTTGATGCCTAAACCTCAGGTTATATGTCAGTTACTGGAACATTTATTCATTTAGAAATAACTAATCGTACTGATTTCCCAGACTAAAGCTGCAATCAGCACATCTATATATATGAAACGGTCCGTCTCTCTTTCCGTCTGTCTTTCTGTCTGTCCGGCTATACAATCAAAAGTTATAGAGCATACCTACACATAGGTTATATCAAAAGAAAGCTTATCATTAGGGGACTCTCATAGGCATATTTACTTTTTGGTCAGACAAAATTGTTCCGACAGTATACAAAAAAGGTTCAAAAAACGGCAACATTCCGCTCATTAGCGTTGAGTGACGTGATGGTTGACCAATCGGACAGGGGATTAACCTGATGGTTGACCAATCGGTGCGTCACGGGGGGCATTTCATTGCGTGTGTGGGCGGGCCTAATCCTTCTGAGCTGAGGTGAGTGGCCGCCATCTTGATTCCTAACTCTTCATTTCTTTTTCCCACTTTCTGCGTGTTTATTTTCAAATCTAGATTTCCAGCAAAAAAAAGTTGCTTTTAAAACACAATTAAATTGTTTTTAAAAAAAGTTAATTAATTTGTAAATATTTTCTCTAACCTCAATAATTTTCCTACCTTTCACCGTTTTTTTTTCCTCTTGACTTGCTACCTCCGCCGGGCGCCACAACCTTGGAGGCTTACCCCAGCTGCAGGCCTCAAAGCCTCGGGCCTCTCCTAGCCAGCCACGCCCGAACTAGGCACCGCCCGCCCCGCCCCGCAATCGCCACCATCTTGTTAAAGGCTGGCAGCGCGGGGACTGAGCCGAGCGTAGCCATCGCCGCCATCTTAGTAAAGGCTGGCGGGGCGGTAGTCAGCGCGCGCGTCAACGTCGGCCCGGAGCGCAACCTGAGCTAAGGTGAGTCCGGCCGGGCCTCACGCGCTAGGCCGCGCACCGGCCGCTGATCCGCGGAGGGGGAGGGAGGGAGAGGAGAGGGGAGAGATGGAGGGAGAGGAGAGGAGGAGCGAGGGAGGGAGAGGAGAGGGGGAGAGAGGGAGGGAGAGGAGAGGGGGAGGGAGGGAGAGACCTGAGGTGATTCCGGCCGGGCCTCATGCGCTAGGCCGCGCACTGGCCGGCCCTGAGGCACTGATCCGCGGAGGTGGAGAGAGGGAGAGGAGGGGGGGGGGAGGGAGGGAGAGAGAGGAGGGGGGGGAGGGAGAGAGAGGAGGGAGGGAGGGAGAGAGGGGGTGAGGGAGAGAGAGGAGGGGGAGGAGAGAGAGGAGAGGGGGGAGGGGGGAGGGAGGGAGGGAGAGGAGGGGGGAGGGAGGGAGAGGGGGGAGGGAGGGAGGGAGAGGAGAGGGGGGAGGGAGGGACAGGAGAGGGGGAGGGAGGGAGAGGAGAGGGGGAGGGAAGGAGAGGGGGGGGAGGCAGAGGTGAGGGGGGAGGGGAGGGAGAGCAGAGGGGGGAGGGAGGGAGAGGAGGGGGAGGGAGAGAGGGAGAGGAGAGGGGGGAGGGAGGGGAGAGGAGAGGGGGGAGGGAGAGAGAGGAGAGGGGGGAGGGAGGGAGAGGAGGGGGGAGGGAGGGAGGGAGAGGAGGGGGGGAGGGAGGGAGAGGGGGGGAGGGAGGGAGGGAGAGGAGAGGGGGAGGGAGGGACAGGAGAGGGGGAGGGAGGGAGAGGAGAGGGGGGAGGGAAGGAGAGGAGGGGGGGAGGCAGAGGTGAGGGGGGAGGGAGGGAGAGCAGAGGGGGGAGGGAGGGAGAGGAGGGGGGGAGGGAGAGAGGGAGAGGAGAGGGGGGAGGGAGGGGAGAGGAGAGGGGGGAGGGAGGGGAGAGGAGAGGGGGGAGGGAGGGGAGAGGGTAGAGGGGGAGGGGGGAGAGGAGGGAGAGGAGGGAGAGGGAGAGGAGGGGGGAGGGAGAGAGGGGAGGGAGAGAGGGGAGGGAGAGGGGGAGGGAGAGGGGGGGAGGGAGAGGGGGGAGGGAGAGAGGGGAGGGAGAGGGGCGAGGGAGAGGAGAGGGGTGGGAGAGGAGAGGGGGGAGGGAGGGAGAGGAGAGGGGGGAAGGAGAGGAGGGAAGAGAGGGGGAGGGAGGGAGAGGAGAGGGGGAGGGAGAGGAGAGGGGAGGGAGGGCGAGGAGAGGGGGAGGGAGGGAGAGTGAGGAGAGGGGCAGGGAGGGAGGGAAAGAGTGAGGGGGTGGGACAGGGAGGGAGAGCTCGCCTTCTTCCTTCCTTCCTTCGCATGGGTCCATCGGGCCAGGCCTGAGGCGCTCCTTCCCCCCTCTCTCTCCAGGCTAATCCCGAACTATATCCAGCAGTCTCTCTCTCTCTCTTCCCCCCCGTCTCTCTCTTCGCCCCCAGTCTCTCTCTCTCTCTTCCAACAACAACATGCCCTCAAAAGATCCTTGGCACCACCGGGCACTCCAGCTAGTCTCTCTATATATATAAAATGGTCTGTCTTTCCCTCTGTCTTTCCGTCTGTCTTTCTGTCTGTCTTTCCGTCTGTCTGTCCAGCTATACAATCAAAAGTTATAGAGTGTACCTACACATATGTTATATCAAAGAAAGCTTATCATTAGGGGACTCTCATAGGCGTATTTACTTTTTTGGTCAGACAAAAATTGTTCCGACAGTATACAAAAAAGGTTCAAAAAACGGCAACATTCCGCTCATTAGCGTTGAGTGACGTGATGGTTGACCAATTGTACAGGGGATTAACCTGATGGTTGGCCAATCGGTGCGTCATGGGGGGCGTTTTATTGCGTGTGTGGGTGGACCTAATCCTTCTGAGCTGAGGTGAGTGGTGGCCATCTTGATTCCTACCTCTTGATTTATTTTTCCCACTTTGTGTGTGTGTGTGGAGGGGATTTTGGGCGTGAGTTGAGGTGGGGGAGGGTTCCCCCAGTGGCGGCCATCTTGATTCCTAACTCTTGATTTATTTTTCCCACTTTGTGAGTGTGTGGAGGGGATTTTGGAAGCGAGTTGAGGTGGGGAAGGGTTTCCCCGGCAACCGGGCCTCTCTCACAGCCTGTAGCCCCTCAGGAGGGCGGCGGTGGGGGGAAGAAGGTTTTCCCCGGCAACCGGGCCCGGGCCTCTCTCACAGCCTGTAGCCCCTCAGGAGGGCGGGGGAGGAGGGTTACCGCGGCAACCGGGCCCGGGCCTCTCTCACAGCCTGTAGCCGCTCAGGAGGAGGGGGGGGAGGGAGGAGGGTTACCCCGGCAACCGGCGGCATCTCACTCTCCCCCCCCAGTCTCTCTCTCTGTCTTCCCCGCGCAGCCCGAAAGCCCGGGGGAAGAGGGAAGCGAGCAGGGTGAGCGGCGGCGTCTCTCTCGCTCTCTCTCTCTTCCCTGCGCAGCCCGAAAGCCCGGGGGAAGAGGGAAGCGAGCAGGTGAGCGGCGGCGTCTCACTCTCCCCCCCCCCAGTCTCTCTCTCTCTCTTCCCCGCTCAGCCCGAAAGCCCGGGGGAAGAGGGAAGCGAGCAGGTGAGCGGCAGCATCTCACTCTCCCCCCACCCCCCCAGTCTCTCTCTCTCCCCCGCGCAGCCCGAAAGCCCGGGGGAAGAGGGAAGCGAGCAGGTGAGCGGCGGCGTCTCACTCTCTCTTCCCACGCAGCCCGAAAGCCCGGGGGAAGAGGGAAGCAAGCAGGTGAGCGGCGGCATCTCTCTCTCCCCCCCACCGCAGCGAAAGGCATTCGTCTGCCGCCCGGCCAACCGGGTCCAAAGACCCGCCTCGTTAACGATGAATAACCCCGGGCTCACTTCGGAGCGATGGGCACCTGGCCTCCGATGTCGGACTAACTCCGTTCTGGTACCGGAAAGGAGGGAGAGACAGGGGGAGGAGGGAGGGAGGGAGAGGAGAGGAGAGGGGGGGCAGGGAGGGAGAGGAGAAGGGGGGAGGGAGGGAGAGGAGGGGGGAAGGGAGGGAGGGAGAGGAGAGGGGGGAGGGAGGGAGAGGAGAGGGGGGAGGGAGGAGAGGAGAGGGAGGGGGAGGGAGAGAAGAGGGGGCGGGAGGGAGGGAGAGGAGAGGGGAGGGGAGGGAGGGAGGGAGAGGAGAGGGGGGAGGGAGGGAGGGAGGGAGAGGAGAGAGGGGGAGGGAGGGTGAGCAGAGGGAGAGGAGAGGGGAGGGAGAGGAGAGGGGGCCAGCGAGAGAGGGGGAGGGAGAGGAGAGGGGGCAGCGAGAGAGGGGGAGGGAGGGGGAGGACAGGGGCAGGGAGGGAGAGGAGAGGGGCAGGGAGGGAGAGGAGAGGGGGAGGGAGGGAGAGAGAGTGGGTAAGGGAGGGAAAGAGTGAGGGGTTGGGACAGTGAGGGAGGGCTCGCCTTCTTCCTTCCTTCCTTCCTTCGCAGGGGTCCATCGGGCCAGGCCGGAGGCGCTCCTTCCCCCCCTCTCTCTCCAGGCTAATCCCGAACTAAATCCAGCAGTCTCTCTCTCTCTCTCTTCCCCCGTCTCTCTCTTCTCCCCCCAGTCTCTCTCTCTTCCCCCGTCTCTCTCTTCCCCCATCTCTCTCTTCTCCCCCCCGTCTCTCTCTCCTCTCTTCCACCAGTCTCTCTCTCTCTTCCCCCCAGTCTCTCTCTCTCTCTCTCCTTCCCCCCCAGTCTCTCTCTCTTTCTCTCTTCCCCCAGTCTCTCTCTCTTTCTCTCTTCCCCCCAGTCTCTCTCTCTTTCTCTCTCTTCCCCCCAGTCTCTCTCTCTCTCTCTTCCAACAATAACATTCCCTCAAAAAACCCTCGGCACCGCCGGGCACTCAAGCTAGTTTAGAATAAAGAGGGTACAGAGGAGATTTACGAGGATGTTGCCAGGACTGGAGAATTTTAGCTATGAGGAAAGATTGGATAGGCTGGGGTTGTTTTCTTTGGAACAGAGGAGGCTGACTTGATTGAGGTGTATAAAATTATGAGGGGCCTAGATAGAGTGGATAGGAAGGACCTATTTCTCCTAGCAGAGAGGTCAATAACCAGGGGCATAGATTTAAAGTAACTGGTAGAAGGATTAGAGGGGAGTTGAGGAGAACTTTTTTCACACAGAGGGTGGCGGGGGTTTGGAACTCACTGCCTGAAAGGGTGGTAGAGGCAGAAACCCTCATCACATTTAAAAAGTACTTGGATATGTACTTGAAGTGCTGTAACCTACAGGGCTACAGACCAAGAGCTGGAAAGTGGGATTAGGCTGAATAGCTCTTTTTCGGCCGGCACAGACACGATGGGCTGAATGGCCTCCTTCTGTGCCGTAAATTTCTATGATTCTATAAGAGCCTATTCCTCAAGCACCTTCAAAACCAATGGTGTTTCCTCAGTCTAGACTGCTCACTGTTACATTGCATCAGATTCAAATGGCAGTTGGAGTAGACACAAACAGGTATACTCATCACCCACAAAACCAATCTGAAGTAATGTTATATCATAAACTAATTAAAAACCTCTTACATCCGAACAATTTCTGACATTCTGAGTATCATATTTTGATTTCTTCCCGTCAATACACTCTTACCCATTCCAGATGAGTTCAGATCAAACTAATTGCAGTTCCGATTATTTAAGGACAGAGGGTAATTTCTGTCATGTTGCCTTTATCATCTATGGTTACATTTATTTGAAATACATTACATTTTTGATTAGTTTGAATTGAATGGCTTTGATTGCTGTTAAATACAGATGAAGTAGCTCACAAAAGGAAATGTATTCTCTCAATTAATGACCTTTGAGATTCAAATGATATACAAAGGAAAACTTTAGTGAAAAGCACATACTACATTCCTTCGTTACATGGTCAGATTGTGTAAAAGTATGTTTAATTACCTGTGTCTGCCTTTTCTTCAATCTAAAAGCAGGTAAGTTGTCACTTAATGTCCAGATGCACTGTACAAAATCCAGGAGTTAAATTGTATGGCTAGTATTCTGTTTTGAGTTTTCATTCCGGGGTTTATTAAGAAAATGTTATGGAATTGAGTGATACCATATAAGTACATGCATATGAATTCCCCATAACCAATGGAACTACAAAATAAAAGTGAATGTGCCAGTTGGCTCTGTTGATAGTGCTCTTGTCTCTAGAGGGCTGTGCGTCCAAGGCCTTGGTTGGAGAAGGAATTTGAGCCCGAAGTGAAAACCACAGTATCAACTTGGCTCATTTGGTAGCTATTTGTCCTCTGAGTCAGAAGCTTGTGGGTTCAAGCTCCACTCTAGCACATAATCCAGATTGGTACTATAGTGTTGTACTGAGGGAGTGCTACACTGTTAGAGGTGCCATCCTTTGGACAAGATGGTCCAGTTCCTGCTCAAAACTGGGTCAAGTTTGGGTTGATAATACCCCACACTCACTCCGAGGCTGCTGCTCCTTCTGCCATCATTTCTCTTTAACTGGTTACAGTCTTTGGAAAGTCTGTATTTCCCCGACACCCAACAGTGGTATGCCAATGAAGAGTCAGTTTTCTGACATCCAAAGAACCCTGCATGGATAATGAGGGCTTGCAGCGAGTCAGTGGCAGTTTCACTTTGGCAGGTGTTAGAACCGCCCCACCACAAACCTGCCAAAAGGAGGAGAATCCAGGCCATGGATTGACTCCAAACTTTTGCGCAGCACACTCAACTTTTGCCTTTGTGTTTCCTTGCATTATTTAGAATAAATGATGGTTGAATCCACGTACCCTGCTTGGTTTTGCCAGATACACACAACATCCACTCATCTTTAAAACTGTAGCTTTTTTATGTTATTAGGAGGTCCATTGAAATCAAAGAAAAATTAAATCATTCTGATTGCATATTTTTAATATCGACTCCATCAAATGAAGGAATATTGCTCCTTTCAAGAAATGTTTGGCAGATTCAGATTTTTCCACTCTGTATGATTCATATGTGAATGTAACAGAAATCTAAAGAAATTCTCTACATAAAAAGAAACTGTAATGAGCCCAATTACTTCAATAATGTTATTTTTAAAAATATGATTTTAAGTGGGTACCGTACTGCCAATTGAAGACTGTGGGTTTGAAATTTTGGTCCAGATTTTGCAGTCAAAATAATGGTGAGGCTAATGGTGTTTGTTGTTATTTATACGCAAATGGTACAGCAACTTCAGGCAAGGGGTAGATATCCGGTTAAATGCAGATATCTAAAAGTTCCTGTTCGAGTTAGCTTTGCGAAAACAGCATCTCACTGCCTGCCTCGCTATTGAAATGCATTGAATGTTGTGAAGTTGCTGTATTTGCGCAGTAGATATGAACTAAACTCACCACAGAAAGTTAAGTCAAGTTATTTCAAGTCTAAGTACTCTGTTAATGATGTGATAAGTGTTAATTACTGCCAATCAACCTCTCTGGCACTGAAAGTTAACTATTACAAGTGTGGAGTCTCATTCCTTCAGGTATTAACTGTTGGAGATTTAGAAAAGTTAAAATTAAACATTTTTTTTTTCTGTTCCTTTCTGTCACTTTTTTCTCTCAATCCAATCTTTCTTTCCCTCGCTTTATTTCTCTTTCTGTATCAGATTTGATATTGAATTCACCCACTCAAATTTACACTTCCTTCTCAGTCCTTGTGCTGTTAATTTCACAATCCTTCAATCTGATTGGTTAAGGAGATGCACAGTAGCTCCGTCTGTTACCTCAGGTACCAGATGCCCGGTTTCTCTCGCAACGACATTATTGTAATGTATATACCTTTAAGGGGGGAACTATCTTTTACAGTTCATGTATACTGTAGTACCGGCAGTGACCACACCTGTATATAGCACTGAGTAGTAATCTGTACAGATCAATTCAGTGTGAGCCACGTTGAGTAAACACCTGTTGTACCGTTCTCCTGCAGTCTGTGTCTTATTATACATGGACACAACATTAGCGACAAGGCAAGTTCGAACCTACCTGCAACTCTGCATCACCTCCCGGGGATTCGTTCCTGGAGATCAGTGGATTGGAGGTCAAGGCCAGAGACTCGGGCATCGACCACGGGCAACCACCCAGTCATCCAGCAGAGACTCGAGAATTGCGGGGGAGGCTGTCGAGAGCCAGGCTTGGCTTTCCAGTCGAGGTGGTCCAGCGAAACGGGCTGGCAACAGGTAGTGCGCAGACCCTTCCCAGACAGCGGCGGGCTAGAGCCCGACCGAGCGGCACAGCAAAGGGCCGAGCAGCGTCGACGGGGGAGAGAGAGAGAGGGCAGAGCGCACCCGGTGTTCAGGGGCTGAGCAGCGTCAAAGAGAGGGAGAGAGAGACGCACAGAAACCCGCAAGGCGCCGCCATTGCCACGAGGACCGCCGAGAGCGGCGTTGGCAGCAGCGCAGGAGAAGCGCGCGAAACCTACAGGGCGCCGCCATTGCCACGAGAACCGCCGGGAGCGGCATTGGCAGCAGCGGGGGAGGAAGGAAAGCGCGGGAGACGCCATTTTAAGCCATTGGGAGACGCCATTTTAAACCACACCCAAAATGCCGAAGAGTGGCAGTATCACCGCATTTGACAATGAAGTCGAAGATTGGACTACATATGTCGAACGAATAGAGGTATACTGCAAGGCAAATGAGGTGTCATATGACAAGAAAGCGTTGGTATTGTTAAATTTAATGGGTGCAAAGACGTATGGTTTATTACGAAATCTAGTAACCCCAACGAAGCCAATGGAAAAGAGTTTTGAAGACATAGTAACGATACTACAGGAACATTTAAACCCCACACCGCTGCTGATAGCAGAAAGATTCAAGTTTCACAAACAGAACCAGCATAAGGATGAAAGCAATGCTGATTATTTAACAGAACTGCGCAAACTATCGAAACACTGCCAGTTTGGAGCGGGACTGGCAGATACCTTAAGGGACAAGTTTGTGTGTGGGCTTCAAGGTGAAGGAACCCAGAAACGGCTTTTATCTGAAGACCTTACGCTGGAAAAGGCTTTCAGCATTGCGGTATCATATGAAGCAGCAGCACGGGGCGCTGCAGAGATACAACAGAGACCGCAAGGATATGGCACAAACGAAATGTCATAAGGAACAGAGAAGTGCTATCGCTGCGGCAGAACAAGTCCTGCAAGGGATCCCAGGGACCCAGTGTTATTTGGACAACATCCTGGTCACGGGCGAAAATGACAGTGATCACCTTGCCAACCTGGAGCAGGTGCTCACTAGATTGCAGGAATATGGTCTCCGAGCTAACCGCCCCAAATGCGAGTTTTCTAGAAAACAGATCTCGTATTGTGGCCACGTTATCGATAAAGAGGGGGTACATAAGTCCCCAGAGAAGATTGAGGCAGTAGTCAAGGCTCCAGCACAAGTCCCCAGAGAAGATTGAGGCAGTAGTCAAGGCTCCAGCACCGGAAAATGTGTCACAACTGAGGTCGTTCCTCGGGCTGGTAAACTACTACCATAAGTTCTTGCCAAATTTGTCTACAATACTACACCCACTGAACACCCTACTGCAAACTGGGGTGCCATGGAAGTGGAGTGACGAATGTAGACGAGCTTTCCAGAAGAGCAAAACACTAATCAGATCGAAAGAGGTATTGGCCCATTACAACCCGGCATTACCAATTCGGATAGCATGTGATGCGTCACCCTACGGCATTGGAGCGGTGCTGTCGCACAAATTCTCGGACGGCTCAGAGAGGCCAATAGCCTTTGCGTCACGATCACTAACCTCAACCGAGTGTAACTACGCCCAGATTGACAGGGAGGCCCTCAGCCTAGTGTGGGGAGTGAAAAAGTTCAATCACTATCTGCACGGGCAGAAATTCACCTTGCTGACTGATCACCAGCCTCTTGTCTCCATTTTCAATCCGAAGAAGGGCATTCCGGTGATGACTACGCAACGACTACAAAGATGGTCACTTTTTCTAGGGGCGCACCACTATGAGATTGAATATAAGGGCATGAAACAGCATGGAAATGCTGATGGGCTATCACGCCTGCCACTGCCTACTGCGGAGGAAGCACCAGCAGTGGATCCTGTTGAAATATTCCATTCGACTATAGTTGAATACCTACCGGTAACTAACGCTTGTATCGAAAAGGAAACCCGAAATGATCCGACACTGTCTCGGGTATATGATTTGACGATGAAGGGATGGCCAGCACATGGCGACTCACTGTTGCCAGCATTCTCGACAAGGAGAGAACAGCTGTCAGTGTGCCGGGGGACCTTGATGTGTGGATCCCGAGTGGTAATTCCACCCAAGTTAAGGGATAGAGTGCTCAATGAGCTTCATGAGGGTCATCTGGGAGGGGTAAAAATGAAAAGCCTAGCCAGGGCTTATGTGTGGTGGCGAGGAATCGATAAACAAATCGAGGACCTGACCAAGAGCTGCTCAGAATGCCAGAAAGTCCAAAATGCAGCACCACAGGCCCCTCTACACCCATGGGAGTGGCCCTCATCTCCATGGCAACGGGTGCATATTGATTTTGCTGGTTCATTCATGGACTCAATGTTTTTAATAGCCGTGGATGCGCACTTGAAATGGCCTGAGGTCATCAAAATGTCCTCCACCACCACGGAGAAAACTATTGCAGTCCTACGGACCATTTTTGCCAGGAATGGCTTGCCAGAACAGATTTGCTCCGACAATGGACCACAGTTTGTGTCTGAAGAGTTCCGGAGGTTCTTGAAAAAGAATGGGGTAAGGCATTACACATCCGCCCCATATCATCCAGCCACAAATGGATTGGCTGAGAGGTTCGTACAAACCTTTAAGAAGGCAATAAAGGCTATGTACAATGACAACATTCCGCTGCAGCACAAGGTGGACAATTTCCTGTTCGCCTACCGGAATGCGACACACGCAGTCACCAACCAGGCCCCAGCCATGATGTTCTTTAACCGAAGGTTAAGATCTCGCCTGGATTTGCTCAGACCAAACGTACGAAGAGATGTTGAGAGTAAGCAATTCCAGCACATCCATGAGAAGCCAACAAGGAGCTTCAATGTAGGGCAACCAGTCTTGGCCCGCGACTACCGAACAGAAAAATGGCAGCCAGGAACGATATGCACACGGCAGGGCCCACTAATGTACACAGTGGACGTTGGGGAGAGCATCGTGAGACGCCATGCTGACCAGATCCTAGAGTCACAGGAACAAGTCAACCCCATGCCTCGCCCATACGTACCTGGTGATGAACCCGACGTACAGGTCGCATCTACCCCAGAAACAGTAGCATCGGAAGCTGATGAACCAACTGACGACAGGGGGCCAGAATCGCCTCCGCACCAAGAGCAAGACACTCGAGAAAGGCGCTATTCAGAAAGGATCAGGAAGCCTCCCCAAAGACTGAATATATAAATAGACTATTTTCAGCTAATGTTGCATGTTAAAAGTGTTAATTGTAATTAGTTTGATATTTAATTGTTAAATGAGTGTTATGGTACTGTTAATCTAAAAGGGGAGGAATTGTAATGTATATACCTTTAAGGGGGGAACTATCTTTTACAGCTCATGTATACTGCAGTACCGGCAGTGATCACACCTGTATATAGCACTGAGTAGTAATCTGTACAGATCAGTTCAGTGTGAGCCACGTTGAGTAAACACCTGTTGTACCGTTCTCCTGCAGTCTGTGTCTTATTATACACGGACACAACAATTATCAGCTCGCACTTTCAGAAACTCGCCATGCAAAATATTTAACAACCTAAACGTGCAAGGGCATGTCTAATGGCAGACACTATTAGCTGCCCTGCTACAGCAAAATGTGGGCCATTATTTTTAACAGTGTTATATATTCGCTGATGACTGCACAGTGCCATTCACAACTCCTCAGATAATGAAGCAGTCCATGCCCGCATGCAACAAGACCGGAACGACTTTCAGGCTTGGGCTGATAAGTGGCAGGTAACATTCGCATCACAGAAGTGCCAGGCAATGATTATCTTCAACAAGAGTCTAACCACCGCTCCTTGACATTATATGGCATTACCATCGCCAAATCCCCCACCATCAACATCCTGGAGGTCAACATTGACCAGAAACTTAACTGGACCAGCCACATAAATACTGTGGCAGCAAGAGCAGGTCAGAGGCTAGGTATTCTGTGGTGAGTGTCTCACCTCCTGACTCCCCAAAGCCTTTCCACCATCTACAAGGCACAAGGAGTGTGATGAAATACTCTCCACTTGCCTGGATGAGTGCAGCTCCAACAACACTCAAGAAGCTTGACACCATCCAGGACAAAGCAGCCTGCTTGATTGGCATCCCATCTACCACCTTAAACATTCACTCCCTCCACCACCGGCGTACCGTGGCTGCAGTGTGTACCATCTAAAAGATGCACTGCAGCAACTCGCCAAGGCTTCTTCCGCAGCACCTCCCCCACCTAGGACAGGGTAGCAGGCGCGTGGGATCACCACCACGTCCAAGTTCCCCTCCAAGTCACACACCATCCTAACTTAGAAGTATATCACCGATCCTTCATCGTCGCTGGGTCAAAATCCTGGAACTCCCTCCCTAACAGCAATGTAGGAGTACCTTCACCACACGGACTGCAGCGGTTCAAGAAGGCGGCTCACCACCACCTTCTCAATGGCAATTAAGGATGGGCAATAAATGCTGGCCTTGCCAGTGACGCCCACAAACCATAAACTAATTAAAAAAAATAGAAGCTGCAGAGGACTGATTATATTTGGTAGCCATAAAAAGATGAAAATTATAAATTAACTATCTTCATGCTTTTGTATTGAATGAAAACCTCTGAAATTTCTCACTGGTAGTTCCAGGACTGGCTAAGCTTGAAACACACTAGAAGTAAAGTTTCCAAAGCTTCTTTTATTCACAGTTGTGATACAGTGCATAGAATCAGTGAACTGGAAACTACAAATAATTCAATTGAAGCTTTCTAACCATGTAAAGGGTTTGTGAATGTCCTCTGAAACTCAAGACTGACTCCAGTTTTTAACTAAGATCTGAGAAATTGCTATTTTGCATTTTTAAAAACTAGATTCTTCCCATCACAAGCAAGTAAGACCAGTGCTTACAAAGCTAATGGTTCGTCACTTAGGTCCAAGTTTATTACTTTTGATTGCAACATTGCCTAATCTGAAGGATAACAGCATCAAGCAACAGGTACTTTATTAGGGGATTGTGTTTTGGCAATTACCCTGCTTATACAAAGATAGACATTATTAAATAGTAACAGATTCCAGATGAAAACCAGACAGTGGACCTCTTATCTGGCGCAAGACAATTTGTGCAGCCACAGGCTAAACTTAAAAGACAACTGTCTTTGATGAGGTAGAGGCAATCAACCCCATCATTCATTTATGGTCACTTTTCAAATTGTGACTGTAGGGCATTGTGGAATGGCTGGTTGGCAGTAAAACAATTTAGTGATATACCGCAATGAGTAATGGGTCTTCTGAGACCTTTTTGTTTTATAATGACTTGTTTTTGTTTTATCCCTTAAGAGGAGACTGATTGCAGGGATCATAGAATAATCTTCTTGATTGTAAGTTTTGTCATCCCCCACAGTTCCAAAGATTCTGAAGAGAGAAACTGCAGGGAATAAAATACTTTCTGAAATGTTGGGGAGTTTGTTATTATGTAACACCTATTAGTAATCAATAGAAGAAAATCTCTGGTTACCATTGAAGCTTTCCACAGACCTGCTCCTATTTCGCAGTTTCATATTTTCTATGCAGTGTATAAGGTTATATTGACAGTTCAAAATAATGTTTTTGTTAAGGGAAAAGATTTTATGAGTTCGCGCACCCAGTGCTGAGCTTCATACGATGCAATGCTATGGTCATGTTTTTGAGTTTTATGCTGAACTTTTTCTCTGGTTTAACACCACCAGCCACTCCAATAAATAGTAATACAAAAGCAAAATACTGCGGATGCTAGAAATCTGAAATAAACAGAAAATGCTGGAAATACCCAGCAGGTCAGGCAGCATCGGTGGAGAAACAGAGTTAGCGTTTCAGGTCAATGACCTTTCATCAGAATAAGCAGACCTTGCATCTGCTATGGTCCCCCCAGTATGTTCTAACCTGATCAATATCTGGGTAAATGATAGCAAGTCCCAGGGATTACAACACAGAACCCTGACTCTGTAAACAAGCTACTGGAATTTTTCACGTGGTGGCACATGATTCTCCTCTCTCTGATAGGTGGACTGAATATACACTGTGAGACTTCCTACCCACCTGGAGCCATGTACTGTCCTGGAAGAGGTAAAACAGATACTCAGGCCAATTAGGGGGGAAAATGGAAAATTCCTCTCCAACCCACTGGGGAAATCAAAACTAGTCCAGGCGATTATATTGGCCCGGATTAGCGTTACAGGATACCTACCTCTTGTACGAGATGATCTCTGCCGCAAACAGAAACGGGTCCAGTTCTCACAGCTCATACTGCGATTTAGCATTCACCACATGAGCTGGCAACCTGTTCCACAGGTCCACTATTCTCTGGGAAAAGAAGAACCTCCTAACATCCAACCTAGTTCTGCCTTACATAAATTGTAAGTGTGACCTCGTTCTCTGTAAACTATTCACTTGAAATGATTGATCTACAGTACATAAACACAATCTAGTCCTTTCATTATTTTATAAAACTTGATCCAATCACCCCATAGTCTATGCTTCTCTAAAGTATAGCAACCCAGCTTATTGAGTCTATCTGGGTATTTTATACTGTGAATGAATCTTGTGCCCCTCTTTCCAAAGCCTCAATATCCCCCACCACATGAGCAGACCAAAATTGGGCACAGTATTCTAACTGAGGCCTAGCCAAGGTCTTGTACAAGGACTAGACTTAAGCTGGGCGGTAAACCCCAGATAGTTCTTTACTGAGGAAGGGGTAAGGATACATTTGGTTCTTTGACATATATTTGTCGGGATACCTAAACCTAGTGTTCTTACAAATATGATGGTTGTAAAACTGCACACATAACATGACAGAATCTCTGATATGTAGGTGAGGCTCCTCTGGAAACAAGGGGATTGAAATTTATCTTGGGTGATAGAAGATGTAAAAGAAAATTGGGTGGAGTGTAAACGGGCTGGCGATTCACGACCATCTGTTTTGCGCTACAACCCAAGATGAATTTCATCCCTAGGAAGTTAGAAAGTTACTCCAACAGGGTAAACATAAGTTAGAAACGCACCAATTTTCCTATTCATTTCAGTAACATTCTTGCCCTTTATTTGAACTGATTTTCTCCTTTTTACCCCATCATATAATGCTCCCACCCTTAAAAGACAGGAGGTAATTTGATTACAAGTACTGTTCTACGGTCATCCTCTAGCAAGAGCATAAGACGAGTGCAGGTGGATTTTGTTAAGTATGTGTATTGTATTGAACAATTAACACAAAGACTTAAACGTATAACTCAAACAGGCCTTTACTGGTTGGAGGTAGGGACTGCACATAGATCTTTACTTCATGCCCACAGGCGGGAACTGAGGGGGATCAGTACCCACAGTACTATTTATACCCCTATGGCCAGGAGTGGTACTGCGTATCACTACGCCCAACAAGTAGTGCAGTCCTGTCCATAGGTTCAAAGTAGCACACATATTACATACACAACATTCCTCCCTTCCTAGCTTTACAGTCATCTCCCCATTTAACATAACGTAATAACATATATACATATATAACTTCAGGTTTACATAACAGAATAACATAGATACATAGATAACTTCATGTCAAAAACAGATCACAGATTCAGTCTCTGCGGAAAACAGTTCACAGATTCAATCTCTGTGGTGTAGTCGGTTCACGTTGCTAGAGTGACTCATTCAATAGTCCTTCCATGGATTTAACAGTTTGAACTTCCGAACTGAATTGGCTCCGTTCGGAGGGACCACGTGTGTGATCTGGTAGAGGTGATAATGGTTCAGATGGGTCATCTTCTGTTTTTACTTTTCCTTTTCTGCTTCTTGGAGACTCTCTGGGCTCCATTGTCAGCTGCCACAGCTGCCAGCTGCATGCGCAGTTCCTCCTTCTCTTCCTCCTGTTTCCGTCGTAGAGCCAGCTTCTCCCGATGTTCCGTAGACTTTTGGTGCTCCTCCATGATTTCTGCACTTTGGGAGTCGAAGTTACAAGCTGGGCAGGACAGGACATCGTAATATTCGGTGTCGTCCTGAGCTAGACCAGTGAGAGGGTCGTCTATTTCCTCCATACCTAGCTGGACGTTAGCCAGCTCTTGTTCCAAATCCAGACATCTTTCCTGAAGAGACTTCTTCATGTGTACCTCTGCATCCAGCTTTTTCTGGGCTTTCAGCAAGTCGTTTACTAGTGACCTCATTTGTGATTTTAATACTTCAACTTCCTTTGGAGATTGATTGATCGGACTATGCAATCCCTCTACCGGAGCAGCTGTTTCAGCGGTCTGTTGTTCTACGTTGACGTGAGTCAGCGTACTTTTGGCATCCAAGGGCTGCTCTGTTGCAGTCATCTCAGTCTGTGTTGCCACCTCAGCTCTTCCAATAACCTTTGAGAGCTCCGAACCCCTTTCGTTTGAATATTGAAGTTCATGTTCAAGTTTTTCCCATTTCAGAGTCCTGTCCTTCAGCATATGCAGGAGTTGGCTGACCGTTAACTCCTCTGACATCAGACGTTTTGTGTGCTCCTGCTCCATTTTCTCCATCAGCTGCTTCTGTTGTCTTTCCAGATTCTCCAACTCTATATCAAAGAACTCTTTCGTTGCATTCAACTCTTGCTCAAAACGGCGAAGCATTTGTTCTAATTGCTGTTGTAGTTTGAAATGGAGTTGAGTTCGAGCCCGGTGTCCCTCAGAAATAGGCACATCAGTAGACTTGCCAGACTCAGAATCCACAGTTAAACTATGTTGTTGTTGCTCAGTGGAATTCTGTGCTGAAACTTTGTCTTTTGCACCTGAGTTGGGCTTACCATCATCCGTTCCAGAGTCTGGGCCGACTATCTTCACCGAGTTCTCACTCGTTATTGTTTGTAGGAAATGCCAGTCCATATTCATTTTCCTAATCCACTCCCGTCCTAGTAGTGGAGGACCTCCTTCAGATATCACATATAAGTCCATTATTTGACTGTCTTCGCCCTTGTGGGCCACTGCAACCTCTATTTTCCCGATGGGGTACACTCTTTGCCCCGTGTATGTTTTCAATATAATCCCCGTATCCTGTAGGGGAATATGTTGGAATAACTTTCCGTAATCTTTCTTATTTATGACCGTCAATGCCGATCCAGTGTCCAATTCCAGTTTTACTTGGACTCCTTCTATCTGAAGAGTGACCCAAATTGTCTGGAGGTCTGCACCCTTACCAGCGTTGAGTACTCTTAAGCTAGCCAGTTCATTACAGCTTAAGCTAGCCAGTTCATTACTGCTAGCGTCTGAATCGGACTCCTGTTCGGTCACCTTGTGTACCTTTGCGTATTTTCCTTGCGGTGACTTCTTGTTGCTGGTCTTCTTCCCTGACCTGCATACTCTAGCTATATGTCCAAGCCTACCACAAGTTCTACATTCTTGGTTTTTAAACCAACACTGGTTCTGATCATGCGTTGTCTTTCCACAACGATAACATTTGCCAGAACTCACACCCAATTTGTGTGCACTGAGCTCCGGTGACCGTAGCTGCATTACTGCCGTGCCTCTCGCTGCGGCTTCGTGTGCTGCTGCCATAGTGACCGCCTTCTCAAGCGTCAGCTCATTCTCCTCGAGCAGTCGCTTTTGTGTATCCTGTTTAAATAAACCACACACAAATTTGTCTCGTAGTGCATCTGTCAATCCCGTTCCAAACTGGCAATATTTCGCTAATTTACGCAATTCCAGCAAATATTCAGCATTGCTTTCATGCTGTAGCTGCCTTCTGTCGTAAAATTTAAATCGTTCCGCTAGCATCAGCGGCGTGGGGTTTAGATGATCTTTCAGGACAGTAACAATCTCATCGAACGTCTTATCCGCCGGTTCATCTGGTGATAACAGGTGTTTCAATTGCCCGTACGTCTTCGCACCCATTAAATTTAATAATGTTAGAGCTTTATCTTGGTCACGAATTTTATTGGCCTTACAATAATTTTTTACTCTTTCAACATATATGGCCCAATCTTCGAGGTCACTATCAAAGGTGCTAATATTCCCGTGTTTAGGCATTGTAGATTTGCAATTTCTCAGATTTTATTTTCTTTACTTGTTATCAAAGATGGCGGCTTCCCGCTCTTGCCGTCGGCCTCCGCCCACAAAATGGCGGTTTTCCCGCGCTTGGCGGTCTTCACCCGTCCCCCGACGCCGTCTCCCTTCAGCCCTCGAGTGCGGCCCTTATCTTCGCCGCGATCGATAGCCCGCGCTGTGCACCGCGACTCTCGCACCTTGAGCTTCTGCAGCCGCCGCGCCTTTCAGTCCGAGTGCGGCTCTTATCTTTGGTCCCGATCGCTGGCCCGGCTGCGCCCCTCACTTCAAAGCGGCCCGGCCCTTATCTGCCGATCGCTATCGCCCTACCTCTCTCTCTTCCCCAGTCCTGTCTTTACTCCGGTTCACAAGCTGATGGAGGCTTCAGGGTCCTAATGCCTGTCTCTTCCAGTCACTGGAAGCTGTCAGGATTTCTGCTGCCCTTCAGTTTTGAGTGGGGTGTTGAGGATTGAAACCTCTCTTCAACGTCCTGTCTTTGGACGAAGCCGCCTGGAATAACTGCCGCAGGGTAAGAGCCTGACTCGTCGCCAGTGTTAAGTATGTGTATTGTATTGAACAATTAACACAAAGACTTAAACGTATAACTCAAACAGGCCTTTACTGGTTGGAGGTAGGGACTGCACATAGATCTTTACTTCATGCCCACAGGCGGGAACTGAGGGGGATCAGTACCCACAGTACTATTTATACCCCTATGGCCAGGAGTGGTACTGCGTATCACTACGCCCAACAAGTAGTGCAGTCCTGTCCATAGGTTCAAAGTAGCACACATATTACATACACAACAGATTTACTTGGTGATTTTCCTCTTCCTATTCTTAGAGATGCACCTTGCCTCTGTTTAGTCCTCCCTCACCAACTGGGAAAACATGAACAAGTATCTATATCCTACAATCCTTTGGCACTGCATATTAGACTCTTAATAAAGTAATGCTTTGTGATACTAAATTTTCTCCATTTTGATCTAATTTAATATGGATATTTTCCTTAGGGCAGTGTCCTAGGCCCAACTACCTTCAGACGTTTCATCAATGACCTTCCTTCCATCATAAGGTCAGATGTGGGGCTGTTCACTGATGATTACAGTGTTCAGCTCCATTCGCAATTCCACAGACAATGAAGCAGTTAATCCAGGCTTGGGCTGCTAGGTGGCAAGTAACACTCGCAGCACACAAATGCCAGGCAATGACCATCTCCAACAAGAGAAAATCCAACCACCTCCCCTTGATGTTCAATGGCATCACCATCACCATATCCTCCATCAACATCCTGGGGTTTGCCATTAACCAGAAACTTAACTGGACTAACTAAATAAATGCCGTGGCTACTAAAGCAGGTCATAGGCTGGGTATTCTGCGGCGAGTGGCTCACTTTCTAACTCCCTAAAGCCTCTCCATCACCTACATGGCACAAGTCATCAGTGTGATGGTATACACTCCACTTGCCTAGATGGGTGCAGCTGCAACAACACGGAAGAAGCTCAACAATACCCAGGACAAAGCAACAGAAAATGCTGGAAACACTCAGCAGGTTGGGCAGCAGTTGTTATTTCAGATCTCCAGCAGCCACAGTATTTTGCTATTGTGTCCAGGACAAAGCAGTCCGCTTGATAGGCAGCCCATTCACAACCTCAACATCCATTCCCTCCACCACTGGCGCACCGGGGCTGCAGTGTGCACTACATATAGGATGCACTGCAGCAATTCACCAAGGCTTCTTCAACAGCATGTCCAAAACCTGCGACCTCCACCACCTGTTTCCTTCATTGTCGCTGGGTCAAAATCTTGGAACTTCCTATCTAACAGGATTGTAGGAGTTCATCACTTGGACTGCAGCGGTTCAAGGAGGCTCACCACCATCTTCTCAAGATCCACTAGGGATGGGCAATAAATGCTGGCTTTGCCAGCGGCAGCCACATTCTGAGAATGAATTTTTAAAAATGTTATTGAAGTGTATAACGTTTGTATTATAAATGAGGCAGGAGACAGTGTTCTTGGCATCCCACCTCATTTTCTGATGACTGCAACCATTTGGTGCTCCAGTGGAAGGACACCTGAAGGTAACTGTCAACATTTTCCTACTTCTGGACCTCCACAGGTTCCAGGGACATGCCGAAGGGGAAGCAAGCAAGTACAAAAATGTTTGGTGTACCCCATCGCCTCCACCCCCCCTCCCTGCCCGAGGACGATCAGAAGGCTCCAATGGCAGTGGCCAGAAGTGCAGCTGCGGGCCTCTCAAGCCTTCAGTCGAGTTCCTGTTTTCTGCTTGATTTTTCTGATGGACTGTACAAAGTTTTCTGAAGGTCTGGATTGAAACAAAATAAACCTGGGCTTTGGAACTGTAAAACTACACATTAAAGTCGAGTTGACAAGATTTCTCCTAAAGTATTGAGTTATGGAACACAGATTTTTTTTAGATTTTTATTTTAATGTACAAAACCAAAGAGGAAGCTGATGTTTACATATTATTGATTGACTCACAGCCCACATCACTTTAACAAAGTACATTGGAATCAGAGTAGGATCTACAATATGTTGTTCAACATGTCCAGACTTATGCAGTTACTGAGAACTGAAACAGAATACAACAGGTGCATCCAGCAACCGTACAGGTCAACATTTTTCTACAAATACTAACATTTCATTTTAATCAATTGTTTGTCAGATCTATTCACTAAATATTGAAAAATACTGCTATTAATGCCAAAAATCAACACCTGCAAACTTTTTTTTATGTTGCACAAGACAATTGCTTCATTTGACTTTTCCCCCCTTTTTAATACTACTGTCACTTTCCCATGCTTGTAAGCTTGAAGGTGCCACAACATAACTGATAACATATTTTCCCAGCAGTCGTGCTGGGGCAATGCAACAATTAACATTCAATTGATTTTTGCTGTTTTTGGAGAGTTTTGCCAGCTACAGGATAGAATTAGCAAAATAATGTTCTCATCCCCAACATTATAGCCGTGTCTAAAGTGAGATGTTTATTTTATACTAGTGTTGTACATTTCTTTAACATATACAACAGTGTAGTAAGTTTCTAAATAGACAACTCAGTTACCAATCACATGGCAATACAGTTAATGCCACTTAACTGGGACATGGGCAATATGGTTCATAGGGAATCATTTCTCAGCCATCAGTTTGGTTCCAATGTATTTAAATATAGAAGTAGACTGTAGAGCTTTGCATGTTCACTTCGTGAAAAAGTACATAATAAACATTTTAATTTCTTTTAATAAACATACAACATGATCAAATAAATCACATTAAAACACATCATTGCATTACTTGGGTGACTTTGTGACCAAAATGATGCACAGTTCTTCTGACTTTTCTCCTTTTTGAAACAAAAAGTAATGGTTTGCCAAACATTCTTCATTAATACAGTGCTCCTGTAATAAATGGAATGACGTTACTTCCACCAGTGTCACAATCAACAGGCTTGAACTATATTTAGACTGATTAATGCTACCCTCACAACCAATAACACTGAAAGAGGAATTTAAAAAAAATAAAGATATAACAGCTTTTTCAAAAATAAAACCATCAGTATAGCTGATTCTAAATGCACTTAAACAGTACAGAAACTTCTCTTATGGAGGTAACGCACAGTAGCCACACTGGAGACAAAATATGTGTTGCTTTGCAGAGGGTCTTGCTTTTCTTCACAGGCTGAGGTAACAGCTCTTGCATGCTTATTCTTGTGTTATTGGTTCACTAGGACTTGGAACAAGGGGTGCAGGAGGCCTTGGATAATAACCTGTGAACCTTGGTTTATCTGGACAAAACCTGGGGAATTTGTGGTCAAGTGACAAGTCTGCAAAGAAAAAAAAATGATACAGTACTTAGGCTAATTTGACAAGTTATCTCTAGTAGAATTAGTTTTTGTAGATATAGATGGTATGTGAGAAGAACAGCAACAGAGTAAATATCTGTATCACACACAGAAACATAAATTAAAACTCCAACTCCTGCTAACTTGCTGAAAACAAACGCAGCTATAACAGCACCTGCACCACGATGCTGCTGCTACGTTATCAGGACAAGGCATCAACTGCATACGTTAGATTCAATGTCCCAAATGAACTTGCAGAGGCCACATGAAAGGAACCCACCTTAAAAATTGTATCGCTTTAAGCAGATTAGACAAACCTTAAATGGCCAAGGGCCTCTTTCTAATTTTATAAGAAACTGCAAATACCACAGCGTACCTTTTAATCATTTGCACCAATAAATAAAGCCTACTTCTAAGTGTAACCACCAAACCACAGTGCAGCTCAATGATATACTGATTTCCCATGTACCACCAGCAGCAGGGACATCCACCAACTCACTTACTAACAAATTGTTAAATAACGATACAAAGTCAGAACTGTGGTGAATTGAGTTACATGAAACAAGCATTACTGCCCTTTCATGATAAAGAAAACAGAGTACTTGTTTGTTAGTTGTGAGTGCTACGATTGTTAAAATACTATATTCTGATTTTATTTATAAAATTTTAACTTGTACAGGTCAACAAAACCTAAACAGTACAAATCTAAACCCTTTATCTTGATAAAAGTTTTGGTTTAAATGAGAAATGACTGGACTGGATATTTTAATAAAGCAAATTGTTATAGTCACAAACAATATCTAATCTGTCAGTTGAAAACAAATGGGGAAAATAACATAAATTTATTTTTAAGTGCAGCTGGTCTTAGAAAGTTCTAACCACTCAAAAAGGAATTGGCAGGGGGAAACACTTGTGACCAATATCCAAATATATTCAGCATTAGTCATCTCCCCACCAATGGAGAACTGCCAATGGGACTGGCTTATAGTGCTTAAGCTAGGAGAAGATACACATTATAGTGGTAAGAGGAAAAAAAAATCACTATTTCACAAGTACACACAGTAATAAGCAAGTTACCCATATAAGAACCTCAGTGACATTTTTGCAGCAAAATAACACATTTTTGTTGTAGTTTATACAAAAAAAATTTGAATTAAGAAATACTGGGGGAGAAAATAAGGGCAATATCGATGGTGCCCCTGTAGCGCCCACCCAAGGCCACAAGCAAGGCCAGAACCATATTTATGTTCGGACCTCATTTAAATTTTAACAACAACTTGTATTTATATAGCACCTTTATCGTAGTAACGCGTCCCAAGGCGCTTCACATGAGTATTATAAGACAAAAAGTTTGGCACCGAGCCACATAAGGAGAAATTAGGGCAGATGACCAAAAGCTTGGTCAAAGAGGTAGGTTTGAAGGAGCATCTTAAAGGAGGAGAGAGAGGTAGCGAGGTGGAGAGGTTTAGGGAGGGAATTCCAGAGCTTAGGGTCTAGGCAACAGAAGGCATGGCCACCAATGGTTGAGCGATTATAATCAGGGATGCTCAAGAGGGCAGAATTAGAGGAGTGCAGGTATCTCAGGGGGCTGTGGGGCTGAAGGAGATTAGAGATAGGGAGGGGTGAGGCCATGGAGGGATTTATAAAATTCTGACAGGACTGGACAGACTAGATGCAGGAAGGATGTGCCCGATGGTCGGGGAGTCCAGAACCAGGGGTCACAGTCTAAGGATTAAGGGTAGGCCATTTAGGACAGAAATGAGGAGGAATTTCTTCACCCAGAGAGTGGTGAACCTGTGGCACTCTCTACCACAGAAGGCGGTGGAGGCCAATTCATTAAATATATTCAAGAAGGAGTTGGATATATTTCTTAAGGCTGAAGGGATCAAGTGATATGGGGAGAAAGCAGTACTGAATTTGGATGATCAGCCATGATCGCATTGAATGGCGGAGCAGGCTCGAGGGGCCGAATGGCCTACTCCTGCTCCTATCTTCTATGTTTCTATCTGAAAACAAGGATGAGCATTTTGAAATCGAGGCGTTGCTTAACCGGGAGCCAATGTCGGTCAGCGAGCACAGGGGTGATGGGGCAGCGGGACTTGGTGCGAGTTAGGACACGGGCAGCCGAGTTTTGGATCACCTCAAGTGCAAGCTGCGGTGCCAACGGCAGGTAGGGCTTGTTGTGAGGGGAATGGATGCCGGGAGGAAGTGAGAATGGGTTGGCAGTGGGCCAGATGATATTTGTGGGGCCAGGAAGACTATCAAGGCTCCGCATAGCGCCACAAAAATCTTTAAATGAAGCAAATACTTGCCTTTGCCGAGTGGCCGCCAGTGGTTCCTGAAAAACTGGGACCAGCACGCTCCACCCATTTCTCTATGAAAATTGGAATTGGGGTACTACAACAGGCGTAGGACCCTGATTTGCATATTTAAAGCCTGTTTTGGGTGAGAGTGCTGACCGACCATTTAAAAGCCTGCCTAAAAATTCAATCAGGCGGGCAAATGAGTGTCCAAGGTCACCACTTTTTCAGGCAAAATACATGCTGGCAGTTGTAAATCTCAACCCACCCCCCACTTTATCTTGCCCTAAGTCAGATCACCAGCAGGGAAGTAACATTAGGAGTAACTCTGCTAATTAAAAGGCTAACTGACATTTTACACTGGGAAATCCCACAGTCTTGTTCCAAACAAACAATTGTTTAGATTGCTGAATATATTTCATTCTATCCACATAAAGCTCTGTGCAAATCAACAAAGGTACATTTTCAATGGGAAAAAAAAACACACAAGGTGGCAGATATAATTTCAGCACAATGACTTCCTGAGATTAAAGAAAGCTTGGATGCAATCTTTGGTAAGAATCAGAAATAACATCTTCCAGTATCAAAAAGAACAATAATTGAAGAAAGTTAGTTACTCATTGCAGCCCCATCAGCAATTGGAGGTACAGAAAGGCCAACCTTTGCAACCCGTGACAGACATATGAAGCAGAGAGTAAAATATGCAGCTGACTCATGATTGAAAAACTCACACCTACAGTTTGTCCTACAATGACATTTCTGACTAAAAATGTCTGGTGGGCCTACCCCCAAAGTGTGCCACTCATTAACCTTTCATACCAAAATAAGCACCTGTGGTGTAAACAATAGAGAGGGAAAAAATTAGCTCACACAAACCTACAATATCAAAAGCATCTGACACCATTTCTCATGACAATTTTTGAATCCTAACCAGATGTAGCTTGAAAGGAGAAATGTTGCACCTTTCATGTGCCATTCCTAAATCAGGACAGCAAGGATATTCTCCAGACTATCAATCCCACCAAAGGTGGATGAGAGATGCTCAGCAAGTTTAGAAATAATAACAGAATTTACATTTCAGACATTGCATTCTTGACACTGGTAAAAGAAACATTTCTATTTTACACTGTAGGCATTCAAATGGAGGAAGCCTTCCTAGGTATCAGCAGGGTTGTATTACCAATTGTTGGAAAGATTGTCTCCTTGTATGAGATTTTGCTGGTTTAGTTAAAACTGAGCCAGACCTTCTTCATTCAATGCTGGGTCATGAGGATGAAAATTTTGACTGTAAAGGTCTCATGAACAGATGTGTATTGGCCACCATGGAGGTGGTTATAATCTGCCTAAGATACCCAAATATTGGTTCTGAATTCCATGTGAAGAACAGAGCACTCTGTTTGAATGGCTACAAACCTGTTTGATGGAAGTAAGACATTACCCAGCCTACTCTGGAAGCAAACTCCTATACACCATAATAGGTTCACTGGCAGCAGCAGTTAGGACTTATTTGCCACAAACTGGCAGCAAGCTGGTCATGATTGGGAGTTAAATATTCCAGGTTATAAGGTATTTAGAAAGGATAGGGAAACTGGAAGAGAAGGACGGGTAGTCTTATTGATTACAGATACTATTACAATATTAGTAAGAGAGGATATAGGTTAGCGGAGACTCTATGGTTAGAATTGAGGAATAAGAGGCCTTAAAACTGCAATGGCAGTTGTTTACAGGCCTCGTGATAGCAGCAATGAAGTGGCAGAATGTATTAATTCAGAGATTAGAGATGATTGTAGTAAAAGCAGGGTTGTTTTAATGGGAGACTTCAACTTTCATATTGATTGGGAAGAGCAGAGTAGGTCAAGTCAGATCGGTGGTGAGTTTCTTGAGAGCATTCAAGATGGTTTTCTGAAGCAATATGTTCTAGAACCAACAAGAGGGCAGGCCATACTAGATTTAGTAATGAGCCAGACTTAGTTAATAATCTAACTGTAAGAGAACATTTATCTAACAGTGATCATAATATAATCAAATTCAATGTTAGGAACAGTGATCATAATATAATCAAATTCAATGTTAGGAACAGTGATCATAATATAATCAAATTCAATGTTAGGAACAGTGATCATAATATAATCAAATTCAATGTTAGGAACAGTGATCATAATATAATCAAATTCAATGTTAGGTTTGTAAAGGAGAAACTTAATACAGTTATTAAGATTCTAGATTTTGGCAAGGTTAACTTTAATGGATGAGACAGAGACTGACAACTGTTATTGGGTAAAATTACAGATGAACAGTGGGAGGTATTCAAAAAGAGTTTAGCTTAATACAGGACCAATATATACCTCTAAGGGTAAAGAGCTCTGCTTACCAAATAAAAGAGGCATGGTCGACAAAAGAGGTGAGAGATAACACAAAACTAAAGGAAAGAGCATACAAAAGTGCAAAGAATAGTATAAATCCAGGGGACTGAGAGAGATATAAAGAACAGCAAAAGAAAGACAAAAAAGATAGTAAGAGCTGCAAAAAGGGAATACGAAAAGAAACTTGTGAAGGATATCAAGGTTAACACAAAACCTTTTTACAACTATGTTAGAAGAAAAAGGGTAATGTGGGCCCTTTAAAAACAGATGTGGGTACAGTAATACTGCAAATGAAAATAAGGAAAAGGCAGACTTGTTGAATAATTACTTCCTGTCAGTCTTCACAGTAGAGGAAAAGGATAATATACCTGACATTCCAGGAAAATTAATCATGAATCAAGGACTGGAACTCACTAAAGTTAGCAAGAAAAAAAGGAAGTAAGTGAGAAAATTGCAGATGCTTTGGCCATAATCTTCCAACGCTCGCTCAACTCAAGAATTGTCCCTTTAGATTGGAAAATTGTAAATGTAAGTCCATTATTTAAGAAAGGTGAGAGAGAGAAATCAGGAAATTATAGACCTGTTAGTCGAACATCTGTTGTGGGGAAGCTATTGGAATCTTTAATTAAGGACAGAATGACGGAGCACTTCGAGAAATTTGAGCTGATTATAGGAGCCAACATGGATTTGAAAAGGGTAGGTCATGTCTAATGAACCTAATTGAATCTTTTGAGGAAGTGACTAAAGTATTAGACAGGGGAATGTCTATGGCTGTTGTTTATATGGACTTACAGAAGGCATTCAATAAGTTTCCACGTAAGAGACTGTTAGCTAAAATTAAAGCCCTTGGAATTGAAGGCAAATTATTGATCTGGTTAGGAGATTGGTTAGGCAGTAGAAGACAGAGTAGGGATAATGGGTGTGTACTCGAATTGGAAGGAAGTGACTCGTGGTGTCCCACTAGGATCTGTGCTGGGGCCTCAACTATTCACTATACTGTATTTAATAATGACTTAGATAACACAATAGAGAGCCGTATATCCAAGATTGCTAATGACACAAAGATTGATGACATAGTAAGCAGTGTAGACGGGAGCATAAAATTACAAAGAGACATTGACAGATTAAGAAGGCAAAATTGTGGCAGATGGATTTCAAGTGTGAGGTCATCCATTTTGGAGCAAAAAAAGAATAGAGCCAAGTATTTTTTAAAGCTAGCAACAGTGGAGGTCCAAAGAGATTTAGGGTTCCATGTACACATATCACTAGGTAGTGGTCAGGTACACAAAATAATCAAAAAGACTAATGGAATGTTAGCCTTTGTAACTAGAGGGCTAGAATATAAAGGGGAAGAAGATTTGCCACAGCTGTACAAAGCCCTGATTAGCCCACATCTGGAATACGGTGTAAAGTTCTGGGAACCACACCTTAGAAAGGATATATTGGCCTTGGAAGGAGTGCAGTGCAGATTCACCAGAATGTTACCTGGGCTTCAAGGGTTAGATTATGAGGAGAGATTACATAAACTAGGCTTGTATTCCCTGGAATAATAGAAGGTTAAGGGGTTATTTGATTGAGGTTTTTAGGATTTTGAAAGGAATTGATAGGGTAGATAGAGAAACGTTTTTCGCGGGTGGGAGAGTCTCGGACAAGGGGACATGACCTTAAAATGAGAGCCAGGCCATTCAGGAGAGAAGTTAGGAAACACTTCTTCATGTAAAGGGTGGTAGATGTGTGGAATGCACTCCCACAAAAATCAGTAGATGCTAGCTCAATTAATAACTTTAAATCTAAGATTGATAGATTTTTGCTCACCAAGGGTATTAAGGAATGTGGAGCCAAGGCGGGTGGATGGAATTAGGATACAGATCAGCCATTGAATGGCGGAACAGGCTTAAGGGGCTGAAAGGCCTACGCCTGTTCCTATGTTCCCTTATTAATTTATCCAACTAGCCTGAATGTTATTTAGTTGAAATCTGGTGTTTCGCCTATTTTTCTGCTAGAATCATGAGTGGCAGGGAATCACAGTCACAGCTGGGTGGCAGAAGATGAGTTGGAGCAGTGTTTGTTTTTGTCTTCCTGCTATTTCTCACTGACATGCTGCCCCTCGGCAACATCATCTAAAAACATGTCAGGTTCCACATGTACGCTGACGACACTCAGCTCTATCTCACCACCACCTCCCTTGACCCCGCCACTGTCTCTTATTTATCATAATGCTTGTCCGACATCCAGTATTAGATGAGCAGAA
Source organism: Somniosus microcephalus (assembly GCF_052327205.1). Classification (NCBI taxonomy): domain Eukaryota; kingdom Metazoa; phylum Chordata; class Chondrichthyes; order Squaliformes; family Somniosidae; genus Somniosus; species Somniosus microcephalus. Next base: position 149,881,737 of record NC_140995.1, on the reverse strand, counting down.
ATTTCCTCCAACGAAATATTGGAAAGACCAAAGTCATTGGGGGCGCAACACTGACATCGACTCCTGCCATATTCGGCGGGAATTTTGCAGTGGTGCTACGGCGTTGCGCCCCCCGGTCTCCTTTGCCCGGGGATTGTGACGTCATCGCCGTACGTATCGCCCCGGACCCGAAATTGATTTCCACACCCTGGAGCAGCGCCAGGCGAAAACACCGACAGCTGCAGAAAGCAATCATCGGGCGGCCGGCCACTTCGGCGGCGATGGTTAAAGACGAGGTGGCCAAGGTAAGTAAACAAAACCTTATCTTTCTTGTTCTGCTTTTTTTTGCGTGTTCCTGCCCGCGATCGATCAGCCCGGCACTCTGATTGAGTGCTGGGCTGATCGCGCTGGATCGCGGCTGCCTTGGTGGTCCAGGTCGGTAATTTATCTATTGCAGAGCCTGCAGCGATGGCCCTTCCCTTTAAGGGAGGGAAGGAGCCTTTGAACACGGCAGTGCTGCACGGTCCAGTGAGCAGCGCTGCTGATGTCTCCGCCGCGCCTGCCGATTGCGCGCCAAGAAGGAAGTGTCCACTTCCCTCTTGGGCGCTAAAACTCAATTTCGCGGTCACCGGCGCTGATTAGCGCCGGGCGCTAAAGTTAGCGTCCCAAAGTAGTTGATACTGAATTTTTCCCCCATTGGCTTTGGTCCTCGCCACAAACTCTGTTTGCTGATCACTGTTTCCAATCCTCCACCCGGCAACTGTCTGAAGCTGAGCCAAACCATTCGCAACCTTGGTGTTGTGTTTGACCCCGAAATGACCTTCTGACCACATATTCACTCCATCACCAAGAATGCCTACTTCCACCTCTGTAACATCGCCCGACTCCTCCCCTGCCTCAGTTCATCTGCTGCTGAAACCCAAATCAACGCCTTTGCTACCTCTAGACTTGACTATTCCAGTGCTCCCCTGGCTGGCCAACCATCTTCCACCCTACATAAACTTGTGCCCATCCAAAACTCTGCTACCGGTATCTTAGCTCGCACCAAGACCCGTTCACCCATCACCTCTGTGCTTGCTGACTTATACTGTCTCCCGGTCCGGCAATTTTAAAATCCTCATCCTTGTCTTCAAATCCCTCCATGGTCTCGCCCCTCCCTTTCTCTGTAGCCCTCTCCAGCCCTCAAGCCTTCGAGATCTCTGTGCTCCTCCAATTCTGGCATCTTGCGCATCCCCAATTTTAATCACTCAACCATTGGCGGCCGTGGGTTCAGCTGCCTAGGCCCCAAGATCTGGAATTCCCTCCACCTCTCTCTCATCCTTTAAGATTCTCTTTAAAACCCACCTCTTTGACCAAGCTTTTGCTCGACTGTCCAGATATCTCCTTCTGTGGCTCGGTGTCAAATTTTGATTGATAACGTTCTTGTGAAGTGTTGCTATGTTAAAGGTGCTATATAAATGCAAGTTGTTGCTGCTGACAACTCTAGATGCTTTATTTTGGGATGAAACTTCCTTTGAACCAAAAGAGGGCTGTTTCTTGATAAGAATATAGTGGAGATTGTGTCTTCAGGCTGGACTCTTTGGGTTGCCGTTCTTGGGACATGGGTGTATTTATTGCCCAACCCTAGTTTGCTTGAAGGCATTAAACGTTACCCAGCTAGCATGGGACTGAAGTCACATGTAGGCCAAATCAGGTAGGGTAGCAGGTCCTTGTAGGACATTAGTGCACTAGATATCATGGACATTAGTGCACTAGATATCATGGACATTAGTGCACTAGATATCATGGACATTAGTGCACTAGATATCATGGACATTAGTGCACTAGATATCATGGACATTAGTGCACTAGATATCATGGACATTAGTGCACTAGATATCATGGACATTAGTGCACTAGATATCATGGACATTAGTGCACTAGATATCATGGACATTAGTGCACTAGATATCATGGACATTAGTGCACTAGATATCATGGACATTAGTGCACTAGATATCATGGACATTAGTGCACTAGATATCATGGACATTTTATGAATGGTGCCAGCCCACAAATGACCACATTTATTGAATTCACACCTTGTCAGGATGGAATTTGAAGTCACAACCTCTGTATTACTAGTGAAGTACCATAACCACTAGGCCACTGTAACCCTGTACATGGAGGCTGAATGAGGAAGTATTTTAATATTCAATGTTAAAAATGCAACTAATTTTGCTGATGTTAAATGACAGGAAACATGCATTCTCTTTGAGTTCTGTTAAAAAGGACTGAAAATCTCTTTGCACATTTTAGTTGATCATATTCCAGAGGCATACTAACTACAGAGTTGTAACTATATACATTATTTTAATATAAATTGCTCGTTATAGAAGATTTATTGTTTGACTTGCGTGTTCAGTCGCTGCTTATATTTCCATATTTCTATAATAATATCAAGTTACCCTCAGACAAAATGAGTCAAGAATGGAAAAAGGAAAGCATAATTAAAAGGGGCCAAAGTGATGAGAAATAAGTAAATGATACGATCAATATCCTCTCCCATTTTTATGCTCGATTTTTTCCCCTCGCTTAAGCCAATTTTACATGACTTTCTAAAGCCGGGCCCAGACACGGACTTGCTGGGCGACAAAGAAGTCTAACAGTACCCGGCTGAGTTTGTCCTGCTGCAATGCTGACATTTTACTATACACAGCTGTGTAATCATTGTGATTATCACGTTAATAATTAGGTTATCTTTGACATGCAGCGCAATGAAGAAATAGTGATACAACTGCATCAGCATTCGAATTTTCATGCAAACCTACCAGACTCAGAAAAGCTGACACAGCCCCCCTAAAAGCTGATAACTAATAAAAATGTACAACTGAAAAACAGCCTTTAATAAATACCTAGGACTAAGGTCACTCCTTAAAGGCAACTGAATAAGTTAAAATCCTTTATATTACATTGTGTGAGGGCGCTGTACTGTCGGAGGTGCCGTCTTTTGGATGAGACGTTAAACTGAGGCCCCGTATGCTCTCTCAAATGGATGTAAAAGATCCCATGGCACTATTTCGAAGAAGAGCAGGGGAGTTCTCCCCGGTGTCCTGGCCAATATTTTACCCTCAATCAACATCACTTAAAACAGATTATCTGGCCATTATCACATTGTTGTTTGTGGGAGCTTGCTGTGCACAAATTGGCTGCCGCGTTTCCCACATTACAACAGTGACTACACTTCAAAAAGTACTTCATTGGCTGTAAAGTGTTTTGGGACGTCCGGTGGTCGTGAAAAGCACTATATAAATGCAAGTCTTTCTTTAAATTAGATTCTAGGAATTCTTTTAAATATTCAATCGTTATGTTATAGGAAAAACAAACTAAAATACACAGAAAAGCATAGTTGCAAACCTTCTGAATTTTGAGCGGATGGCCAGCTTCTTCACTCTCTCTCACCTCCCGCCCCAACTTGTGCTGCTTCGGGAGGGGGAATAGCAAGGAGGTGCAAAAGCATGGCAGTGGGCAGGGAGCAATGAATAGGGAGGGGCAGAACGGCTGGCAGTGAGGTGGGATGGGAGAATGGATGGCAGTGGGAATCGAAGGGTGAGCACTGCAGGGCAGTGGGGAAGGGCAGAGTGGATGGCAGAGTGAGGGGATTGCATGGCAGTGAAATAAGGGAAGTGCCCTGTTGTGAGCGCACCAGATAGTCATGTCTTTTGCACGTGCACTTCTTCAATGCCTCCAAAGACAGATCGAGCGAACACTTGGTGAGACAAAGCCAAACATGAATATCTAAGCTGCTTAATTTCACAGCACCCTACTCCACATAGAAAGACTCATTTTGTCAGAATGATCTTACTCGCTGTACAATTACTCACTATAATTAACTGAAATCCTGCATTTTGGCCTTCAGCCCAGGACTGAACCTTTCCCAGCCTACTTATTGGCCCTTCCTGTGCAATTCTGCTGGAGTTATTCAGTCTCAGACTTTCAGCTCAGCTGTGCATCTGACAGCTCAAGTCCCAGTGCCTGTGTAACTTCTTGCTTTTACCTCTCAGGTCTATTCAAGTCAGGTTTCTGGGGCTGCCGCAACAGTTTTGAAGCAGTTTGTCAGCCTTTTATGTTGGCATATATGCAATTTACAGAATTTCATACCAAGGCTTTGTATAAGGCAACTCCTCCAACTTCCTGTTGTCCCATGCATTCTGGAAGTTGTGTACCCTTATAACTCATTTACTGCCCAAATTCATAGAATCATACAGCACAGGAGGAGGCCATCCGGCCCGCAGTGCCTGTGCCGGAATTAGACTATCACCTACTGCATCACTTCTTTTATTCCAACAATCCATCAAAAAGCAACAAATTAAGATAACATAAAATATCTTACAGTATGAACAAATTCTGTTACCATTAAATATCCAAGAAATTGCTAACGTTTCATTGTAAGTTGTAGATTAGTGAATAATATATAGGAACCAGGTTATTTGTTTAATTAGAATTGACTACACTGCAAGTTTCCTCTAACAACATACATTAGTTTTATCACTATTTATTATGAGTAATAGTTGATTCATAGCTGTAGGCACTAAAAGCGGCAAGGTAGTTGAAGATTTATTATATTAAAAATTGCAGGAATTACTGGTTTTATCTTCTCTATTCATCTCATAATTTGCCAAAATTTATTTCACCTTGTAAACGCCATGCTGCATCATAGACAGTACTGAATGCTTAAAATACCACTGAAGTCTGGATTTAGTTACCCACTATTCCACTCAAACTCTAGAGATTGTAAGATCATTGTTGGGAACCTCATACTTTCAGACTATTTCTAGTCTGTCTCACTAGAAACAGGACATTTTTACTGTAAATATAAAAAAGGAAAGATTAGGTTGCTAAAAGAATGATACAAAACATGTCCCAACAGTAAAATAAAACACTGAACAAGTCATATTATTAGTGTTAAATTTACTACTTAAACCAAAATGTACAAAGTGTAGCTAATCTGATTGCTGAGGTTACACAAGCCTGAACACAGACTGCCTTCTGATCTGCAGCTATCTGAGACTAAAAGCCCGAAGGCATTGGAACATTTCTATTAAACAGGATTATTAAGCAGCACAATATTAGTTATATTCACAATAAAATAATGGTAAGCTCTATGATGTACACAGTATTGTTTCACAAAATGTAGCAGGCTGGTCTACATACAATTCTTGATTTCAACTTTATCAAAGATTTATAGCAAATTTTCAGATCAGTTTAAACATCTTTAAAACCGGTTTCAACTCTGAGAATGATTGAGTACAAAAGCCACGAGCATTTAATCAGATTTTGGTTTCAGCAGGCCTAAAATGATGGCTTTGCTTAGACTGAAGCCAAAACCATAATGCCCGGGAGAGCTGCATGCATGTTCCTACATGCCAAACATCGAAAACGAGCAAAAGCTCAGAGTGGGATGTGGCCAGGTTGTAACTTAAGCTGGTTGTAACTTAGTCAGTACATAAAAGTGCATTTTGCTGCAATGACAAATATAGAAATTACAGAAGGAGAATGTGAGTACTGAAGGTGTGAGATTTATTTTTTAGGAGGATCTGGGGGCATGTTGCCCCCCCCCAACCCCACAAGATTTTGATGTTTGACACTTTACTTTGTACATTTTCCAGCATTTTGAGCCTACTATAAATCTTTCCTTTCAAGCAAAACTAGCTCCTCCTGGAAGAGTTACAGATAGCTTAAGTGTGAAAATAAAAGTACTTGTATGGACTTCAATGCAACTTTGCAGGTAAAGCCAACATAAACAGGTTGATACACTCCCGTTAAAATAAGGGGTGGAGGAATATCCAACGAACATGTGAAGTGCTTGTCCACTATTATCGTTAACAGTCATTTTCAGCCTATTGACTCTGTCAAAAATCACGACCCACTGCACTCACTGAGAAAAGGTAAAGTGCACAAAATGTGAGTCTTGAAAATGTGTGGACCTCCTCCACCAGTGGAAATGCAGCCCAGGGATGTGGAGGCCAACTGCTGAGATTGGCTAACTTAGTGCAGACGCGGGATCAAAGCTGTCACCTTCCAGGTCTGTATTGGCTCAGTATCACACCATAGGAGGATTTAACCGCTGAGTTAATAGGAGAGTTCTAGATCACAGAATTTGGATATGATTTCCTCCCTTCCCTCCAGAACAGCAGAGATAAAATGCATACTGTGACAAGATATGGGGATCTGGACACAATACCTCAATTATAGCCGCAAAGGTTGATTCATGCATTATGCCAGTTTGGCCAATTCAAGCATAATTTTCTCTCCCTCCTCCCCCTCCTCACTGGAATGGAAAAGATCAAATGGATATTCATCACTGCTGCGTCAAAAGTATGGGCAGACTCCTTCTCACCATCACTTGAATGACAGTGATTCATATCATATCACTCATAAATGTGAAAAGACACTGGGCTGGATTTTGCCGACGCTCAGAGTGCGGGTTTGGAGGCGGGTCCACTGTCAAAATAGCAAAGATTGACAGCGGGTAGGGAACTCGCTGTCAACCCGCCTCCAGAACTGACCCGACACCAAGTGGCAGGGGATACAATTTAGATCATTAAATGGCTTGTTAACAGCCAATTTAATGCTATTTTGAGCCAACCTTCTAATTTTACATGCTCCCCACGGGTTACCCGCTGCTCGGGGAACACGTCAGCTCACCCTGGCATGCGTTGAGTCTGCTTTGATTTATCTGATAACCTGACAGCTGCAGAAGTGGTATAAAGGATACCATGTTGCAGCTGTTCAGTTTCAGAGCTCAGAAACTGTTGGATACTGCATTTGTAAGACATATAGAGATTTCTTTAGCTTGCAAGTGTTTAGAGCCAACTGTATGTCCAGTGCCACCTCATTGGAACAACCTCTCTCACCTTTGACAGATCGCTTCTGTCATCTCACCTGCAGCTGCCATCTATTGCAGCAACATCGGTGCCGTTGAAAAAATCAGACCTTGGTCCTCTGAATCCTTCCATGATCAGTCCCAACACCAACATCACCAACCTTCTCCGCAATCACCTGATGCTGCACAGGACACAGGGCATCAGCACTCAACAACATTGCTGCCTGGGAGGCCAGCGATTACATCACCATGGCCACATTTACTGCGCTTGACACTGTACACCCTGGCTGCCACACGATGCGCCAGGTTGGCACCACCCCACACCAACACCATAAAGCATCCCTATATTGTCCAAACCATTCCTTTCACACTCATCACCATTGCGGGAGTTGGGGGGGTGGGGAAGTTAAGTCTCAACATTCACTGGAATTCAGTAAGACACTTCTCAAGGTGCACACAGATCTGTCCAATAAAGTGAAGTGTTGAAAATATAGATTTCAATGTATGACAACACATTATCAGAAACTTCACATGGACATTGGCTAAACCTCTCAAGTGCCTACCCTTGTGTGTTGTTAGTTGGTATGCTTGCAGTAGGATGAGGGTGAGTGTGAGGGGTGGCTAGTGAGATGGTGAAGTGATAATGTAGATAGAAAGGGATGGGTGGAGATGCAAGGTAAGTTGGCATGAGTAAGGATGTGCAGGAGTAGGGTAGGGAAGGCAGAGCAATGGGGATGCGATGAGTGGCACAGCAGGGTGAGTTTGAGTGTGGCTTTGCAGTAACGTTTTGTGACTTACTGAGATCATTGAAAGGTTAGTGCCACTGCAGCCTGGTCCTCCTGACGACATCCCTGCTTTTGCCCTCCTGTGCAATGTGCAACCAGGCTGCATATGGAGGGAGTTATGCGTGAGCCTGGGTGCAGATGTGCACCTTTGTGCAGTGCTTGTCAGTGTTTGCAGCACCTCAATGCTGTAGAACGCTGACAGCACAACTGCCAAAATCAATGTGGCCATGGTCCCTTTAAGGAAACGTGTCATCAAATGACATCATCAGACCCGCTTCCTGTTAATTGGCCAGGAACCCCACAGGGCGGGCTTAACAAGGCCAATCAAGGGAAAATTGTTCTCACAGAGCAGCTGCAAATGGGAGTGGGACCGGAACCCGACAACCAGCTCGCCCGCCGCCATCCCACCTCCGCAAGGAAAATCCAGCCCATTGTGTTAACCCACTGCTTCACCCAGTCTTTCAACAAGGACTTTATAAATGGAAACATCACCCGGATGAGTATTCACATACACTTGTACATCAGATTTGAATGTGGTTCTGGATGCTGAAATTCAGGGTCATGCAATTGCAGTGTGAATTTAAAGCTAAGGTTGAAATGGTTGCAGAGACTCTTCACAGGATTACTAGGATAAAAATATAGGTCCCAGAATTCTTGGGAGGTTTTCCAATGCTTATGCAGTGGGGGAAGTGGAATTTGGAACTGAACCTCCTGGCCTTAGAGGGAGTGCAGTGTAGGTTTATCCGAAAGATACCTGGATTCCAAGGGTTAAATTACGAGGAGCAAATACACAAACTAGGGTTGCATTCCCTGGAATTTAGAAGGTTAAGGGGTAATTTGATCAAAGTTTTCAAGATATTAAGGGGAACTGATAGGGTAGATAGAGAGAAACTATTTCTGCTGGTTGGGGAGTCTAGGACTAGGGGGCAGAGTCCAAAAATAGAGCCAGGCCTTTCAGGAGTGAAATTAGAAAACACTTCGACATGCAAAGGGTGGTAGAAGTTTGGAACTCTCTTCTGCAAACGGCAGCTGATGTGAGGTCAATTGTTAATTTTAAATCTGAGATTGATAGATTTTTGTTAACCAAAAGCATTATGGGATATGGGACAAAGGTGGGCAAATAGAGTTAGATCACAGATCAGCCATGATCTCACTGAATGGCGCAACAGGCTTGAGGGACTAAATGTCCTACTCCTTTTCCTATGTTCTTACTCAGTTCCCATCAGAGATCTTGGGATTTCAGACAGGGTCAGGGACATCGGTAGCGAGCAGCTGGTAATCCTGATCTTCACCGCGACCATCCCTTGGAATAGCAGGGCCAATTGGTTTTTATTAAATAACAAAAGAAAACTTATACCACTTTGCCTCCAGTTATTTACGGTTCCAACAATAGGGCAATCTTGGGAGCTGCACTACCAAGCACAGAATCTCCAAATTGGGATGAAATTTACTGATTTAGTGAATCAACCTGATCTTGCCCCCTACTTCAGGTTTGGAATTTGGCTTCAAAACAGAAAATGTTGGAAATGCCCAGCACGTTGATCAGCATTTGATGGAGAAAGCTAGGCTACTTTTTCCACAATGACCTTTGCAGAAGACCCTTCATCTGACAAAGGGTCATGCACAAAATGTTAGCCTTTCTTTCTCAGATGCTGATTAACCTCCTGTGCATTTCTAGCCTGATCTGTTTTTATTTCAGATTTTTGTTTTTATCTCTTGGAATGAAGTTTAAGGCTTAACATCATAACCCCAAAACGGCAACACTCTGCTTCGAATGAGTATTGCTCAACAGGAGCACTGATCAGAGGATTGGGAAGGGAAATCAGGCACACCTGATTCATGGCACTCCATATCTCCTGTTGCAAGTGTTACTCCAAAGTATGGGGAGCAGCAGAGAGTGCAGAGCTGCTTCATAGGACAGGAAGCAAGATACTGAAAAAAGCTGGTTTGCAGTTTTTTATGAAGCTGACATCTGATTCTGATTTTCTGTTTTAAGCGTAAATATTATTAAAAGATTCATAGGATTAATGAAAGTTCCTGTACTTGACGTTCACAGAGAACACTGAATGCAAGTGCCAGAAAAACACGTACTGAAGCTTGAAACCTTTTATAAAGCCAGATTTCTCCCAGTGTGTTTGCATTAGTGTCTGCAATGTTATCGGTACAGCTCACTCCAGGTACCACTAATCAAGATATTCAAGATGTGCTGTGTTTATACTGCTCATGCCTCTAAATCCTGTTACACACAGTAAATGGCAACATCTCAATGTCTTATCTTCACATCGACATCCTTTGTTGCCCAGACATACTTGCCAACTGGCATAATTTGTTCAGGACAGCCCAATTATCATAGCCTTGCTCTGAGTTCCATGTTCACCTGACAGTGTCCCAGTCACAGAAAAATGTCTTTCCAATTCACTCAATCTACAGTACAAGGCTTCAGTGGCAAGCTCATTTTCTATTCTCCTATTACAACACCACCTGATGTCTGTCTGCCCTCTATTACAACCTTGTTTAGCTCCTCTTCTCCTTCCTTTGTTGCAACCTTACCCAATCTTCAAAATCCTCATCAAGTTTTTAAGTTATCAAATGTTGACAAGTATCCCTTGCAGATCAGTGGCAAGTTCTAGTGCTTGTAACTAAACTTTAATTGATGAAAGTTACTTTCAGTGAACAAAATGTAACTGATGTATTCTTTATTGTTTTCCCCAACAAAACCACTTTTATTTAGACAGCAACTGAGCCAGTTTATTGAAATATAAAGTACCTGCAATCCACATCTGCGCATCCACCCGCTTAAGGGGTTTCAGTAAAAGGCGACGAGTACTAATATTTATTCTTGTCACTAGCAGTTTGTGCCCTGCAGCTGAAATGTATTTGTGAGAGAAAGAACAGCCAGAGACACTGGCCTGTTAGCCACAAATGTCTATTGGATGCGATGCCCTTCGGCATTTCTGTTGTGTATGTAATAGGTATGTTACTTTAAACCTATGGCCAGGGCAGCACTACTTTGTAGGGCGTAGTGATACCGTAGTACCACTCCTGGCCATAGGGGTATAAATAGTACTGTGGGTACTGATCTCCCCTCAGTTTCCCGCCTGTTGGTATTAAGCAAAGACCTACGTTGAATCTTCCAAGCTGTCTCGTCATTATTGCATTAAGTATAGACACATACTTTATACTGGCGACGAGTAAGGTTCGAACTCATCAGTACACGGTGCAACAAAGGAACGGTAGCAGTACGGAGAGAGAAGGAGAGAGGCTTCTTACCAGCCAGCCTGCAGAGTCCAGCGTCGACCGAAGGAGGCCGCCCAGCACTCCGGGTTCGGGAGGAGCGGCAGCAACGAAGCGAGAGAGAGAGGTTTCCAGCGGCGGCTGCGGCAGCTGAGAGAAGAGGCTGAATGGGCGCTCCAGCCACGGGGCAAAAGTCCACCCAGGGCCAGGTAAACTGAAATCCTTCCCGGGGAACGGGAGCTGCAAGGGCCAGAACGGGCAGGCGATCTGGGGAACAAACGGAGCCACAAGGACTAGCGGGCCACGAGAGGGGAAGGTCGTTGTTAATAGCGGCGGTGGCAATAACGGGAGCTGCAAAGGCCAAAAATAACGACGCTGGAGAGAGGTCGTTGACAGCAGAGGGAGAAAAGGCGGGAAAAACGCCATCTAGTGGAGAAAGCGGGAAAAGTTTTTTTTTTCTCTTCAAAAGTTTAAAATGGCTAAAGAAGGTTGTTTGTCAGCATTTGTTGAGGACACAGAAGAGTGGGATGCCTATATCGAAAGGCATGAACTTAATTGCATAGTAAACAAGGTGGAAGATGACCAAAAGGTAGCAACCTTATTAAATTTTATGGGGGCAAAAACATACGGTCTGCTGAGGAATCTTCTTACTCCAGACAAGCCAGCAGACAAAACGTACGCCCAAATTGTTGATACGTTAAGGGAACATTTAAACCCTAAGCCACCATTTATAGCGGAAAGGTACCGCTTCTACAGACGCGACCAAAGGAATGATGAGTCGCAGGCAGCCTATTTAGCTGAGCTCAGAAGGTTGTCCAAACATTGCCAGTTTGGAGCCATATTGGCAGACGCGATCAGAGACAGATTTGTCTGTGGCATGTTAAATGAGAATACACGTAAATGGTTGCTAGCCAAGAAACAGCTCAGCCTAGATCAGGCGATTGAAATAGCATCGGTCCACGAAGCAGCAGCACAGGGTGCTGCTCAAATACGACATAACACAACCGGCTATGACACCCATGAGGTGACATTTCACAAAGGTAAATGCTACCGTTGTGGCAAAACCACCCACGACCAAAGTAATTGTTGGTTTCGTGATAAAATATGCCGGCAGTGTGGGAAAAAGGGGCATATAGCGAAAGTTTGTCGGTCTGATACGAAACCCAATCGTGGGGGCAATCCAAGCAGTACCAAGGCAAGGACAAAAATACATAAGATGTCTGACAGTAGTGCAGACGAGTCACAGGAAGGCACAAAAGCAGAGCCTAAAGGTCTGGGATGTCTCAAGTTATATGGTGTAGACAAAACGGAGGACCACAGCACAATGTGGGTTAAAATGAAGGTAGCAGGTGTCGAAGTTAATATGGAGCTGGACACGGGTTCAGCCCTATCAGTAATTAATGAACAAGATTATAACAGGCTGTTCAAATGCATTCCCTTAAAGGATACGGAAATTAAATTAAAAACATATACGGGACAAAAAGTTTACCCGAAGGGAAAAATGCAAGTAACAGTTAAATACAATGGCAGAAAAGTGCCAGGACTTTATTTATACGTCCTACCAAACGGTGGACCACCACTTTTGGGTAGGGAATGGATAAGAAAAATCCATTTCGACTGGAAGTCGATACACAAGTTAAAAGTAGAGACCACCACGGATGATACAACCATTACAAGCAGGCTGTCGAAACTATTGGCAAAAACGCCAGAGGTGTTTCAACAAGGGCTGGGGTCCTTAAAGGACATTAGAGCAAAAATAACTATTGCTCAAGACGCAAACCCCAAGTTTTGTAAGGCCAGACCGGTGCCTTATGCCATTCGGCCAGCGGTGGAAGCAGAACTGGATGCCTTAGAGAGTGCAGGTGTCCTTACAAAGATTGAGTGGAGCGAGTGGGCCACGCCCATCGTCCCAGTTATAAAGAAATCTGCAAATAACACACCGGGGGAACCAAAGAAGGTTCGCATTTGCGGGGATTTTAAGATAACTATTAACCCAGTCCTGCACACGGTACAGTATCCGCTGCCGCGGATAGAGGACATATTCTCATCGTTAGCTGGGGGTAGACACTTTACGAAGATTGACCTTTGTCAAGCTTATTTACAGATGGAGGTGGAGCAGGACTCGAAAAAGCTCCTAACGATTAACACACACAAGGGATTGTACCAGTACAATCGCCTGGTATTTGGTGTGGCGTCCGCCCCGGCAATATGGCAGAGGACCATGGAACAGGTCCTACAGGGCATCCCAGGAACGCAATGCTACCTGGATGACATCCTGGTGACAGGACAAACGGATAACGACCACCTCGCTAACCTGGAGCGAGTACTTCTGCGGTTACAACAATACGGACTCAGGGCGAACAAGCAGAAATGTGAGTTTTTCCAGGAACGTATCTCATACTGTGGTCAAATTATAGATAAGGAAGGCCTGCATAAGTCCCCGGAAAAGATCGAGGCAGTAGTGAAGGCCCCGCCCCCTGAGAATGTATCTCAGTTACGATCATTCTTAGGCCTTATAAACTATTACCATAAGTTCCTCCTGAACTTATCGTCCATTTTACATCCACTAAATTCATTGCTGCAAAAGGGAGTCTCCTGGAATTGGGACGAAGCGTGTGAGGCTGCTTTTAAAAAGGGTAAACAACTCATTACATCAAAGGAAGTGCTCGCACACTTTGACCCAAAAATGCCAATGAGGTTGGCATGTGACGCCTCCCCGTACGGTATAGGGGCAGTGTTGTCACACAAATTTCCCAACGGGACGGAGAGGCCAATAGCATTTGCCTCAAGGTTGTTAACTACAGCCGAAAGAAACTATGTGCAAATTGACAGGGAGGCCCTCAGTCTGGTGTGGGGTGTAAAAAAATTCCACCACTACCTGCATGGGCAACGTTTCACACTACTGACGGATCATCAACCGTTGGTGTCGATATTTAATCCAACAAAAGGGGTGCCCCTGATGACGGCCCAAAGGCTACAGAGATGGTCACTGTTCTTAGGAGCACACCAGTACCTTATTGAATATAAGGGTACCAAACAGCATGGCAATGCGGATGGCCTGTCGCGGCTACCCTTGCCTGCCGAGATCGAAGAGATAGTACAGGACCCCGTGGAAATATATCATACGGCTGTTATGGAACACTTGCCCATCACCAGCCAATGTATCGAGCGGGAAACACGGAACGACCCGACATTGGCAAGGGTTTACGAATTAACCGTGAAAGGCTGGCCGGCGCAGGGTGACGCATCATTGCCGGCGTTTTCGGCAAGGAAGGACCAGTTGTCCGTCTGCCGGGGCACATTGATGTGCGGAGCCAGGGTGGTGGTCCCTCAAAAATTACAACATAAAGTGTTGCAGGACTTACACGAAGGTCATCTGGGGGGTGTCAAAATGAAAAGCCTCGCCAGAGCCTACGTCTGGTGGCCCGGCATTGACAGGGACATTGAGGAAGTAGCAAAAGCGTGCCAAGGGTGCCAGATGGTACAGAACATACCACCACAAGCCCCACTACATCCGTGGGAGTGGCCCTCAACGCCGTGGCAAAGGATCCACGTGGACTTCGCTGGCCCCTTCCTGGATGCGATGTTCCTTATTGTAGTGGACGCCCATTCAAAACGGCCGGAGGTCGTAAAGATGTCATCAACGACAGCCGAAAAGACGGTTGCAGTCTTAAGGACCATTTTTGCCCGAAACGGGGTGCCCGAGCAAGTCTGTTCGGACAATGGGCCACAATTTGTGGCAGAAGAATTTCAAGCATTCCTAAAAAGGAATGGAGTGCGACATTATACGTCCGCACCATATCATCCGGCTACAAATGGGCTGGCAGAGCGATTTGTGCAGACTTTTAAAAAGGCCATCAAGGTGATGGGGGAGGAAAGGTTGCCACTACAACACAAGGTGGACAACTTCCTATTCGCATACCGTAATGCTGCACATACGGTGACCAACCAGGCCCCCGCCGTCATGTTCTTTAATAGAAGGTTAAGGTCTCGCCTTGAATTGCTCAGACCAAACATTCGGAGAGATGTGGAAAACCGAGTATTTCGTAGGGCTCCTGACAGACAGACACGGAGCTTCGAGGTGGGGCAGCAAGTGTTGGCCCGTGATTATAGGAATGAAAAGTGGCGGTCTGGTACGATAAAGGCCCGCCAGGGACCCTTGATGTACACAGTTGAGACAGGGGAAGGCATAATCAGACGACATGCTGATCAACTTGTGGAGTCCAGAAACCCAACTGATTCACTACCTCAAACGTCTCAGCACATTGTTACAGCGGAATCACAGCCCAGTTCGTCGTTACAGAGGTCTCAGGATTGCGAGGAGTTCAGCACTCCAGTGATCTCCACGGCACAGGATGTGCCATCAGACACCGACGAGTCCAGCGATGAAGGGGTGACGGAAGTACCGCCGCCTACACCGAGACCGACTAGAGAAAGACGTTATCCTAGTCGAGACAGGAGGCCTCCTCAGAGACTGAATCTATAACATGTTTCTGTTTATATATGTATAAGTAGACAACTCTTGATGTAAATATGTTATGTATATTGTGTTACCAAATGTTATTAGCCCTAGTTATGGGGCATCTATTGACTTAATTGCACGGGTACGTTTTAATTAAAAGGGGAGGAATGTTGTGTATGTAATAGGTATGTTACTTTAAACCTATGGCCAGGGCAGCACTACTTTGTAGGGCGTAGTGATACCGTAGTACCACTCCTGGCTATAGGGGTATAAATAGTACTGTGGGTACTGATCTCCCCTCAGTTTCCCGCCTGTTGGTATTAAGTAAAGACCTACGTTGAATCTTCCAAGCTGTCTCGTTATTATTGCATTAAGTATAGACACATACTTTATAATTTCCATGGATGATCAGCCAGGATTGTCAAAGGCCTGATAGTATGCCAAATACCATGTGCAATATAGGGGTATAGCCTGTGACTGTAAAATTGTACATACTTCTTCCAAATGGTGTGCCTCCACCCTGATGTTGACATGCTGGGGAGGGGACAAGACGCCCCAGTAAAATGTTGAATTTTATATTAAAATCATACATTCTGGTTAATTATCCACTTTTAAACTTAATATAGGTAGTAGAAATTTACTGTGAGAATAAAACACATTTCTGTCAATTCATGGGAGGTCGGTCATATGACTTCAGGGTTGTAAGGACAGAGGACTTTTTTACTACAACAGTTTATCACTTTTACTGAGTTGACCATGTTTTACTATAACAGTCATCACTGTTCCATCAACGTTCTACTGAGAACTCCTCAGTGTTACTATACTAGAATCATAGAATTCATACAGGACAGAATGAGGTCATTCGACCCATCTTTGAACAGCTATCCAATTAGTGCCATGCCCTGTTCATTCCCCATAGCAAATGTACTACTTGTACATTTGTGACTAAGAGCAGCTGCTTTTATATGTTAAAGTTCACTCCATATAATTTGAAGCACATGTAACGCTATCAAATTAACTTCCCATCTTTTCCAGCGACTGTTCTCCACTCAACCAACATGTCCTTCCTGTGCAGTTTTCTTCACGTGGACAAGTACTCAAAAAACAATGTGGTCTGCATGTGTGACTCTACAATGTAATATAATCTCTCATAACAGATTTCATCCCAGCATATGCATCCCAGAACAAAATCACCCACCTCCAAAATAAACTCCAAGTAAGTCACCTTAACGCTAACTCTAACTTTGACCTTAAATCTAAATCTAGGCTTAATCCTGAATCATGTTTCTATTGGTGCAATCAGTGGGTTAATACTGAGACTGAAGGGAAAAGACCGCTCAAAACGTGCCTGTGTGAAGGTGACTCACATCCCTGACTGACGTACCAGGACATCATGAGGTACAGTTGCGCTCGCAAAAGCGCATTTTTTTCAATTCTCTCAGTTTCAGAATCGGGGATCCATTGATTGTGCCTATGCCCGCTGCAAAAAAAACATACGCAATTATATACATTGCGTATGACCCCCTCCCCCCGTAACTTCATGATACAATCTCCCGTTTCCTTACCACATCCTAACATATTGCACTAATTTTTCTGCTTTTTTGCTGTGCTTGCCTCATCTGGATTGGGTTTAGCTGTGTTGCCCTCTGGGTTTGAATAACCTGCTGACTCTACTTTCCACCTTCTCTTGTCACTCTTGTTGATAGAAAGGTTAAGGCCACCTTCCAGGCCTCTGGCAATGATTTTCTGTAAACATGCACTAAGTGTGGCCAAGGTTGCTTTTCTTCCTGTGGGAGATTCCTAACCTCAGCATATAGCAAACTCTGAGCACAAATCTTCATCATCCCACAGTACATCTCACTAATGCAGTAGCAATGACCATGCCACACTACAGTTACATTTATAGCCCAAATTATAAACAGTCATATTTTGTATAATGTGAAGGCATTAATTCTATTTCTGCAATCTACAAAAAGCCAACATCTCTGATAATTTGCTGGTACAATCTAGCTGCGATAGATGAAAACCACGGGGGTGAAATTGGACACGGGATGGGACCCGAAACAGCGGGATCACTTTTGTGTCCTGTTACAGGACACAGCCGATATTCGGTTCTATTGAAGGCAATGGCACTGAATATCGTACGTGTTGTAATACAGTCAGCAGATGCGATTCCACCTGTTTTGTGTCCCAACCTGTGTCCAATTTCACCCCCATATTTACATTTTGCCTGTGAAGGCGTCGTTAAATAAAAACAGAAATGCTGGAAATACTCAGCAGGTCAGGCAGCATCTGTGGAGAGAGAAACGCCATCGACCTGAAACATTAATTCTGTTTCTCTCTCCACAGATGCTGCCTGACCTGCTGAGTATTTCCAGCATTTTCTGTTTTTATTTTAGATTTCCAGGATCCGCAGTATTTTGTTTTTGTATTGTCGTTAAGTAAGTTAACTGTTACTGCTGATGGAGAATAGTGGGACTGGTTAAATTTTCTGGTCACAAGCTGTTCTTTGCAGTCAATATATGCTTATGTCCATAAGTTGCTGTAGATTATTACAAACCCAGCTTTTAACAGCAGTGAGTTTCATGTTCTGACTTGCAGGTGGCATCTTAGTGACCTAACTGAGGGGTCCTCCATGGAGTAGGGTTCTTTCTACCAGAAGGTTAAAATAGAGCAGAAATTGGGAAGCTTCCAAGTTACAAATTATGTTGATTCTCAAAAAGGCAGAATCTGCAAGCAAATTCTATGGGGATTTATGACAAATTAAATATTTAAAAAAATCTAAAATCAAGCAATAAAATACACCCCCCCCCAAAAAAAATATATATTCAATTATGTATGAAATAATGATAAACTTGTATTTAGCCTACGAGCATTATTTGGGTTTGGATTTAAGTACCTTCAGGAATAAAACACATGGCCAGTAAGTGCTTATTCTCTGATGTAGTTATTTTTCTGCAGAATAATGGTCTCTTTGACAGTAATGATTTATTTGATTAATTCTGGGATTGTGCCACACTCTGTGTATGTAGAACTCTTAGCTGATACACAAAGATTTTACGTATACTGCAGAGTTTGCTGGCAGATTCAGAGCCACAGCCCAGAAGAGTGAAGTCCTACAATCATAATATGTAATACAGATCTCAAATTAAAAATCAATTATACATATGAAGCAGAGTTGAGAGAGAAAAAAACAGGGTAACTCTGGTCACTCAAAAATTGAAAGGCAGTTGCACTGCTGATCAAGCATCGATCACTGTGTATTTTGATGTAAAAGATTCAAACAAAGTGGGGAAAAAAATAAACATTGTTACTTCAGTTTGCTTTGAAAGGAATTCCATGGTGACTGCACCATTTGGTTCAGCAAACTACTTTAGTGCTCGTGGAAAAAACCCCACAAACCCAAAGGTTAATCACGCAGACGATTGGAGCTTTTGCACTTTTTGGACCCAAGGGGAGACACTACATACCTTTGAGCATCTTTAGTCCTGATTTGTGCTGCTTGTGTGAAGGCTGCTTGTTCTTGGCAGCAGAGACCTTGCCCCAAATACACTGTGATGTACCCTTCTATACATGTGAAATATCGCACATGCACAGAGGGACAACTGGGATAGTTTTTAAAGTCAAAAAATTGCAAACATGGGAGGGCAGCACAAATGGGGGGGGGG
Organism: Somniosus microcephalus; assembly: GCF_052327205.1. Lineage (NCBI taxonomy): Eukaryota > Metazoa > Chordata > Chondrichthyes > Squaliformes > Somniosidae > Somniosus > Somniosus microcephalus. The sequence goes on along the minus strand of NC_140995.1, from coordinate 149,862,744 downwards.
GGGGGAAATGCTAAGTGATGGATCAGAAAATAAGTGGTTGGCGCCTTTATCAATTTAGATGCTAATTTACGATGTATTGGTGTGTAACTGGTTTAGAGTTGATGAGGCTGTGAAACCCACTACCAATGTCTTCATAGTAAGATTAGAAAAACCTTTTTGAATAAAGATGATGGCCTAGATATTGGGTCGCGCAGGGCCAATTTTTTGGGCATGAAGTGGCCTCCTAAGCCTCCAATATGGCGGGCAGGAAGCACAAGCTAATTATTAGTCAGAAGTGAGCCACCCGCCATATTGGTAAAGGCCAACAAAAAAAATTAATCGGGATGTAGTGCCCATGCCTGAAACAGGTGTTAGGCCCTTTGTATATGCAAATAAGGGGCCTAATGTCTGTTTGAGGCTCCCACTGCAAAATTGGTTTGCCAGCACTGGCTGCACTCAGGAAAACTCAGTTTACATGCGTAATACTTACCTGAACATGGTGTCGCCACCGCTAACTGCTCCCCTCTCCCTACCTGATTGCCGTTGCCACCCATCCCGGTCGCCCTCCCTTCCTCACTTACCTGAGGGTTTTCAATCACGCCTCGCCTGCGAGCTGTTTGTTGCTCTTGGCAGCTCCCCGCCTCAATGTAAATGAGGCCCAAGGCCCAAGAGCGGGGGCACCTCAGGCCTCACCATTCAATCGCACAGACTGTTATCTGCATCACTAAGTGCCCACAAATGGGCATGCCCAAATTTCTAGGCCGATGTCTCTTTAAGTAGTTTGAATGTTCAGCCACCAGGTTCTTGTATTCCTTGCTTATGACAGGTACAGCTGCAGTACTTCATCTTTAGCAATCTTGACAGAAAGATAGAAATCATAATGATGTGCCTCTAGGCCTAACAGATGCAGGAGATGCTTAAGAAATGCAGTAAAAATATCTGAACAGGCGTGACAGAACAAGAAAACCGTGTGGACTTTTCATTTTACTGAAACATTTCCAAAATCTCAGAGGTGCAAAGAATTGATAGTAAAATGCTGAGACCACAGCTTATTTAAACAAATGGGGCTTGCCTGCAGCAGTGGTATCTGACATTTTGCGAAACTTAGTGGTGTGGCATCTTGCAACAACTCGCAATGTTGTACGTCTGGAGGCTTGTCTATAGGAAGTTTGTTGATGGATTGATGTCTGAAATAAAGGAATTTTCATGGTTGTTTTGCGATGATAATTTCTGGCCGAGGTGTGTAAAAACAGCTCACATTCCAGATTTTGAGGGGCTAAAAATCCTCTGCCCTGCTCTGCCATCCGCCAGTGGGGGTGTGGCGTAGTGGGTGCTGGCGATCTCCGCTTCTAACCCCACCAGAGTATCTGTGATCAAGGCAGGGTGAAGTCTATCTGTATCCAAGCGACAGGCACCAACGCTACTATGGCTGTTATCTTGAGTGCCATCGGACAGTTGGCAAACTGCTCACTGACCAGCCAACATCACCAGCGAAGATTTTGTTTCTCTGCAGGCAACTGGCCAGGGCCCAAGCCTAGACCCCAACTTCTGCCACTGAAATAACTGTTGTTCTGGGTTCATTCTGGCATCCAGGTTGGTTAGTGGTAGGGAGGCTGGGGCTGAAGAAATTCCCTCCCCTTGGCCCCACCCCCTCTGATGTCACAGCTTATTTTAAGGCAGCTGGAAGCTCTGCCCATGACAGGCCCTGTGTGAATTGGCAGGACTTTGACCAGAGACCTGGCATCCCCAGGTCCTGCCAGAGCTATTGCCTCTGAGGATTTTCGGCCCCTGTGTGTATACCTTCACATGAGCATTCCATGGAATACCCTTCGTATTGTGGACACTGGTGCTATTGTTCCTTTGATCATAAATGATTGACAGTCGTGCCTTCAAAGGAATTAAAGGGATAAAACAAGACTCTTTCACTGTCTACAGTTCTTTGTAGTGCTGATATATATTTGGTTGCATCTGACTCTGTAAGCAAGTGGCTCAGTCACATGTGATTTTCACTCTCATTTTGATGGTTGGGCCTCATTTACATTTAATCAACAGGCTAACCCACGCATTTCCAGTGATGATGGGCAGCCTGCCCAATTGGAAGGCAGGACTTTGTTAGTGGGAACATCTCGAGGTTCATGGACTAATGACAGAAATGGTCCATTGGTAGTTGCGGGGGGATATTCCTACTTCTGGGGATTTAATGGCATATGCTTTCTTCTGTGGATGAGCAGGTAGAGGTTCCTGACCCAGGGAAATAAAAATGAATATTCATCTGTTTCACTCAACGGATGTGCCCATTTTCTAAAGCGCTCTAGGCTCGGCAAATACTTGAATTTTAGCACAGATGAAACTAATGCTTCTTCTCTTGCCAATTTTCTCCTTTCCTCTCTTGAAGCCATTAACTCTTTGAAAGAATATAGTTCCATGGGTGTTTGTCACCCTCTGATACGCTGCCTAGTTGGGCAGTGAGTACCGGTTGGTTATTTAACTGCAGGGGGCATCACGACCAATGCTGATCAGTCCTCATCCACTGTTGACAGATCCCCGCTTCGAGCCGAAGTCATGGGATAGCAAATCAGCCGTGCTAATTTTCCCCTTCTTAACAGGGAGGTGCTGAGGTGAGTTGTAGCATCAGAATTGCCAACCTGACTAAGATTAGCTAACTTAGCAAAGACTGGGAATGAAACCTGGGGATCTTCATGTTTATTATTGCTCAGATACTCAGAATCATGGAAATTTACAGCACATAATGACACTATTTGGCCTATGCCAGCTTTCTAAAAGAGTTATCCACTTAGTCACATTTCTCTGCCTTTTCCACTACCTTTAAAAAAAAAATATTTTTCAAATATTTATCTATTTCCTTTATACAGTAACAGCTTTTATGGATTCTGCTTCAGCATTGGGAGGCTTTTTCAGGTTTAGGCCTCATCTGACTAATCTTAGCTAGGGTGGCAGTTCTGATGCTACAATTCACGTTGAGCACTGTGCAGCCCCTCCCTGAGCTTCTTGAAGGTTTTGAAGCAGAATAAATCAGAAAATTAGCAAATTTCAATGGAAAAACTTGTGCAGAAATCCAGCAAAGGAAATGTCAAAAAATACCAATGATCTGATTACTTGCAGGTGAGAGGCCCTTTAAAAAGCACTTCCAAATGCTGTTTCTTGTCAGCATCGGGAGGCCTGAACTTTTTTCAGTCTGTGGGGGAGTGACACATTGACCGGCTCCAGGTCAGACCTGGGTGGGAGTTGGGATCGAGTCAGGCAGCAAGTCTTTTTAACATGCAAATCGGTATCCTATGACATACAGAGTTCCCCAAATGTCATTTTAGGACTTAACTGGACAGAGTGTGCTTGACTGCCAGTCTAGCCATAAAATGAGCCCAGTAGATAAGTTTTTATTTATTGTTGTGAGGCTGGGAGGAGCAGGAGTGCTCCTCCAGGCTCCACAAAAACAACCGGATCCACTGCTTGACTAAGAACAGACGTGCCAGGACTGATCTTTTTCTGAGCCATGAGGCTGCTCTATATTGCAGCAGTCTGGAGCAAATCCAGTGCCTCCCATCAGGCCTGTAGACTGATAATGTTAACAAAGATCATACAATGGGTGCTCTGGTTTCATCTGAAACTCAGAGCTCAAATGCCTGCATGTGTTCCAATAAATAAAGGAAAGTTAGATCACCAGGTTAGTATAAACGTGACCCGATGAGACAGCATTTAATGCCACTTTACTTACATGATGCTCGCAACTTTGTACTATTATTAGCAGCAGTTATCAACTGTATTAAATTGTATACTTCAAATGTTGTATTGCTGATGTACTATTTCATTTTCTAATTTGTGCAAAACACCTAAGTGTCATTTTTCTTCTAAAGTGATATTCTATAAATCATAATCCCAAGCATGTTAGAATAATATACAAATCATACACAGTAGCTGAAACATATTTCTGTTTAAAGCAGTCATAAAAAAGATATAATTTATGAATGGTACTGCATATGAAAGAAACAAATTCAGCATAAGCAGTAAAATACTTAATAATTAAATGTAAAAAACACTCATATGATTTTCTGACCAAGAACATAAGAAATAGGAGCAGGAGTAGGCCATCTGGCCCCTTGAGCCTGCTCCACCATTCCATAAGATCTTGGCTGATTTTCTACCTCAACTCCACTTTCCCGCCCAATCTCCTTTGATTCCCTCAGTGTCCAAAAATCTATTGATCTCAGTCTTGAAAACACGCATCGACTGAGCATTCCAAAGACTCACCAACCTGAGTGAAGAAATTTCTTCTCATCTCAGTCCTAAATGGCTGACCCCTTATCCTAAGACTATCACCCCTAGTTCTAGACTCCCCAGCCAGGGTAAACAACCTCTCAGCATCTACCCTGTCAAGCCCTGTAAGAATTTTATACGCTTCAATGAGATCACCTCTCATTTTTCTAAACTCCGGAGAATGTAGGCATAGTCTACTCAATATTTCCTCATAGGACAACCCTCTCATCTCAGAAATCAATCTAGTGAACCTTCGTTGTACCCCCTCTAAGGCATGTATATCCTTCTCTAGGTAAGGAAACCAAAACTGTACACAGTACTCCAGATGTGGTCTCACCAAAGCCCTATATAATTGCAGCAAGACTTGCTTACTCTTATGCTCCAAGCCCCTTACAATAAAGGATGACATACAATTTGCCTTCCTAATTGCCTGCTGTACCTGCATGTTAACATTCTGTGATTTGTGTACAAGGACACCCAAATCTCTCTGCATACCAATATTTACCAGTCTCTCACCTTTAAAAAAATATTCTGCTCATCTCATCTTCCTTCCAAAGATTTACCCGCATTATACTCCATCTGCCACCTTCTTGCTCACTCACTTAACCTGATTATATCCCTTTGGAGCTTCTTTGCATTCTCCGCACAGCTTACTTTCCCACCTAGCTTCGTATCATCAGCAAACTTGGATACATTACACTCGGTCCCCTCATCAAAGTTACTGATATAGCCCAAGCACTGATCCTTGCGGCATCCCACTAGTTACAACCTGCCAACCCGAAAATGACCCGTTTGCTCCTACTCTCTGCTTTCTGTCCCAGCTAATATATTACAACAACAACAATTTGTATTTATATAGTGCCTTTAACGTAGTAAAACATCCCAAGACTCTTCACAGGAGCATAATCAAACAACATTTGAAACCGAGCCACATAAGGAGATATTAGGGCAGAGCTTGGTCAAAGAGGTAGGTTTTAAGGAGCGTCTTAAATGAGGAAAGAGAGGTAAAGGTTTAGGGAGGTCATTCCAGAGCTTAGAGCCTAGGCAGCTGAAGGCACGGCTGCCAATGGTTTTCTTTATTCGTTCATAGGATGTGGGTGTCGCTGGCAAGGCCAGCATTTATTGCCCATCCCTAATTGCCCTTGAGAAGGTGGTGGTGAGCCGCCGTCTTGAACCGTTGCAGTCCGTGTGGTGAAGGTACTCCCACAGTGCTGATAGGGAGGGAGTTCCAGGATTTTCACCCAGCGACGATGAAGGATCGGCGATATAATTCTAAGTCAGGATGGTGTGTGACTTGGAGGGGAACTTGGAGGTGGTGGTGTTCCCATGCGCCTGCTGCCCTTGTCCTTCTAGGTGATGAGGTCGCGGGTTTGGGAGGTGCTGCCGAAGAAGCCTTGGCGAGTTGCTGCAGTGCATCTTGTAGATGGTACACACTGCAGCCATGGTACGCTGGTGGTGGAGGGAGTGAATGTTTAAGGTGGTGGATGGGGTGCCAATCAAGCAGGCTGCTTTGTCCTGGCTGGTGTCGAGCTTCTTGAGTGTTGTTGGAGCTGCACTCATCCAGGCAAGTGGAGAGTATTCCATCACACTCCTGACTTGTGCCTTGTAGATGGTGGAAAGGCTTTGGGGAGTCAGTAGGTGAGACACTCACCACAGAATACCTAGCCTCTGACCTGCTCTTGTTGCCACAGTATTTATGTTGCTGGTCCAGTTAAGTTTCTGGTCAATGGTGACCCCAAGAATGTTGATAGTGGGGGATTCGGTGATGGTAATGCCGTTGAATGTCAAGGGGCGGTGGTTAGACTCTCGCTTGCTGGAGCTAGTCATTGCCTGGCACTTGTGTGGCGCGAATGTTACCTGCCACTTATCAGCCCAAACCTGAATGCCGTTCAGGTCTTGTTGCATGCGGGCATGGACTGCTTTATTATCTGAGGAGTTGTGAATGGCACTGAACACTTGTGCAGTCATCGGCGAACATCCCCATTTCTGACCTTATGTTGGAGGGCAGGTCATTGATGAAGCAGCTGAAGATGGTTGGGTCTAGGACACTGCCCTGAGGAACTCCTGCAGCGATGTTCTGGGGCTGTGATGATTGACCTCCAACCACCACAACCATCTCCAATGCTGGAGCGATTAAAATTGGGGATGCACAAGCGGCCAGAATGGGTGGAGCACAGATATCTTGGAGGGTTGTAGAGCTGGAGGAAATTACAGAGATAGGGAGGGACGAGGCCATGGAGGGTTTTGTAAACAAGGATGAGTATTTTAAAATCGAAGCGTGGCTTAACCGGGAACCAATGTAGGTCAGTGAGCACAGGGGTGGTGGGTGAACAGGACTTGGTGCGACTTATGACACAGGCAGCGGAGTTTTGGATGACCTCAAGTTTATGGAAGGTAGAACGTGGCAAGCCGGCCAGGAGTGCGTTGGAATAGTCAAGTCTAGAGGGAACAAAGGCATAGATGAGGGTTTCAGCAGCAGATGTGCTGAGGCAGAGGCAGAATCGGGCGACCGTACGGAAGTGGAAATAGGCGGTCTTAACGATGGCGTGGATATGTGGTTGGAAGCTCATCTCAAGGTTAATTATGACACCAAGGTTGTGAACAGTCTGGTTCAGCCTCAGATAGTTGCCAGGGAGAGGGATGGCTAGGGATCAGAGTTTATGGCGGGGACCAAAGACAATGGCTTCAACTTCCTAATATTTAGTTGGAGGAAATTTCTACTCATCCAGTACTGGATATTGGAGAAGCAGTCTGACATTTTAGGGATAGTGGAGAGGTCGAGAGAGGTGGTGGTGAGGTGGAGCTGGGTGTCGTCAGCGTACAAGTGGAAACTGACACTGTGTTTTCGGATATGTCACCGAGGGGCAGCATGTAGATGAGAAATAGGAGGGGGGGCCAAGGATAGATCCTTGGGGGACACCAGAGGTAAGATGCGGGAGTGGGAAGAGAAGCCATTGCAGGTGATTCTCTGGCTACAACTGGATAGATAAGAATGGAATCAGGCAAGTGCAGTCTCACCTAGCTGGATGAAAGTAGAGAGGTGTTGGAGGAGGATGGTGCGTTCAACCATGTCAAAGACTGCAGACAGGTCGAGAAGGACAAGGATAGTTTGCCATTGACACAGTCACATAGGATGTGATTTGTTACATTGATAAGAGCCTGTACCCCCAATCTCACGAGCCTTAATCTTCTGTGACAACCTCCTGTGTGGCACCTTATTGAATGCCTTTTGAAAATCCACCGGTTCCCCCTTATCTACACTGCTAGCTACACCCTCAAAAAACTCTATTAGATTTGTCAAACACAATTTCCCTTTCATAAAACCGTGTTGACTCTGCCTAATCATATTACGATTTTCTAAGTGGCCTGTTACCACGTCCCTCTAATAGAATCGAGCATTTTCCCTACTACTTATGTCAGGCTAACTGGCCTATAGCTCCCTGTTTTCTCTCTCCTTCCTTTCTTGAATAGCGGGGTTACATTTGCTGCCTTCCAATCTGCGGGGACTGTTCTGGAAGATCAAAACCAATGCATCGCTGTATCCATCTCTTTTAAAACCCTTGAATGTAGGCCATCAGGTCCAGGAGATTTGCCAGCTTTTAGTCCCATTAATTTCTCCAGTACTTTTTCTTTACTAACATTAATTACTTTAAGTTCCTCACTTTCATTAGATCCTTGTTCCCCAATCTAAAGGAACGGTTCCTGAATCGAGAGAACTTTGGAAGATTATAGTTAGGGAATGTGCTCACCTACTTCCTTTAAAACCCTGGGATGGAAACCATCTGGTCCTGGGGATTTGTCACTCTTTCGTGCCATTATTTTCTTAATTACTGTTATTTTGCTTATGTTAATTCTGTTGAGACCCCGTCCCTGATTCAATATTAGTTTCCTGACGCAAGTAATTATTCAACGTGTCCGCCATTTCCTTATTGTCATTGACAATATCACTGATATCAATTTTCAAGGGGCTAACATTGCTCCTGACCACCTTCTTTTTCCTAATATAATTATAAAAATATTTTGTGCTGACTTTGATATCTCGTGCAAGTTTCTTTTCATACTCTCTTTTTGTAGCTCTTACTATCTATTTTGTCACCCTTTGCTGTTCTTTGTATCTTTCCCATTTGCCAGGATCTGTGCTATTTTTTGCATTTTTGTACGCTTTATGGCCTAGAAATTCAGTTGGTTGCACCAGCCGTTAGCGCCTTAGGAGTAGATGTCGGGCGCTAGGCGGCTAGCGGCCGGGCGCAGCGCGATCTGCGCCTCGCCCCAACTTCACTAGAGATTTAACGGCGGCGCAAAGTCTTTGCGCGCGCTCAGCTGCGCGCGCAGATCATGACGTCATTTCCTCGTGCAACGCCCTTTGTGCGCCCCCAACCGGAAATTCAGTCGCGACGCCCCATTGTGCACCTGGCGCCCCTAGCGACTGTTAGAGTGGAACGGTGCTCAGTCGATGCGGGGCGCGGGGGGTGCAAATTAAAGGGCACTCTTCCTGCACTATAAAAGGTTGCCATTTCGCAGCACTCCTTCTTGAGAAACGGATCTTTGGAGAGAGACCAAGGTAGAGAGCTTTCTGCTTTGGCCCAACACTCGGACAGGTACTTGTGGCTTCAGGCCACAGCTTTCCACTTGTCTTTGCCTTCATTGACATCTCATTGTTTGCCAGCATATTATGGGGGCTGCAATGGGTGTAAACGCTGGCTTTCTCAATTACATCCAAAGGGCTCACAGACGCCGTGAGAGAGTGGCAGCCCTGGCTAGACGGAGAGGGGGCAACAGGCGCCGGGAAAGGAGGCCTTACCCACCCAGGGTATACCACCAGCAGTTCTCCTATCTCAACATGTCTGACGAGCAGTGTGTTCGGAGGCTGCGATTCAGAAGGGAGGTGGTCACAGAGATCTGCCACCTGCTTGGCGGTGATCTGATGCCACAGCTGAGGAGCAGGACGTCTCTGTCGGTGGCAGTGAAGGTGACGGTGGCTCTCAACTTCTATGCCACTGGCTCCTTCCAATCCGCTACTGGGGACATTGCCAACATCTCCCAGTTCGCCGTGCATTGCTGCATCCGCCAGGTGACCAATGCCCTTTTCAAAAGGAGACGTCAGTTCATCTCCTTCTCCATGGCCCTTGCCAAGCAGTAACAGCGTGCAATGGGCTTTGCAGCATTCGCGGGCTTCCCCATGGTGCAGGGCGCCATTGACTGCACGCATGTGGCTTTGCGGGCACCTCTGGAGAATGCCGAGGATTACCGCAACCGGAAGGGCTACCATTCGCTGAACGTCCAGCTGGTGTGTGACCACAGGCAGCTCATCCTAGCTGTCAATGCCCGCTTTCCAGGCAGCAGCCACGATGCCTTCATCCTGCGACAGACTTCTGTGGCAGACATGTTCCAGGCACAGCCTCACCCACGAGGATGGCTTATCGGGGACAAAGGCTATCCTTTGTGTACCTGGCTGATGACCCCGCTCCGTGCGCCCAGCACCCCTGCTGAAGAGGGATACAATGAGAGCCATCAAGCGACCAGGAACATCATCGAACAAACAATCGGCGTCCTGAAGCAACGGTTCCGCTGTCTGGATCGTTCCGGTGGAGCCCTACAGTATTCGCCGGAGCGAGTCTCCCATTTCGTGGTCGTTTGCTGCATGCTGCACAACCTGGCTATCCGCAGGACTCGGGCACTGCCACCAGAGATTGGAGGACCACCTCAGGAGGAGGAGGAGGAGGAGGACCAGCACAGGAGGGAGGCAGAAAGTGCAAGGGCCGCCCGTCGCCGGCTTATTGAGCGTCGGTTCTAGGCCCCCTCTCAGGGAATGGCTTGTGCCAATGTCAGCAGATGAATGTAGCCACTCCACAAGCCCTCAGCCGAGCAGGGCAACCAGGACTTAACCAAAAAACCATGCACACTGCAATTTAACAACAATAATTTATTGCAAACCTCTGCCCTTCCCACATTACATCCTCATGTGGAGAAGCCCCCTCCAAAAACACAAAACTACCAGTCTCGGCCTTACAAAAAGAAAGAAAGACACCAGTCTCGGCCTTACAAAAACACAACTGCACCAGTCTCGGCCTTACAAAAAGAAAGAAAGACACCAGTCTCGGCCTTACAAAAACAGAACTGCACCAGTCTCGGCCTTACAAAAAGAAAGACACCAGTCTTGGCCTTACAAAAACACAACTGCACCAGTCTCGGCCTTACAAAAAGCACCAGGCATTTGTGCATACCTTCTACTTTTTGCCCTGCAAGGGCGATGCCTTTCGCATCCTTGCCTGGCCCCTGCCCGCCCTGCAGCTCCTCCTCAACGGGAGCCCAGTGGCTGCAGCAAGGCTGGGGGAAGGCTGCTGAGGGGCAGATGGCGAGACGGCAGATGCCCTTGGGGGTTGGCCTGCACCAGCTCTGGCCTTGGAGTGGCCGGCTGCTGACTGCTCCAACTGTGGCTGGGCGGCAGCAGTCTGTCCAGCGGCTCATGGCAGATGCAATGGCGGAGTGGCAGTGTCGGCTGCAGGAATGGTGCCAACCTGGCAGATCGCAGGTGCTCGCTGGTCGCCTGAGACATTGGCACTCGCACGGGCCAGCACTGCAGCATGCGCAGCAAACAGCTGAAGAACAGACTGCTGGGCTGCTGCTGCACGGCGAGTGCCCTGGCGATGCCTGGCTGATCCAGCGAGGGTGGCAGCAGTTAGTGCCCGTGTGGCCCTGGTCTGTGTCCGCATGACAACAGCCAGTGAATGGACGGCACGACTGAGCACTTGGCTCGACGCTGCCTGTGCTGCCGCGAAGTCCTGTAGACTCCTGGCCTGTGCTGCTCCAAATTGCTGCACACTCCTTGACAAAGACTCAATGGAGTCAGGCATCCTTGCCACTGCAGCCATGAGCTCATTGTGCCTGCGCTCAGCCTGGATGGCCATTTCCTCCAGGAGCCGCACCTCCTCTGCGCTGACCGTCGCAGGACTGAAGGCCGCACTCACCCTCTGGGGAGAAGTCTGCCGAGCTTCCCCACCCCTCCCGCGTTGCTGCAGGCCGCTGGGCCCCGGAGCTTCACTCTCCTCCGACCCTTCCCCCCGGCTCCCCTCCAGGGAAGACGTGTCCCCTACATCGCCATGGGCTGGCGCGGCTGAGGGTGGCACTGATGGGCCGGCTTCCTCTTCCTCCTCCTCGTATTCTGAAGCGCTGACAGTGGCAGCTTGAGGGCCCGCCTCCTCACCTGGCGATTCACCATCTGAAAGCAGGAAGGCACAAGAGTAGCTTTAGAGTGAGGACAGGGCGGCAGCGAGGGAGGCATGAGTGGTACCATTCACTGCATTGGTCGGACAGTGGCAAAGGATGCTGATCTGAGGCGCAAGTGGAACGAGCGAAGTCAAAAAGGTGATGCCCTTACCATTGGTGCCCAGAACAGGGTCGGCATCTCCACTGGCGACGGGTCCAATCAGCCGGCCTGCCATAATGCGCTCCACATGCTGGTCGAGGTCGGAGAGCTCTTTTACGTCAGGACGGCCTCCCCCGGTGTCAATTCGTTTCCGCCGGTTGTGCGCCACCTTGGCCTGCAAGAGAAAGGGCGGCCTCTAAGTACAGTGTGAAGCCCTGATCTTGTCTGCACTGCCTCCCATGGTCGAATAGCTTGTACGGTGTGAAGCCCTGATCTTGTCTGCAATGCCTCCCATGGTCGAATAGCTTGTACGGTGTGAAGCCCTGATCTTGTCTGCAATGCCTCCCACGGTCGAATAGCTTGTACAGTGTGTAAAGTGCTGAATGTGCAAGTGATTTTCATGACAGTCCCATAGCTGCTGGATGAGGGCTGGCCATTAGGGCTTTCAGGTCCCTTTGCCCATAAAGTGAGGTGCACATGCAGGGATGAGGAGGACACTGGAAAGGGTACTCACCCTGACAACCCGAGTGAGGTCGTTGAACTTCTTCCGGCATTGCACAGGAGTCCTGGCAACCACGCTGTTGGAAGACACCCTGTTTGAGACCTCCCTCCAGGCTTTCCGGTAGGCGCTGGGCAGCGGCCTCTTGCCACCTTCTGGGAACAGAACATGGTGCCTGCGCTCCACTCCGCCAACCAGCAGCCTCAGGTCACCGTCGCTGAAGCGCTGCGCTCTCTCCCCGGCCTTCTCCATAGCCCTGGGCGTTGTGCAGGTGAAGCTGAAGTGGTCAGGCCTAGGTTGAGGGGTGCAGGGCGTGGCAGGCAAACAAATCCACCCTCCCCCTTTAAGAGCTGACCGGCGCCAGAGTGTCTGCCGTCAATCAGCAACTCGCCGCACCGGCGCTGCGCCCGGCCTCGGGGGTATCGCTCCGCACCGCCGGCTTAGCGCCTAAAGATAATCGTGCATCGCCTGTTTTAGCGCAGCAGCAACCGCTTGGGGCGATGCGACTGAATATCGGCGAAGGGGGCGCGACTTTGCGCCGGGTGCAAACTTTAGCGGCCGCCCGACTTCACCGCCCCAAAAGTGGCTATACTGAATTTCTAGGCCTATGGCCTAGAAATTCAGTCGCGTTTGCGCCCACTTAGGGGCGAAAGAGTGGGTTGCGCCGGAAGTTTTTTAGTGCCCGAAATTAAGTTGGTCCCTAACAGCGGCGTTAGCCGGTAGCGCTGCGCCGGCACCGATGACGTCATCGGTGTGTGCAGCGCCCCGGTTCCAACGCGATTCCGTGCCGAAGGCCAAATTCAGTTGCGGCCGCCTTGCCCGCAAACAACGTTTGAAAAACGGGGCCTTGCAGCTCCGAGAGGCCGGCGCATAAAGGTGGAGGGGCGGCCGGCCGCTTTCCCGGCGGCCGCATGGCCGCACCTCCCTCCCCGGACTCCTGCACCACCCCCCCGCGGCATTGCTGTCTGACTCCCGCGAGCCCGGCACTTCTCCGTGGTGCCGGGCTCATTTGCCGGGGGAATCCAGCGGCGATCTCACGGCTGCAGGCAGCTCCTCCTTAAGAGAAGGAGGAGGCCTGCAGTACCCCAGCCTGCCGCACCGCATCGGGTGGCGCAGCGGCAGCTGGACGCCTGAAATAGACTTTCATCGCCCCAAGCGAGGCGGCCAAACCCTGCAATAGCGCCCGCCTCCGTCTTGGCCCGTCGCAACTGAATTTCAGGCGGGCGCTACGGGAATCCGGGCGAGCGCTAAATTTCGGGCGCTAAAGACCTGGCGGGGCCTTACTGAATTTCTAGGCCTATGTCTCTTACCTCTTTAGTCATCCATGGCCTTTTTTTTGGCAAGTAGAGCTCTTGCCGTTCAGGGGTATTAACTGGTTCTGTATCACGTTAAATTCTTTTTTGAACATCTCCCACTGATCTTCTGTCATTTTACCTATTAACAGATTTGCCCAGTTTACTGCGGACAGTCTCTGTCTCATCCCGTTGAAGTCGGCCTTACCTAAATTTAGAATCTTAGTAGCTGTTTCGCGTTTTTCCCTTTCAAACACTATATTGAACGCGATCATGTTATGATTGCTGTTGGATAAATGTTCACGCACCATTAGGCTTCTAATTAAATCTGGCTCATTACTAAATCTAAAATGGCATGCCCCCTTGTTGGTTCTAGGACATACTGATGCAGAAAACTATCCCGATCACACTCAAGAAATTCACTACCTTTCTGACGTGCTAATCTGCTTATCCCAATCTATATGAAAGTTAAAATCCCCCATTAAAACCACACTGCCTTTGCGACATGCTTGTCTAATCTCTGCAGTTATCTAATCTAGCACTTCAGAGCTGCTACCAGGGGGCCTATACACAAATCCCACTATAGTCTTAAATCCTTTCCTATTTCTTAATTCTACCCATAAAGTCTCCACTGCCTGCTTAACTCTTGTTATATCTTCTCTTATCATTGAAGTGATTTCATCCTTAATCACTAAGGCTATTCCTCCCCCTCTGCCATTTTCCCTATCTTTTCTGTAGACCTTATAACCTGGTATATTTAGTTCCCAGTCCTGACCGTCTTGCAGCCACGTCTCAGTAATGGCTACCATGTCATACCCTCCAAGTTGAATTTGTGGTAACAGTTCATTCAATTTATTGCTTACTAGCTGAAGTGCCCGGCGGTGCCGAGGCTTTTTCGAGGGCATGTTGTTGTTGGAAGAGAGAGAGCGACTGGGGGGGAGAGAGCGACTGGGGGGAAGAGAGAGAGCGACTGGGGGGAAGAAAGAGAGCGACTGGGGGGAAGAGAGGGAGGGGAGGGGGAGGGGGAGGGGAAGGGAGGGCGGAGGGGAAGGGAGGGCGGGGGGAGGGAGAGGGGGAGGGGGGGAAGGGAGGGGGGGAAGGAAGGGAGGGAGGGGGGAAGGGAGGGCAGGGGAGGGGAAGGGAGGGGAGGGAGGGGAAGGGAGGGTGGGGGGGGGGGGAGGGGAAGGGGGAGGGAGGGTGGGGGGGAGGAAGGGAGGGAGGGGGGGGAGGGAGGGTGGGGGGAGGGGGGGATGGAGGGCGGGGGGGGAGGGAGGGCGGGGGGCGCCCCCCCCCCCCGAGGGTCGCGCCCCCCCGAGGGTCGCGACCCCCCCCCCCCCCGAGGTGAAGACCGCCGATTGCGCGCGCAGCAGGAGCTGAGATGCGGCGTCTCTCTCGGCCGGCGGGCCCGGTTGCCAGGGCAACCGTGACGCTGACCAAGCCAGAGAGAGAGAGACGCCGCGTCTCAGCTGCTCCTGCTGCGCGCGCGGCCCCCCCCCCCCCCCCGAGGGTCGCGGCCGCCCCCCCCCTCCCCCCCGAGGTGAAGACCGCCGATTGCGGCTGTGCGAGACTTCCGGCGGGCCCGGTTGCCAGGGTAACGCTGGACGCTCAGCAAGCCCCGGCAGAGAGAGACGTCTCAGCTCCTGCTGCGCGCACACCCTAGCGGCGCTGGGCTGAGGCTCAGCCCTCCAGCCTTCGAGTGGGGCCGGGAGGTGCCTAGCTCGGGCGTGGGTGCGGAGGAGACGCCGAGGCTTCTAGGCCTACCTGGAAAAACGGGGAAAGGTAGGAAAATTAATGAGATTAGATAAGTTAATTACTTTCTAAATCATTTTTTTAATAAACAATATGTGTTTTAAAAGCAACGTTTTTTTCTAAAGACGCAGAAAGCGGGAAAAAGAAAGGAAAAGTTTGGAATCAAGATGGCGGCGACTCACCTCGGTTCAGAACGATAAAGCCCGGCCACACGCGCACCGATTGGCCCGGCGGCACACGCCAGCAACCCGGCGTACGATTGGTCGAGCTCGAGGTCACTCTGTCGCTAATGAGCGGATAATGAGATGCTAATGAGCGGAATGTTGAAGGTTTTTGGGATACCGCGGGCGCAATTTTAGCCCGGCCGAAACGTAAATACGCTTAAAACCGTCTCGGAAGCGTAAGCTTTCTTTGGAGGTAACGCGCGCGTAGGTACGCCCTGTAACTTTCGAGTGCATACCTGCAACGCACACGCGATGACAGACAGATAGACAGATAGACAGACAGACAGATAGAATGACAGAAGTACCGATTTATATATATAGATACTCCGTGCGTTTATATAAAGAATGCTTATTTGGGCCACACACCCTAGCCTGGCCTTCAGCTCTAATGTTTTACTCACGTGTTTCTTATTTCTCTCTCCTGATTTAATCACTTTACATCT
Source organism: Somniosus microcephalus (assembly GCF_052327205.1). Taxonomy (NCBI): domain Eukaryota; kingdom Metazoa; phylum Chordata; class Chondrichthyes; order Squaliformes; family Somniosidae; genus Somniosus; species Somniosus microcephalus. Next base: position 149,846,920 of record NC_140995.1, on the reverse strand, counting down.
TTTACTTTTCCCTTTACCCGTAGTGCCTAAAGAGCAATTTCTGACTGTTACTCAACTCTCTTCTCTTTTGTTTGTTTTTGAACTATTATTTGTACTAGTTTCTAACTGAGCCCTTCCCCACCCCCTCCATTTACTCGTTTAAAGTCCTTGTGACTGCATATTTATCCTTTTCACTAGGACCCTGGTCCCAGACCGGTTCAGGTGGAGCCTGTCCTAATGGTACAGTTCCTTCCTGTCCCAATATTGGTGCCTGTGCCCCATGAAATAGAATCCCTCTTTCCCATCCACGTGTTCACCTCCCCAATCTATTTATCTCTACGTCAATTTGCATGTTGCTCAGGTAATAATAGAGATTATAACCCTTGAGATCCTGTTCTTTAATTTAGCTCCTAGTTCCTGGTACTCCCCAAACAGGACCTCTTGCCTACTCTTTCCTATGTTGCTTGTCCCAACATGGACCACAACGACTGGATCTGCCCCCTCCCTCTCCAATATCCTTTCAAGCTGGTTCAAGATGTTTCTCACCCTGGCACCAGGTAAGCAACGTAACATGTGGGATTCTCGATCCTGCTTACAAAGGATGCTACCTGTCCCCCTAATTATTGAATTTTCTCCCTCTTTATCAATTTCTTGTTCATCCTTTGCTGATTTCTAAAACCTCTTACTATTCTTTTTGGCAACATTGTAAGCCTCTTTTAATCTAATATTATCCTTAACTTCTCTAGTTAGCTATGGTTGGACCACTTTTCCCGTGGAGTTTTTATTTCCTCAAAAGAATGTATGTTCGTTGAGAATTATGAATTATTTCTTGAAATCTTTGTCGTTGCTTATCTACCATCATATCTTTTAATCTAATTTCCCAATTTACCTTGGCCAACTCGGTCCTCATACCTACGTAATTGGCTTTGTTTAAATTTAAGACCATAGTTTCGGACTTAACCACATCACTCTCAAACGCAATATGAAATTCTATCATATTATGATCACTCTTCCCCAGAGAATCCTTTAATAAATGATTACTAATTAACCTTGTCTCATTTCACAATACTAGATCTAAAATAGCCTGTTCCCAAGTTGGTTCCTTGACATATTGTTCTAGAAAACTGTCTCGAATGCATTCCATGAACTCGTCCTCCAAATTACTTTTGCCAATTTGGTTTGCTGGGTCTATATGAAGATTAAAGTCCCCCAGGATTATTGCATTACCCTTGTTACATGTTCCTCTAATTTGCTGATTTATACTGTACCTACTGTTAGGGGGCCTATAAACTACTCCCACCAGTGTTTTCTGTCCTTTGCTGTTTCTTAGGTCCACCCATACTGATGCTACAATGGCCTGTTGTTACTCTTTTCTTTCTTACCTGCTATAGCCTGCAGGCTGGGAATAGCAATGGTGCTGTAAGTGTTAATGTTGTTGCTGCACCATGTGTGCACCTGGGTTTCACCTTCACCCTCCAGCCCTGTGACACCATCCACAAAATAGGAGCCCCATTGTTCTGACACCACCGGCCACATCTTCTGCCTCTGGCCCTGGAAAAAAAGGAAGGAGACATATGAAAGGAAGAAGAAGTCACGAGGTGATAAAGTATGATTGTCATGTTTTGGGATCTTTTGCCCTTTATTTCTACAGAAAGAATTTGGAAAAAGGGTTAGTTTAAATGCTGTGTTTTAAAGTATAGTATATCCATGCAAGCGTAAAAAGCTTGGGGTCTGAGACAATAGGTAGTTAAGATACTAATGTACTAGCTTTGAAGTTGAACATACTGTAAATAATAAACAAATCATTAGCCTGTCTTGGTAATGAATATACACCTTGCACCCATTGTGTTGGGGAGTTGCTGGGCTTGGGAGCTTGGCAGGAGGCCTGGCAGACTTTCCTTTTATTTCTGCAAACAGCTAGAGATAAAACAGAAAGCTGCGAAACAGTAAGACCTAGAACTAAGCTATAAGAAGGAAACAATGTTTGGAGAATTAGATGTTATTTTGTTTAAGTCAAGCAAAACAACTCACTGATTTGGGGATATGCAGATTACATAGAAACATAGAAGATAGGAGCAGGAGTAGGCCATTTGGCCCCTCGAGCCTGCTCCGCCATCCAATGCGATCATGGCTGATCATCCAAATTCAGTACCCGGTCCCTGCTTTCTCCCCATATCCCTTGATCCCCTTAGCCTTAAGAAATATATCTAACTCCTTCTTGAATATATTTAATGAATTGGCCTCAACTGTCTTCTGTGGTAGAGAATTCCACAGGTTCACCACTCTCTGGGTGAAGAAATTCCTCATCTCAGTCCTAAATGGCTTACCCCTTATCCTTAGACTGTGACCCCTGGTTCTGGACTCCCCCGCCATCGGGAACAGCCTTCCTGCATCTAGTCTGTCTAGTCCTGTTAGAGTTTTATAAGTTTCAATGAGATTGCTCATTATTTTTGTATATTACTATATGATGACACGTTGTATTGACTGAATAAGTGAATATGATTCTAGCTGTTGCTCTGTAAAATGAGGCAGATTCGCATTAAGCCGATCCACCTTTGGGGAGATTGAAGAAATGGAACTTGCCAAAAATGTGACTCTTCAGTTGATGTTACAGGAGGATATGATTGTTACACTCCTGGTGCTATCATACAACCAGACATAGGGCAGTGTGAGTCTACTACCATTAAAGTAAGATGCTCAGACGTCTTACAGGACCGAGATGCCACTGAACCGGAGATGGTGCCTGGCATACCAAATGCTTTAAAAACGAACTGTGCTCCAGTAGGGAGTCAACACCTCGAGGAGAGGACAGCTAAGGAGAGAACACTGTGAAAAGAGAGCAAAAAAAGTACCATTAAATGTAATTTTGAATATTATGACAAAGTGTGTCAATGCAATTTGTTTTTTGTTCCCGAAGGCGAGACATTAACTTGGGTCTACCTATGCTACAAATCATTCTTGACAAAGGAATGACATGTCAACAGGCCTCTGGCAAAGGTGCCCTGCAAACAAATGGTAGAAAACCCTGAATCATTGAAAATGGATCTCTTCTGAACAACTGCACAAAAATGGTGCCGTACAAAATGGACTGTTTTCATGTACTGTACTATTTTTCTAATAGGACCTATACACTTAATGCAGTGAGGTAATTTGCGAGTTTTCTGAATATTTTACAAGCATTGCACAAGTAACAATAATTTAAAAATTATCAATTAAAAAAACAATCAACCAGAATTTTAATATGGTACTTTTATGCAACAAGTAGGTGAATATTTAAAAGCGACGGGTGTTAAAGTTATGTGTTTATAGTAGGGAATAGGAGTTTAGTGTAATATTATACAGTGGTTTACTGACAGGTCTCAAATTGTTAGCTCAGCATATGTGGGACTTTCCTTGTGGCACTACTCAGCTGGAAACATATAAAGGTATTTAAAGTATGCTACTGAAAATAATGGAGACTTCAACTGTTTTCCACTAAGTAAGGATAAATGAAGTTAAACCCATAAAAGAAACCATTTGAATAACCTCAACAGGCCTCTTAAAGAAGTTCCTTTTGTTAACTCTCTGAAAAGTCAAATGCTTATACTTCCTAATGAATGACATCAGCTGTTTATACAATAGTTTTTCTTTGTAAATTTAAAAGGGCAGTATCCGTGATGTTTTGCAAGCCATCCTAGCACATATACAAACAGAAGTGGTTTAATGGCAATTAGTGATGTACTGACATCACTGCATTGCTAAGTAAATGGTGCTGAAAATGTATAAATGTTCATGTTTATTTTAACCCTGAGTCTGCCAGCAGATCCAAGGAAAAACATGTTTCCCTGGACCACCCTTTGCTTAAGTCTTTAGCCCATATATTGTGACACAGAAACAACCCCATCCACCACCTTAAACATTCACTCCCTCCACCACCGGCATACCATGGCTGCAGTGTGTACCATCTACAAGATGCACTGCAGCAACTCGCCAAGGCTTCTTCGGCAGCACCTCCCAAACCTGCGACCTCTAACACTTAGAAGGACAAGGGCAGCAGGCGCATGGGAACAACACCACCTCCAAGTTCCCCTCCAAGTCACACACCATCCTGACTTAAAAGTATATCGCCGTTCCTTCATCGTCACTGGGTCAAAATCCTGGAACTCCCTCCCTTACAGCACTGTGGGAGTACCTTCAACTCAGGTGCTGCAGTGGTTCAAGAAGGCGGCTCACCACCACCTTCTCAAGGGCAACTAGGGATGGGCAATAAATGCTGGCCTTGCCAGCGACGCCCACATCCCATGAACTAATAAAAAAAAATTCCCTAATCCACATCTCATTCCTTTCAGAACACCAGGATAGTATTATCTACACCCTTCAGTTCTCCGCTATCCTCTATAACTGTGGTAATATTGTATCGTTGGGCAACTTGTAATAAGCAGGGCTGAGCTATCATGAAACTGGCACTCTTCCAGTGCTTTAAGTTAAAAAACCAAGAAATGGACTAAATACACCTCAAAAGAAAGAAAGACATACAGATATAGAGTCATATATCAGTGAGCAGACACTTCTCTCGGGATGAATGTTCTCAGGTAACTTTGTAAGATGAAATTTTTGGTGTGGAGCACTGCTTACTTAGCGCAGATCAGAGAATCAGGTACGGATGTCAATGCACCGTATTCATGGCTTTGCCAATTTTCCGATCATTCATTTTGTATTACTTTTTTTTGTTCTGTGATACTGTTCTTGACAATGATTTGGACATTGCTTCTGAATGTGCAATTGTATCCACTTTGTCCAGTGTAAAAAAAACTTAATTTCTATGAGAAAATAGCTTAATTAGCTGAGACCTGTCTCACAAATGTGGCAGACATTATTTAGGGGATAAGTGGGGTAGAGGATCAGGAAATGTTTGAAGTGTTAAGTAAATTATTTATATCACTTTGCAGAAATGAAAGTTGCTGCCAAATTTTTAGCTCTGGTGTTTATAAAAAAAAGATAAAGCATCTCTTTGAAGAAACTCAAGGAATCAAATTTTGACAAGGCACCTGCACATACCAGAGTCCTCAAGAAAATTATAGAAGAAATTTGTAGTCATCTGCTTAATATTTCTATGTGTCCCATAAGTCCATGATACAGGGGAACAGGGGGATAGAGAATGCTGTTCTAATGTTAAAATGAGTTAGCATAAAGTCCATGATAGAGCAAATTGTACAAGGTCTGTGAAAGGAATGGGCTGATGGGCCAAATGGCCTTTCCTTATAACATGCTTTCTATGTTCTTGTATCTTTCACACAGCTATTAAGAAATAACTCAATTAACTCAGTTAACAGCTAGCTTTGTGAACATTAAGGGCAGGATTTTCATTGGGCCGTGGAGGCGGGATTGGAGGCGTGTGGGGGGTTAAAATCCTGAAATCGGGGGGCACAAACCCATCCCACACCCAACCCGCCTCCATGCCAGTTTCAAAGGAGGCGGGTACCCAACCCGCATTGGGACCCGCCTCCCCGAGGCGGGAAGGGGATTATTGCCAATTAACTGCCTGTTAACAGGTAGTTAACAGGCAGTTTTTAGCCTAATCCCTATTTTTAATGTTGAAGTGTGGGATTCCCGATGGCTCCAAACCACGCCAAGTTAGAGGAGGCGGACTGTCGGGATGAAGGGCTTGGAGGGGTCGAGATGTCCGGTGTTCAGGTGAGTGATGGGTGCATGAGTGCAAAGGTAAGTGTGTTTGGTGTGTGTAAAGTGTTTAAAGAAGTTTTACGTACCTTTACTTACCTTTACAGCCTTCCTTCCTTCAGGTCTCAGGAGTCCCTCATCTCACCGGCACAGAAAGCAGAATGGCTGCGAGCTGTCAAAAATTGCAGCATTCAGCTTTCTGTTCTGGGGAGATCTCTAAATCAGCCTGAGAGGAAGGAATTAACTTAAGAGTACAGATTGTCAGTGTTTGACAGCTTCAAACAGCTGTGAAACGCTAATATAAAGGTCTTGACAGATGAAATATCAATCTGTGACGTCACCTGTTGCTGGGTGGCCCTTAATTGGCCTGCTGAGCCTGCTGGGCAGGCTCAAGAAGGTCAATCAAGTCAAAATCACGTGGGTTGGCTAGAACTCGATGGAGACAGGACTACAACCCCGAATAAATGTAACATAATCAGAACAACCTTACCAACAACTGGTAATAATCAACTGCTGGTTATCAAGAATTAATATCATCAGGATAAATTATAATCCTTTATCAGAGTAAGCATTTTAAGAGTTTGCTGTAGCAAAGTTAGTCAAATCACCATTCACATCTACTGCAACTGAGAATAGGATAAACATTGTACCTTTTATTATCTTCAAATGCAAACACAGGCCTTTTTGGTTTATTTGTCCAAACTTATTATAATAAGCAGTTGTTATGAACACTTACTTCATATTTTCCTTTCTTCTCTAACGGTTCAGAGTCCTTTCTGTCTGTTGTAACTTGTTGGCTGGCTTCAACTTCTAGCTCTTCTAGCACTAGGACTGTTTCACAATTGTTGTAGCTGTGGGCAGGAAATATATCCGAGCGCATACTGTCACCAAAGTAAACGACCTGTGGGTTAAATGCCAGATATCACTCTGAGTTTCTCAAGACTAAGACCAGACCAAAGGCTGAGGTCAAAGACATTTATAAAATGTAACTATAAAGAGGAGAAGAAAACAAAAAGGCACTTATTTTCAGACTACTGATCAAGACACACAAAGTCACCCTTTCTAATAGAAGCTTGGGCAGTTTTCAATAGCTTGTCATGAAGGTGACCTATATGACCAGTTAATTTTTATTTGTGAAAGATTTTTCTGCAGTTGTACAATAAGCTTTAATTTTTAAAAAAACTTCCTATATTCCAGCCAGACAAGTTAATACGCTGTTAATTATGATTAAAAAATTGAATATCCACCAAATATGTGAATACAGCGCATTTATGAAGTTAACACTTTGTTTTCTTATTTTCCTGTTACCGAGTGCAAATTAATTTTACAGGCATTGCAATAAAAAAAGGTAATTGGAAAAACTTTTCAGTACCTCTAAATTGGAGGGGTTGTTGTGATGCTGGAATTGGCAAAAGGGAAACAGCACTTATTTTAGTTATCACAAAAGCAAGTTACGTAAAAAGCAACAAAGTACGATGGCGTGATGAGTGTTAATTACTGCCAGCTTTTTTTGTCTGTCTCTCTTTTCTCTCTCTCTTAATCCAATCTTTCTCTTTCTCTTTCTGTACCTGATTTGACATTGAATTCACCCATTCTAAGGGGGCGATTTTGCCAACCCTGGGGAGGCGGGACTGCTGGGAAAATGGCAGAATTTGGAACCCACCCCCAACCCGCCTCTGTGCCATCTTCCCAGGAGGCAGGTAGCCGTCTCGCGCCGGGTCCCGTCTCCTTGGAGGTGGGAAGGGATTAAAGCCTATTAAACTGCCTGTTAACAGGTAGTTAACAGGCAGAAAATAGGATTATCCCCCTTTTGCCCTCACAAGTGCAGGCGCTTCCCGAAGGCTCCAAAACACGCCAGCTCAGCGAGGCAAGTAGTGGGTCTGCGGGGGTCGGGGGGTGCAAAAGTGTGCTGTGAAGGTAAGTGATGGGTGCAAGAGTGTAGAGGTGAGTATCTGATGTAAGTGCAAAGTGCTTTTAAAAGTGTACTTACCTTTGTTTCTTCCTGCAGGCTTCAGTCGGTTTGTATGCGAAGAGTCTTGGACCTCCGTGTTGGGAATGACAGATGCCCGTTGCATTCACAGATGCAACAACTATCTCAATTCTGTTAAAGAAAGAAGTTTGATGGGTCTTGTATTCAAGACCTCATCAAACTGCAGAGAGTGTCACTGTTTGACAGCTTCACAGAGCTGTCAAATGATGACAATTCATCTGTCAAAAATTTTTGACAGATGAAACGTCATATGTTGACGTGCTCTGCAACCGGCTTTCCCTTGATTGGCCTGCTAAGCCCGCGGGGTGGGCTTAACAAGGTCAATCAAGGGAAAATAGCGTGGGTTGGCCACAAATCGATGGAGGCGGGACATCGACCCGACAAGCAGCAGTCCCACCTCCAACACGCCCCCAGTCACAAAATCACCTCCTAAGTTACACTTCCTTGTTCAGACCTTGTGCTGTTCATTTCACAATCCTTCAATTTGATTGGTTAAGGAGATACACAGTTGCTTTCCCTGTTCACACAGGACCCAGATGCCCTGTAGAGGGTGTCTCGACGTTCCCATCTTCCAAAAACTTGCAGTACAAAATATCATTGACATTAAACGAACAAGGACAAGTCTAACTAACAGCGGGCCCCATTCGTTGGTTTGCCACAGCAATTTTTTGGGCCAATATGCTAAAGGAAGATTGGAAGTAGAATAGCCCCCTTGGCTACTGTTGCAGCACAAAGCCTCCTGGGACCCTAATGCACCACGAGAAAATCCAAACTGCCAATTATCAATGTTGTTGCAGCTGTGCCTTCCTGATCACAAAATCTCAAATCATACTGAGAACAAAAGTTCAGATTCCAAGACCCTGTGTTGAAGATATAATTCAGACCCAAAAGCAGTGAAGACGTTGTCATATATTAAAAGTGTTTCTTAATTCGGTGCTTATAATGGTACAGCAATAAGTCTACCTACTGCTTGGATTTCACATGCTGTATTCATAGTGGTCTTAAAATGGTAAGAATAAATGCTGAAATCATATTGGATGTGTTTACAAAATTTAACGGAATATCTAAGGTGCAGCAGGGAACTGGACTGCACATCAAGGCGGCAATGCAATCTGCTTCAGTCCTGGAACCCATATTCCAACAGAGAAATCCATCAGCACATGTTGCCAGGAGGTTTCATACACCACTTTATAACCAGCGGCATTAAACAAGGTCTTTTCATTACAATTACAACAGAATACAACATTTGTTATTGAAGAAAATGTTATTTCTGCACCTACAACAACAACTTGCATTTATATAGCACCTTTAAATTAAGAAAATGTCCCATGCAATGGTCCTTTCAGGCTGCGCGGCCGTGCAGCACTCTGCAGCTCCTGCGCAGCCGGCTCTTAAATAGGAAAAATGGCGCATGCGCGGTATTTTGACGGGGCCACGCACCAAAAAAAAATTAAAGGGGTCCTTAGTCCCAAGGAGCTTCACAGCAGCATAATCAGACAAAAAATTAACACCTAGTCAAAGGAGGAGGTATTAGGATGGGTGACTAAAAACACAGATCAAGGAAATGTTTTTATTATGGTTGATAAAGAAAATAAAGCAGTCTTCATTGAGAGCAGTGTTACCACAGCCTATAGCGTCACATATTTACATTATGCTGATAAGCCAAAGTGTGAATTCGGATTAAATGCAGACTTGGCAACAAATGCAGGGTGTTTTCTGGTATTTATATCATTTATTTGGCACAGTGTAGGCCCTCTCACCTCTGAGTCAGAAGGTCGTGGTTTTTAGCCCCACTTCAGAGACCTGAACACATAATCTGGGCTTCACTGCAATACTGAGGGAGTCCAGCACTGTCAGAAGTGCCATCTTTCAGATGAGATATTAGACCGAAGTCCCATCAGCCCTCTCAGGTAGATGGAAAAGATATCATGGCACTATTCAAAGAAGAGCAGGGGAGTTCTCAGTTATCCCTCAGCCAACATGACCAAAAGCAGACCATCTGGTCATTTATCTCACTATTGTTTGTGGGACAAATTGGCTGCCGTGTTTACGATATTACAACAGTGACTACACATCAAAAGTACTTAATTAGCTGTGAAGCGGTTTGGGACATCCTGAGGTTGTGAAAGGTGCCAAATATAAGCAAATTCTTTCTTTTATTTCTTGGAATTGCTTTCAGGCATTAGTGCATGTGCATCCACCCCTGCACAGCTGTGCATAGTTACCCATTCTCCTCTCAGCGTTGTGCCATTCCTTCGGCTTCTTTTCTCTTTTGTTTGTTCCTCTGACCTTTTTTGGACTTGTTTCTCTCTCATTACTTAAATTCTTACTATCCTTGCCTTTCTCTCCTCTTCACTAATGTAAAAAGTGGGTATTTCTGAGCATAAATTGAAACCTTCAGCATCTCACTGCAGCATTCCTGTTTGAATTACATAGTATTATGTAGAAATTACAAAAGGGAAACAAGCTGTTTGGCCCATTCAGTCCATATTGGTATTTACCCTCCACAAGAGCAGTAATTCTAATCCCATAAACCCACTCTGCTCCCATGTTGCTGGATTCCTCATGATTTTAAACACCTCTATCAAATCTCCTCTTAGCCTTCTCTGCTCCAAGGAGAACAACCCATCTTCTCTAGGCTATCTACATAAATGTATTCCCTCATCCCTGGAACCATTCTAGTAAATGTCTTCTATACCCTCTTCAAAGCCTTCACGTCCTTCCTAAAGTGTGGTGCCCAAAATTGGACACAATACCCCAGGTCTCTCTGTTCTTGCTCCCTCTTTAACATTGAACCATTTAGTGTGTACGGTCTCTCCTCATGCTTCCTACTAAAATGTATCACCTCACACTTCTCTGCACTGAATTTCATCATCATGAGTCCGCTCATTCCACCAGCCTATGTCTTCTTGAAGTCTATTACTATCTCCCTCACTGTTTACTACACTTCCAAGTTTTGTGCCATCTGCAAATTTCAAAATTGTGCCCTGTATCCCCAAGTCCTAGTCATAAATGTATATCAAAAATAGCAGTGGTCCGAGTACTGAACCTTGGGGGAATGCCACTGTATACCTCCCTCCAGTCCAAAAAAAACCCAGCCATTCACCACAACTCTGTTTTCTACCCTTTAGCCAATTTTGTATTCATGCTGCTACTGCCCCTTTAATCCCACAGTCTTCAATTTTGCTAACAAGCCTAGTATGTGGTACTTTATCAAACGACTTTTAAAAGTCCATATACATAACATCAACTGCACTGCCCTCATACACCCTCTCCGTTACCGCGTCAAAAAACTCAATCAAGTTACTCAAACATGATATGCCCTTAACAAATTCGTGCTGGCTCTCCTTTATTAGTCCATGCTTGTCCAAGTGGCTGTTAATTTTCTCCTGGATTATTGTTTCTAAAAGCTTCCCCACCACTGATGTTAAACTGACTGGCCTGTAATTGCCAGGTTTATCCTTCGCCCATTTTTTGAACAAGGGTGTAACATTGGCAATCCTCCAGTCCTTTGGCACCACCCCTGTATCTAAGGAGGATTGGAAGATTATAGCCAGCATCTCTGCAATTTCTACACTTGGTAACAGGCCACTTAGAAAATCGTAATATGATTAGGCAGAGTCAACGTGGTTTTATGAAAGGGAAATCGTGTTTGACAAATCTGCTAGAGTTTTTAGAAGATGTAACTAGTAGGATGGATAAGAGGGAACCAGTGGATGTAGTGTATTTGGATTTTCATAAAGCACTCGTTAAGGTGCCATACAAGAGGTTATTACACAAAATTAGGACTCATGGGATTAGGGGTAATATATTAGCATGGATTGAGGATTGGTTAATGAACAGAAAACAGAGAATAGGAATAAACGGGACTTTTTCGGGTTGGCAGGCTGTAACTAAGAGGGTCTCTTCTTCTTAGGCAGACCCTCGGAACTGAGGATGACTTGCTTCCATATTAAAAATGAGTTCGGAGGTGACTGATGAGTCCAATGTGGGACCTACAGTCTCTGTCACAGGTGGGGCAGATGGTGGTTGAAGGGGTGCATGGGTGGGGTGCTTGGGTTGACATGCGCTCCTTGCGCTGCCTGCGCTTGGCTTCCGCTTGCTCCCGGCGAAGAGACTCGAGGTGTTCGGCACCTTCCTGGATGCTTCTCCTCCACTTTGTGCGGCCTTGGGCCAGGGATTCCCAGGTGTCGGTGGGGATGTTACACTTTTTCAAGGAGGCTTTGAGGGTGTCCTTGAAGCGTTTCCTCTGCCCACCTGGGGCTCTCTTGCTGTGCCAGAGCTCCGAGTGGAGCGCTTGTTTTAGGAGTCTCGTATCGGGCATGCGGACAATGTGACCCGTCCATCGGAGCTGATCGAGCGTGGTCAAAGCTTCGATGCTGGGGATGTTGGCTTGAGCGAGAACACTGACGTTGGTGCACCTATCCTGCCAATGGATTTGCAGTATCTTGCGGAGGCAGCGTTGGTGGTACCTCTCCAGTGCTTTGAGGTGGCTGCTATACATGGTCCATGTCTCTGAGGCATACAGCAGGGCGGGTATCACTGCTGCTCTGTAGACCATGAGCTTAGTTTGAGGTCCTGGTCCTGGTCTTCAAACACTCTCTTCCTCAGGCGACCGAAGGCTGCACTGGCATATTGAAGGTGGTGTTGGACTTCGTCGTCAATGTCTGCCCTTGTTGACAGTAGGCTCTCGTACTGCAAGGATCAGTGCTTGGGCCTCAGCTATTTACAATCTATATTAATGACTCAGATGAAGGGACTGAGTGTAACATATTCAAGTTTGCTGATGATACAAAGTTAGATGGGAAAGTAAGCCATGAGGAGGACACAAAGAGGCTGCAGAGAGATATAGACAGGTTGACTGAGTAGGCAAGAACATGGCAAATGGAATACAATGTGGGGAAGTGTAAAGTTATCCACTTTGGTACGAAAAACAAAAAAGCAGTATATCTTTTGAATGGTGAGAGACTGGGAAATGTTTGCATTCAGAGGGACCTGGGTGTCCTTGTACATAAATCACAGAAAGTTAACATGCAGGAACAGCAAGCAATTAAGAAAGCAAATAGTATGCTAAGCGTAATGAAGTCTTACTACAATTATACAGGGCATTGGTGAGGCCAGACCTGTGTACAGTTCTGGTCTCCTTACCTAAGGAAAGACATACTTGCCTTAGAGGGAGTGCAACAAAGGTTCACTAGACTGGTTCCTGGGATGAGGGGATTGCCCTATGAGGAGGGATTGAGTAGACTAGGCCTATATTCCCTAGAATTTAGAAGAATGAGAGACGATCTAAGTGAAATATATAAAATCCTTAAGGGGCTTGAGAGGGTTAATGCTGGGAAAATGTTTCCCCTGGCTGGGGAATCTAGAACATGGGGTCACAGTTACAGAATAAGGGGTAGGCCATTTAGGACTGAAATGATGAGAAATTTCTTCACTCAAAGGGTTGTGAATCTTTGGAATTTTCTACCTCAGAGAGCTGTGGATGCTCAGTTGTTGAGTACATTCAAGACAGAGGTCGATAAATTTTTGTGAATTATGGAAAATGGGATAGTACAGGATGGTGAAGTTTATTTAAATTTGTTCCTGGGATCTGGGCATTGCTGGCAAGGCCAGCATTTATTGCCCATCCCTAATTGCCCTTGAGAAGGTGGTGGTGAGCTGCCTTCTTGAACCGCTGCAGTCCATGTGGTGAAGGTACTCCCACAGTGCTGTTAGGGAGGGAATTCCAGGATTTTGACCCAGCAACGATGAAGGAACGGCGATATACTTGCAAGTCAGGATGGTGTGTAACTTGGAGGGGAACCTGCAGGTGATGGTGTTCCCATGTGCCTGCTGTCCTTGTCCTTCTAGGCGGTAGCAGTCGCGGGTTTGGGAGGTGCTGCCGAAGAAGCCTTGGTGAGTTGTTGCATTGCATCTTGTAGATGGTACACACTGCAGGCACGGTACGCCGGTGGTGGAGGGAGTGAATGTTTAAGGTGGTGGATGGGGTGCCAATCAAGCGGGCTGCTTTGTCCTGGATGGTGTTGAGCTTCTTGAGTGTTGTTGGAGCTGCATTCATCCAGGCAAGTGGAGAGTATTCCATCACATTGTAAGGTTCGCAAAATTCTGCAGATTCCCTCAAACCAAGAAGATTACCACAAAGAAGAGATTTTGGGTTGTTTTAAAGGGTGTTGGGCCAAAAGGGGGCTTAACGTTAAAACCCCTGGATTTTGGTTATTTTAAAAGGGCATGTCCAGGCCTGTGGAAGGCTGCGACAAAGGGGTTGCGATGGGCCTCTGTAAAACAAGCAGTTTGGGTATTGGCATAGGCCAAACTGTCTGGGAATGTTCCAGACTGTCTCAGTCATTTTTACATAACGACAATAGGCCTACGAAAGAGCAGTTCCCGCCAAAATTACAGAGCCATCCAAAGTATGCATAATGCAGAACATGCCACTGACCAACAAAAGGGGCCCTGGCCCCAGCAGGAGACAAAACTTACTAATCGGACCAAAGATTAAACAGTCATTTAAAGCCAATTTAGGTTTCGACGGACCATCCCGAACCTAGTTTACACCAACTTAAATCAATTAAGATAGATGGGACCAGCTCAAAACCCGTTAAAGAATTTAAAAACTATTACTGTTAACGAGCCCACCAAAATTGACAATGGGCCAGAGAAGATTTGGCGGGCAGATAAGCAAGGTCTCAAATGGTATAATTGGGGCCTGCTTTCTCAGTTAACACAGTGGGCTGGATTTTCCTAAGCCCCTGGAGTCGGGTTGGAGGCGTGCGGGCTATAAAAATCGGAGATCCGGGGGTCCCGACCCCATCCCGCCTCCAACCCGCCTCCATGTCAATTTCATAGGAGTCGGGTTCCCGACAAGTGCTGGAACCCGACTCCCAGAGAGGCGGGAAGGGATTAAAGGCAATTAAACTGCCTGTTAACAGGTAGTTTTTTGCCTATTCGCGATTTTTATTGCAGGTTTGTGGGCTTCCCGACAGCTCCAAACCACGAAAAGTTTTCGAGGCGGGACGTGGGTCTGAGGTCTTGGAGGGGTCGAGATGCCCAGTGTTCAGGTGAGTGAGGGGTGCAGGAGTGCAAAGGTAAGTGTTTTGCAAGTGTTTAAATAAGTTTAACTTACTTTTACTTACCTTTACAGGAGTCCTGCATTCCGGTGTCGGGAGTCGGCTGCAAGAACCACAGAAGCTCCGATTTTTAAAAAAAAATCAGCTTCTTTGTTTCTACAGCAAAATGATTTTAAAGTTATCCTGAGAAAGGACTGAGGCTGAATTAGCAGTTTTTCAGTGCTTGACAGCTTCAAACAGCTGTTAAACACTGATATTTCATGTGCCAAAAGCTTTTGACAGATGAAATGTCAATCTCTGACGTCACCTGTTGCCGGGTGGCCCTTAATTGGCCTGCTGAGCCCACAGGGCGGGCTCAACAAGGTCAATCAGAGGAAAATCCAGTGGGTTGGCCACATCTCCATGGAGGCGGGACAACAAGCCCGAATGTGGGTTTCCCACCTCCAACCCGCCCCTGTAGCAAAATCCAGCTCAGTCAGTCAATTGAAGGAGCAGTCACTCAGAATTCAACAGTCGGAGAATTGGAGATTGACGGAAGGACAACAGAAGGAGAACGGAAGGAAAGGAGAAAGGAATCGCGGCAACCAAGGGCCCCAAGAAACAAACAACCAACAATATTACCAACAACTAGGTAATATTGGGCCACCGCGACCAACAAGAAACCAACCTGGAAGAAACCGAAGATTTGCAAGTTTGTTTCCACTCTACAAGCTATTCTGACTTATCCCTGGTAAGATTTGATGAAAAAGGCTCTAAACCCTATACCTAACCAAAGGAAATTAGGTACTTACCCGACAGATCCAATACGCACCCGACCGCATCAGTGGACATGCGAAGACTGAAAAAGCAACGCAGGTGAAGTCTTCTACCACGTCCGGGGTACGGCAGGCCCCAACCGCCACACCTAGAGAACCCCGAAATCGCGAACCTCTACAACTGTCAAGAAAGTCGTTTGGTGAGCATTTTCCCTGGTCCTCTGGAGTCTAACTTAGTCAGTGTAGTGGAATTGGGAGAGGTGAAGTATTCTGTCTATTGTTATTCTTCCTCATGTATTCCAAAGTGTTCCCCCTTTTAGAGTGATAAGATTATTGTGTTGTGTATATTTTCTTGTCTCAAATAAAATCCAAGTTCTTTTCACCAACTCAGTTGTCTGTTGCAATTTCATTACAACCCCCAAATAAGTCCAAAGTCTAGAACCAAGGGAGTGGGAGCGATTCGAACCACTCAGGAGTCAGAGGCAAAGCTGACCACACACACCACCCCTTACAACACTTCTTACTTGTGCCTTGTAGATAGTGGAAAGGCTTTGGGGAGTCAGGAGGTGAGACACTCGGTGCAGAATTCCGAGCCTCTGACCTGCTCCAATGACCACATTATTTATATGGCTGGTCCAGTTAAGTATCTGGTCAATGGTGACCCCCCGGATGTTGATGGTGGGGGATTCGGCGATGGTAATGCCGTTGAATGTCAAGGGGCAGTGGTTAGACTCTCGCTTGTTGGAGATAGTCATTGCCTGGCACTTGTGTGGTGCGAATATTACTTGCCACTTATTAGCCCAAGCCTGAATGTCGTCCAGGTCTTGCTGCATGTGGGCATGGACTGCTTCATTATCTGAGGAGTTGCGAATTGCACCGAACACAGTGCAGTCTTCAGAGAACATCCCCACTTCTGACCTTATGATGGAGGGAAGGTCATTGATGAAGCAGCTGAAGATGGTTGGGCCTAAGACACTACCCTGAGGAACTCCTGCAGTGATGTCCTGGGGCTGAGATGATTGACCTTCAACAACCACAACCATTTTCCTTTGCGCTAGGTATTACTCCAGCCAGTGGAGCGTTTTCCCCCCCGATTCCCATTGACTTCAGTTTTACTAGAGCTGCTTGATGCCACACTCAGTCAAATGCTGCCTTGATGTCAAGGGCAGTCACTCTCACCTCAACTCTGGAATTCAGCTCTTTTGCCCATGTTTGGACCAAGGCTGTAATGAGATCTGGAGCCGAGTGGTCCTGGCGGAACCTAAACTGAGCATCAGTGAGTAGATTATTGGTGAGTAAGTGCCGCTTGATAGCACTGTCGACGACACCTTCCATCACTTTGCTGATGATTGAGAGTAGACAGATGGTGCGGTAATTGGACAGATTGGATTTGTCCTGCTTTTTGTGGACAGGACATACCTAGGCAGTTATCCACATTGTCGGACAGATGCCAGTGTTGTAGCTTTACTGGAACAGCTTGGCTAGAGGCGCGGCTAGTTCTGGAGCACAAGTCTTCAGTATGATAGCCAGGATGTTGTCAGGGCCTGTAGACTTTGCTGTATCCAGTGCGCTCAGCCGTTTCTTGATATGACATGGAGCAAATCGAATTGGCCGAAGACTGGCTTCTGTGATAGTGAGGACCTCGGGAGTAGGCCGATATGGATCATCCACTCGGCACTTCTGGCTGAAGATGGTTGCAAACGCTTCAGCCTTGTCTTTTGTACTCATGTGCTGTGCTCCACCATCATTGAGGATGGGGATATTCATGGAGCTTTCTCCTCCCATTAGTTGTTTAATGGTCCACCACCATTCACGGCTGGATGTGGCAGGACTGCAGAGGTTTGATCTGATCTGTTGATTGTAGGATTGCTTAGTCCTGTCTGCTTCCGCTGTTTAGCATGCATGTAGTCCTGTGTTGCAGTTTCCCTAGGTTGGCACCTCATTTTTAGGTACGCCTGGTGCTGCTCCTGGCATGCTCTTCTACACTCCTTATTGAACCAGGGTTGGTCCCCTGGCTTGATGGTAATGGTAGAGTGAGGGATATGCCGGGCCATGAGTTTACAGATTGTGGTAGAATACAATTCTGCTGCTGCTGATGGCCCACAGTGCCTCATGGATGCCCAGTTTTGAGCTGCTAGATCTGTTCTGAATCTATCCCATTTAGCACGGTGGTAGTGCCACACAACACAATGGAGGGTGTCCTCAGTGTGAAGACGGGACTTCGTCTCCACGAGTGATCACTGCTACCAATGCTGTCATGGACAGATGCATCTGTGACAGGTAGATTGGTGAGGACGAGGTCAAGTAGGTTCTTCCCTCGTGTTGGTTCTCTCACCACCTGCCACAGGCCCAGTTTGGCAGCTATGTCCTTCAGGACTCGGCCAGTAGTGGCGCTACCCACCCAGAGTACATTCTGTGCCCTTGCTCGCTCAGTGCCTTTTCCAAGTGGTGTTCAACATGGAGCAGTACTTATTCATCAGCTGAGGGAGGGCAGTAGGTGGTAATCAGCAGGCGGCTTCCTTGCCCGTGCTTGACCTGAAGCCATGAGACTTCATGGGGTCCGGAGTCAATGTTGAGGACTCCCAGGGCCACTCCCGCCTGACTGTATACCACTGTGCCACCACCTCTGGTGGGTCTGCCCTGCTGGTGGGACATTGTCTGACTATGACTATGTCAGGCTGTTGCTTGACTAGTCTGTGGGACAGCTCTCCCAATTTTGGCACAAGTCCTCAGATGTTTGTGAGGAGGACTTTGCAGGGTGGACTGGGCTGGGTGTGCCGTTGTCATGTCCATAGCCGGTGCCAAGGTCGATACCGGTTTTATTCTTCTTATTGTTTTTCATAGGGGTTTGTTGCAACTGAGTGGCTTGCTCGGCAATTGCAACATATCAGCCAGACCAGGTAAGGGCAGCAGATCTCCTTCCCTAAAGGGCATTAGTGAACCGGATGGGTTTTCATGACAATATCATGGTTTCCATTACTGATACTAGCTTTTTATTCCAGATTTATTTGATTAACTGAATTTAAATTCCCTAGGTTGGATTCGAACACATGCCTCTGGATCATAAGTCCAGTCCTCTGGATTACTAGTCCAGTAACATAACCACTATGCAACCGTTCCCGATAGGAGTTGAGGTAGAAGATCAGCCATGATCTTATTGAATGGCAGAGCAGGCTCAAAGGGCAAAATGGTCTACTCCAGCTCCTATTTCTTGTGGTCTTATTTACACTTACTTCCCTCAGTGCCACCCGGACCAGGTGACTTATCCACTTAAATCACAGCCACCCTTTCTAGTACCTCCTCTTTTACCATAGCTTTGGCAAAGTCCTCTTCCTTGGTAAACACCGATGCAAAGTACTCATTTAGTACATCAGCCATGTCTTCTGCCTCTACCAATTGTTCTCCATTTTGGTCCCAAATCGGCCCCACTGCTCCTCCGATAGCTCTTTTACTGTTAATATGCCTATAGAAGACGTTTGGATTCCCCTCTATGTTAGTCGCTAATCTATTCTCGCACTGTCTCTTGGGATGGGAGGGGTAAGGGAAGATTGGAGCGTGGGTTGGGGTGAGATCGTGGGTCAGGGGTGAGATCGTGGGTTGGGGTGAGATCATGGATGAGGTTGTGGGTTGGGGTGGGGTCGTGGGTCAGGGGTGAGATCGTTGGTTGGGGTTGAGGTCGTTGGTCGGGGTGAGGTCGTGGGTCAGGGATGAGGTCGTGGGGCGGGGGTTAGATCGTTGGTTCGGGGTGAGGTAGTGGGTGATAGCGTTGGTCGGGGTGAGGTCGTGGGGTGGGCTGAGGTCGTGGGTCGGGGTGAGGTCGTGGGGTGGGGTGAGGTCGTGGGTAGGTCGTGGGGCGGGGGTGAGGTCGTGGGGCGGGGGTGAGGTCGTGGGTGAGGTCTTGGGGCGGGGGTGAGGTCGTGGGTCGGGGTGAGGTCGTGGGTCGGGGGTGAGGTCATGGGACGGGGGTGAGGTCCTAGGTCAGGGTGAGGTCGTGGGGCGGGGTGAGGTCGTGGGGCGGGGGTGAGGTCGTGGGGCGGGGGTGAGGTCCTGGGGCGGGGGTGAGGTCGTGGGGCGGGGGTGAGGTCGTGGGGCGGGGGTGAGGTCGTGGGGCGGGGGTGAGGTCGTGGGGCGGGGGTGAGGTCGTGGGGCGGGGGTGAGGTCGTGGGGCGGTGGTGAGGTCGTGGGTGAGGTCGTGGGGCGGGGGTGAGGTCGTGGGGCGGGGGTGAGGTCTTGGGGCGGGGGTGAGGTCTTGGGGCGGGGGTGAGGTCGTGGGGCGGGGGTGAGGTCGTGGGGCGGGGGTGAGGTCTTGGGGCGGGGGTGAGGTCTTGGGGCGGGGGTGAGGTCTTGGGGCGGGGGTGAGGTCTTGGGGCGGGGGTGAGGTCTTGGGGCGGGGGTGAGGTCTTGGGGCGGGGGTGAGGTCTTGGGGCGGGGGTGAGGTCTTGGGGCGGGGGTGAGGTCTTGGGGCGGGGGTGAGGTCTTGGGGCGGGGGTGAGGTCTTGGGGCGGGGGTGAGGTCTTGGGGCGGGGGTGAGGTCTTGGGGCGGGGGTGAGGTCTTGGGGCGGGGGTGAGGTCTTGGGGCGGGGTGAGGTCGTGGGTAAGATCAGGGCCCGGTGTAGGAGATCGGAATATGGGTTGGGAAGCAGGCTTGCTTGAGTGGCTGGGGGAAGCAATCCTGCTTCTCCTGGCCCACAAGCAATAATGTAGAGGCACTTACCTAATGGATCGAAGCCTTTTCGCCTCCCTTCAGCTGCAGGGTTTCATGAACCTGATAGGCTGCTAAAGTTTAAGGCATGTAGCCTCATTAACATATTTAAATATCAGACCTGCCTCTCAAGAGCAGTTAAGTCGCCTGCTCCATTAAAACTGGAAGTGGAGGCAAGTTTCAGACTTTTGAAATTTTAACCTACTCCCTCCCCCCATCCTTCATGGGGGATTAAAATTACTCCCCATGTTACAACTGCTGAGCTCTGTCCCTGGATCTTCCTAACTTTGGTTACAATAGTGTCACTTTTATCCCTCAGCTAAAAGGCCTTTACATCATACCTCCTCCGTGAGCTTTACTCTTGGTTTACATGGACTACCATTAGCTCATCATTCCACAGATTTGGTATCAGTGGGTGAAAGTTACATAGTGGGTCTCAGGCCATAAAAAAAACTGTCTTGACTCGTACAAGCATAGAAAAGGTAAACACACAGTTGTCAAACAGATAGATTTATCCACGAGCAGGTCAGAACTATGCAAAGAAAACAGCTTGCATCAGCCCTGATGGTCTTGAATGCTTGAGCTGATTTTTTGGATATTTTCCAGAATGCTGTTGCCGGTAGATTCAGGAAGCGCAGTTTCTTTTTTACAAAATAGTCTTTAATATAAAATGGATTATTTGATACAACCTTTCCTAACATTGTCTATGCACAAAAAGAAAGTTTCCTGGGACCACATTTTTAAATGTGGAACAGATTCTCTTCATGTTAAAAAACATAAAAACTTCCCATATGATTTACTGTAGTGAGTTTATCCAGCAAACTAGCTGACCAATACAGACCAGAAGATTCCAGGTGTCACAGTCTGCACTGAGTGATCTCAGCCAAGCTGTAGGAGAAATATTAGAACTAGCTTCAGCACCCCTGGATATTAGGGTGGGGATATTTGCCAAGGGTTCCCACTAGTTAATGGTTCCTGTTGTAAGTGCCCATGTGTGGTCAA
This sequence comes from Somniosus microcephalus, assembly GCF_052327205.1. Classification (NCBI taxonomy): domain Eukaryota; kingdom Metazoa; phylum Chordata; class Chondrichthyes; order Squaliformes; family Somniosidae; genus Somniosus; species Somniosus microcephalus. The sequence continues at coordinate 149,825,764 of NC_140995.1, read as the reverse complement.
CGAGGTGCGTTTTAAGCATGGTCTTAAAGGAGGAGTTGGAGGGGTTTAGGGAAGGAATTCCAGAGCGTGGCACCTAGGCGGCTGAAAGCACGGCTGCCAATGGGGGGGGGGGGGGGGGGCAAAGGGAGGGAAGAATAGACAAAAGTCCAGAGTCAGAGGATGGGAGAGATCTATTTGGGGGGGGAGATGCAAGGCTGGAGGAGGTTACAGAGATAGGAGGGATGAGGCCATGAGGGATTTAAATACAACAATGAGAATTTTATGTTGCAGCAGTTGGAGGACCGGGAGCCAATGGGCAGGAGTGATGGTGAGCAGGACTTGGTGCGGGATAGGATACAAGCAACAGAGTTTTGGATGAGAGTGCAGTGTGGAGAACGGGAGGTCAGCTTTGGAATAGTCGAGTCTGGAGGTGACAATCACATGAATGAGAATTTTGGCAGCAGATGGGCTGAGACAGGGTTGGAGATAGGTGATGTTACAGAGTTGGAAGTAGCCGGGCTTTGTGATGTAGGAGATATGGGAAGCTCAGCTCAAGGTTGAATAGGATGCCGAGGTTGTGAACTGGTTTAGCCTGAGATAGTGGCCGGGGAGGGGGATGGAATCAGTGGTAAGGGTAAGGAATTTGCGGTCTTCCCAATGTTTAACTGGAGGAAACTGACACTCATCCAAGACTAGATGTCGAACAACCAGTCTGATAGCACAGAGGCAGTTGTATAGTTGAGAGAGGTGGAGGAGAGGTAGCGGTAGAGGTAGGTGTCGTCAGCGTACATGTAGAAGCTGATCCCATATCTTTGGATCATGTTGCCAGCATGTAGATGAGGATGAGTAAGGGGCCAAGGTTAGATCCTTGGGGGCTTCGATAGGTAACGGTGCAGGGTGGGAAGGAAAGCGCTTGGTGGAGATGCTCTTGCTATGATTGGATAAGGGTAAGAGTGAACAAAATGCGTGGAGTCCAACCGAGCTGGATAGCAGGGGAAGGGCGTTGGAGGAGGATGGTGTAGTTGACCATTTCAAGGGCTGCAGAAAGGTCAGGGAGGATAAAAAGGGATAAAGCACCATGGTCACAAAGCATGTCATTTGTGACTTTGATTAGGGCCATTTCAGTGTTATGGCAGAGGTGGAAGCCTGATTGGAGAGATTCAAACATGGAGTTACGGGAAAGATGGGCATGAATTTGTGAGCTGACAACACAGTCAAGGGACCTTGGAGATGGAAGGTGGTTGCAGATGGGGCAAGGACAGAGAGGGTCAAGGGTGTTTTTTTTTTTTAGGAGGGGAGTGGTGACAACTGTTTTGAAAGGGAGAGGGACGCTCTCTGAAGAGAGGAAATCATTTACAATGTCAGCTAGCATGGGGGCCATGAAAAGAAGTTGGGTGGTCAGCCAATTCATTCAAATGGAATTAAGGGAGTAGGAGGTGGGTTTTGTGGAGTTAAGTTTGGAGAGGGTATGATCCTGGAGTAATAGGCATTTTGGCTGAGAAGAGTGAGGCCTGATAGTGCTTGATGTGGTCCATCCAAATCTGGTGATGGATGCTTGAAACAGTTGTGCACCAGATACACTCAAGTCTGCACCCCTTGGACTTGAGGAAATGAAGATGGAGGCTATATCAGGGGTAATGACCAGGATGGGAGAGGTTCACATAGCCAAATAAATGAATGAATCAGGACAGGAATACTTTTAAACCTGGAGAACTCATCTTAATCCAAACTGAAGTTGAGACTATAGAATAATCTTAAAAATGTAACACTGGTTCATAATATAAATGTATGACACCAGTAAAAGTTGAAATGCCAATTCAACATGTGAGGTAACCTCAGTTTGTTCAACTACTATTAGCTGTTGTTGGAGACCCTAATAATTATTCCTAATTATACCTCCAGCTCAGATTTGGCTCTTTTCCAACATTTTTCTGCAATATTGTGAAACCACATTATGATTGCCAACAGTAAAGATAGCTTGAAAGAAAAGAAGGACTTGTATTTATAAAGCACCTTTCACGACCTTGGGATATCCCAAAGCGTTTTACAGCCAATGAAATACTTTTTGAAGTGTAGTCACTGTTGTAATGTAGGAAACACGGCAGCCAATTTGCACACAGCAAGCTCCCACAAACAGGAATGTGATCATTAACACATGATCTGTTTTAGTAATGTTGGTTGAGGAATAAATGTTGGCGAGGATATTTCAAAAAAGCTGTACAGCATACACACATTCTCTCAAGACAAACTGATTTAAAGTCAGGGGCAAAAGACAGAAATATTATTTTTGGAACGGGTAAACATTATTTATGAAAAAGTATATAAGATGGTTTATTGCATGTAGGTTGAGGTAGTTCTATTTAAATTTGTAAATAGGCTGAATCTGTCAAAACAATATTTCAAATGTTCAGCACTTCATACTGTATATCTTCTCTATATATATAAATCGGTACTTCTGTCATTCTGTCTATCTGTCTGTCATCGCGTGTGCGTTGCGGGTATGCACTCAAAAGTTACAGGGCGTACCTACGCGCGCGTTACCTCCAAAGAAAGCTTACGCTTCCGAGACGGTTTTAAGCGTATTTACGTTTCGGCTGGGCTAAAATTGCGCCCGCGGTATCCCAAAAACCTTCAACATTCCGCTCATTAGCATCTCATTATCCGCTCATTAGCGACAGAGTGACCTCGAGCTCGACCAATCGTACGCCGGGTTGCTGGCGTGTGCCGCCGGGCCAATCGGTGCGCGTGTGGCCGGGCTTTATCGTTCTGAACCGAGGTGAGTCGCCGCCATCTTGATTCCAAACTTTTCCTTTCTTTTTCCCGCTTTCTGCGTCTTAAAAAAAAACGTTGCTTTTAAAACACATATTGTTTTTTAAAAAAATGATTTAGAAAGTAATTATCTTATCTAATCTCATTAATTTTCCTACCTTTCCCCGTTTTTCCAGGTAGGCCTAGAAGCCTCGGCGTCTCCTCCGCACCCACGCCCGAGCTAGGCACCTCCCGGCCCCACTCGAAGGCTGGAGGGCCGAGCCTCAGCCGGCGCCGCTAGGGTGCGCGCGCAGCAGGAGCTGAGACGTCTCTCTCTGCCGGGGCTTGCTGAGCGTCCAGCGTTACCCTGGCAACGGGCGCAATCGGCGGTCTTCACCTCGGGGGGGGGGGGGGGGCGGCCAGCCGCGACCCTCGGGGGGGCCGCGACCCTCGGGGGAGGGGGGCCGCGACCCTCGGGGGGGGGGGGGGGGGGGGGGGGGGGGAGGGGGGCCGCGACCCTCGGGGGGGGGGGGGCGCGCGCGCAGCAGGAGCAGCTGAGACGCGGCGTCTCTCTCTCTGGCTTGGTCAGCGTCACGGTTGCCCTGGCAACCGGGCCCGCCGGCCGAGAGAGACGCCGCGTCTCAGCTCCTGCTGCGCGCGCAATCGGCGGTCTTCACCTCCGGGGGGGCGCCCGCCGCCCTCCCTCCCTGCCCTCCCTTCCCCCCTCCCTCCCTTCCTCCCCCCCGCCCTCCCTCCCCCTCCCCCGCCCTCCCTTCCCCTCCCTCCCCTCCCCCTCCCCTGCCCTCCCTTCCTTCCCCCCTCCCCTCCCCCCGCCCTTCCTTCCCCCCTCCCCTCCCCCCGCCCTCCCTTCCCCGCCCTCCCCCTCCCCCTCCCCTCCCCCCCCGCCCTCCCTCCCCCCTCCCCTCCCTCCCCCCTCCCCTCCCTCTCTTCCCCCCACCCCTCCCCTCCCTCTCTTCCCCCGAGTCGCTCTCTCTCTTCCCCCCAGTCGCTCTCTCTCTCTCTCTTCCAACAACAACATGCCCTCGAAAAAGCCTCGGCACCGCTGGGCACTTCAGCTAGTCATTCTATAAGTTTCAGCTAAAATTGTGGTATGCAGTATAGGATATATTTATATACAAATACAATAAATACTTGAAGAGACAAAATTGGCTGAATGTAAAGAGAGTTTAAATCTGTTCACTTTATATTCAGTGATATAAATTTAAAATGTTTTTATATCATGGTCTGTATTATTCAGCACTGGTGAGGTAATACCCATCTTGAATGATTTTCATGGAACTATTTTCATTCCAGCCCTTTTAAACAGAAAGCAGCTGTTTCTCTTTACATTTCTCTGGCAACTAAACTAAGCACAATAAAAACACGAGAACGAAACTAATTAATTGAAGCAGTTTCTCCAAGAAAACAACTAGCAAATGTATAAAGATGGCAGAAATTACACGTCACCTGAAAGAGGTCTCCAGAGCAACCAGCTGATGTTGCATGCTCCACAATGTTAGTGTCACTCCATGGCACCTCGTGTAAACACAATAGGGGGACCTTTCTGACTGGCTGTATCCTTTCGACTGGGGAATGCAGTTACTGGGAGGTTGGGTGGCCGCGGCTCCCAGCCACATCTCATTTAAAACTCAACAAGTGCAATTCTGCAGATGGGCTTTACACCTGTGTTGATCATTCCTCCCCGCTTTAAGTGGTAGGCTCATTAGGTATGCATGGAACATGAGAATTAAGTTGATTCTGCCAAATTTCCCAATATTTGGAATGAAGCTTTTGCAAGCTCTGCCTGACTGACAAGCTGCCTATTAGTTAAATGTGAAAGTACGGTGGCTGGGTGGGATATTGATGAATGGTTGTATGAAACTGGTACCTGTGTTTGAATTGTTTGATTGTGCTGAATCTGTGTTTTGAGTGGATTTAATTAGATTATACAAGCTGGGGGCAGTTGAGCTGCATGAGGCCAGAAAGGTTGAGAAGACAACCGAGTCACTAGAGTTTGTCCCAAACTAGAGTGAGGCATAGAAGTGTCGCAGCTCGATGGTATGTTCCATTTGAATCTGTTTGGTATGGCTGGACAATGGAAACCAGTGGTGTACAGAACTTGCATGATATGTGAGTTTCTGGAAATGATGAGTTCCCACGACAACTAAATTTGCAGTAAGTTTCTCCAGGTGAACTAAGTTGAGCTGAACATTACTGAACTTCAGAAAAGTTGTAGACACACTGCACTATACATGAGGATGAAGAATTCCTGAAAAGCACACTGTAAGAAGTGGTCACCCCACAGCTGGCGACGAATAATAGGCTAGAGGAACGGAAGTAGATGACCATCCTCTGGAGAGAGGGAGGAGCACTCAGGTGGAGGCAGTACTGGAGGTTGCTGGAGAAGTTCCCTGATAGGTGCTGTGTGACGCAGGCAAGAATGGTGATACAAGGGATCAAAATCAGAAGCAACTCCACTGCTCTATGGAGCAAAACGTTACTTGGAGGAAGAAGGCAAGTTATAGTTAGAGGGATTTCTACCCACAATGGGGATTCTATCTGTATAAAGTTAAATAGCATTTATTGCAGCCACGACTGTGTCCTGCATCATTTGCTGCCTCCCAACACCAGGCTAAGGGATTCAATGGAACATGCTGAGAAGATTCTGGAAGGGAAAGGTGCACATCCTGAAATTGTGGTTAGCGCCAATGACATAGGGAAGAACATGACGGAGGTCTTGCAAAGAGAGTTTGAAGAGTTAGGTTAAAGATCACAATCTCCAAGCTAGCATTACCCCCGGTGCCATGTGCTAGGCCAGTTAGGGAGGAGGAGTTTAGACACAACAATGCATGGTTTGACAGATGGTACAGAAAAGAGGGTTTCAGATTTATAAAACAATGGGAAAAAGCAGGGAAAATCATGATCGATGGGATGGGATTCATTAAACTGACGTGCACAAGTGTCCTTTCAGAGAGGGTAAATAGTGCAGGAGGAAGAGGCAAATCTTAAAAAGCACACGGGAGAGGGGCTAAAAATAAGCATAGTGAAAAGGCAAAGGAATCTAAAGCGGTAAGCTTGAAGTGAAGGAGGATATGGAGAGATCTACCTTAGAGCTGATAGGAGAGAGATTAAAGAGATGGATAGTGAAGGAAAGAATAAGAAAAAAAAAGGCAACAGGGTAATGAAGAATATGAATGTGCCAGGGTTGCAGTGTTTGTATGCAAATAGGCAAAGCATTAGAAAGAAAGTCCGAGAACTAGAGGCACTAGTAAGAATGGAGGGACAAATTTTCAGGAGAGATAGAAAAGTGAAAAAGGTGGCCTTACCAATTAAAGACACATGGCTAAGCTAACGTAAGTGTGGTAGAGTAGGTGCCAAAGCCCCCGCCAGAGTACCCAGGGTCAGGGATACACTGGTATGGAAGTGGCGCCACTGCCACTATGGGTGTATCTTGGGCATTTGCCGGAGGAAGGGCGGTCAGGAAAAGTGGCACCAGAAAACTGCTCAATGAACAGCTGGTGCCATCGGCCAGGAAGAAATGTTAAAATATGCCCCTTTGTAAGGGGGCTGAAAAGAAAAAATATCCAAGTCACTGGGAATTAGAGAGATCAGGGCCAAGGAAATGCTGCATGTGGGGACTCCTTCGCCTGGTCCCGTCTCCTACAATGTCATTGGCCTTGTTTGGGGCAGATGGAGGTTCAGCCCCAAACAGGCCCCAACACAAACTCACGGCATGGGCTGAGTCACGGTGTATCTGGATACTCGACACTTTCCCTGTGGTCAAGCTGCAATCCCCAACTGACTTAGGCCAGGAGTATCGCTGGCTGTACTGAAATTTAGGGCCCTAATTTCACCCATAGAAAGGAAAGTTATTAAATAATAGTGGTGCTCAGACAGAGTCTGTCTGGGTTGAGTTAAAAAAATAAGAGTTGGGTTAACATTTTGGAAGTACATTATAAACCACTTCAAATAATTGGAAAGAAATTGAGGATGAGATATTTGGCAATTTAGAGTTATAATTATGTGGGACGTAGAAGGAAGTATGCAGTGCTGGATCTAGCTCCGGGTAATGAAGCAGAATAAGTGCCCTTAAAGTCGAAGAATATTTAGGAAATAGTGACTAAAACTTTAATAGGTTCACATTGAAAACAGATAAAGCAAATGAGGTACAGTCATAGGTTAGATTTCAATGGGATAGAAGGGGTTCTAGCCCAGATTAATTGGAAAGATGGCTGTTCAAACAGTGGGCCTTGACAGCATTCTGGCTGTAGTGATGAAGACCTGTGTATCACTGATAACCACTCCTTTAGCCAAGCTGCTCTAGTACAAAAAACAGGACAAATCTAACCTGGCCAATTACTACCCTATCAGCTTCCTCCCAATCATCAGTAAAGTGATGGAAGGAGTCAGTAGCATCATGAAGTAACACCTACTCATGAATAACTGCTCACCGATGCTAAGTTCAGGTTCAGCCAGAACCATTTGGCTCCAGACCTAATCATAGTCTTGATCTAGACAAGAAGACAAAAGCCGAATGCCAGAGGAGAGGTGCGAGTAGCTGCCCTTGACATCTAGGCAGCATTCAATTGAGCATGCCACGATGGAGCCTTAGAAAAACAGAATCAGTCGGGGAATCACTGGGAAAACCCTCCAATGGAGTCATACCCGACACAAAGGAAGATGATCGTGGTTGTCTGAGGCCAGTCATCACAGCCCTAAGACATTACTGCAGTAGTTCCTCAAGGAAACATCCTTAGCTCAACATTCTTCAACTGCTTCATCGCTGACCTTCTCTCCATCATAAGGTCAGAAGTGGGGCTGTTTGCTGACGATTCCAGTGCTCAACTCCATTCACAACTCTTCCAGTAATGAAGCAGCCCATGCCAGCCTACAGCAGAACCTTGATAACATCCAGACTTGGGTGGACAAGTGACAGGTAAGATTTGTGTCACGTAAGTACCAGGTAATGACCATTTCAAACAAGGGAAAGTTCAGCACCTCCCCTTGTTTACCTGGCTGGTGGAGCGGGCCAGCCGGCCGCCCAATACCTGTGGCAGGAGGCCCAGTCTATTTTGGGGGCCGAGTCTCGTTGACATATATCCGGTGAGCTCCTTCCCTCGAATCGGGGTCCGCTGCAGCTCGTTGGCCAGGGAAAAGATAGGTCTGGGTGGGGTGGGGTGGGGTGGACGTGGTTGCGATTGCAGGAGGGAGAGGAGTCCGGGGTGACAGTGACTCATATTATTCTTGTAGAGCCCAGAGGCATACTCTGCTCTTGCTGCGAGCCACAAATATAATTGAAACACTTACCTTATCAGACCTCATCCTCGCGCCCACAAGGTTTTACTGAGCAGAGCATCCACGGCACATTAGGCCTTTTAAAATTGCGTCAAGGTCCTACAGATGTGTTTGGATCCCGATTTACGTGGATTCTTAAAGCTTCTGCCTGATTCAGGTGGGTGCCTTAGCTGCCCATGAAAACACTAGAAGCAATGTGATGACAGGTGGGAAGCAAGCAGGAATGACAATCTCAAATTTAACTCCACTACCAGGTACAGGGAGTTAGAATCCCTCTTCAATGGTACCACCATTGCTGAGTCAATCACCATCAACAGCCTGAGGATCATCCTTGACCAGAAGCTGAACTGGACCAGCCATATGAACACCACAGCTACAAGAACAGACAGAGCCTGGTACTCTGAGATGAGTAGCTCATCTCCTGACCCTTCAAAGCCTCCCCACCATCTACAAGGCTCAAGTTGGGAGTGTGATGGAATTATCACCAGTCACCTGGATGGACACAGCCACAACACTCCACACCGTTCAGTACAGAACAGTTCACTTGATTGGTGTTTCTGCCACTGGACTCAATATCCGCCTCTCCTTCACCAGTGCACTGTGGTTGCAGCATGTCACAATCTGCAGGATTCACTGCAGCAACTCACCAAGGTTACTGCGACAGCACCTCCCTCTCCTGTGACTTCTACCACAAAGAAGAGCAAGAGCAGCAATAACAACAGAAAATGCTGGAAAAACTCAGCAGGTCAGGCAACATCCGTGGAGAGAAATTTGAGTTGACGTTTTGGGTCGAACCCTTCTTCAAAACTGGAAAGAAAACAGATCGAAGGCAGGGCTGTGATCGGACAAAAGAAGTGAAAGAAACAAAAGAGCAGCAATGTTGTGGGAACACCATCATCTCCAAGTTACCCTTCAAGTCACACACAATCCTGGAATTCCCTACCTAACACCACGGAAAGAGCACCATCACCACAAGGACTGCTGCGGTTTAAGGAGAAGGCACACTTTCTCAGGGCAACTGGGATTGGGCAATTATATCTGAAGAACAAATATGTATCTATCAGTACTCAGCATATGTTGCAGTGTCAATGTACCAATTGACTCATTATGCACTGTTATTGTACTGTGTGATTCATACTGTGGTGTTAGAGGCTTTTGGCTGCAACACAAACTTTACTAGCTACAAATTAAAGTTTACGGAGCTATTACACCCTTTTAAATGCTGAGGGCAAGTCAGAACTCAAGTCTGAGCAGGCATCGTACCAAAAACCTTACCCACTAAAATGATCCACTTCAATTTGAAGTAAACAAAGAAGTTTAGCGTTGCTTTATTTGTACTGATTGTACAAAACTTGGCTAAGTATTCAGTCAAGGTACTGATAATATTCAGTTCCTTTGGTAATAGCATAGCTAAGAATAAATCACTCCTGATGAAGAACCACTTGTCTGTGTTTCTCTTCCCCTCTAGTTACCTTGTCAACTACCCAACTAACAAATGAACATTTTGTTGTGATTGGAGCAACTCACCCAACTCATTGGAGCAGCCTCATCTCAGATTAGATTTAGAATGGATCTAGGGATCTAAACCAGCCTTGCAATCCCAGCTGATTTACCAATAACTTGTGCTTTCAGTCTTCACCCTCATAAAATTTGCCTTTGTTTAGAAGGTTTGCATATTTTAAATATATGGTAAAGACTCCAAATGTTGGAAAAATCTTTCATAACAGTTGCCATCACCGTTTTGTGCGTCCCTGGCACTATTAAATAGGTGAGACCCATGGTAAAGGAGGCAGTGTTTATTTTCCTAACAGGAAGTGTTTAACCTGCTAATATCAATTCTCCTTGTGGAATCGTGTTCAGTATTCTGGGTAGGAAATGCAATTTGAGACTTTGTGGAACTAGTTCTGCAACTGCACTGAAAAAAAACATTTTCTCTACTCTCATGGGTTATCCGAGTTTGCTTTGAAGTTAGAAGTTAATAGTCATCAAAAGCAAAACCTCAACAAACCTCTATTTCTCTTGCTATAACCTGGTTCTAATTCTTTTTATTTCTATACTCCCTGACTCAGAATGGAGCCATGATAAAAGATCACAACCCCACTCTGGATCATGAGCAACATCATAGGAGATCAGCTAGCAATAAAAATACATTTAAAATCGCCTCACACACCTCTCTTTTCTAGTTGCTATGAGCAGCCCTGAAGAAGGAACATTAATTATTTTATAACAAAACTACTAATATATCAAAACAAGTAGAATAGACAGAAAATCAAAGTGGATTCATGTATTTGAAGACAATGATAATTAGCAGAATTGTAAATCTTATCAGGACAATATCCAGATTTTCCCACAGTTCTTGTCTATTTTTAGTGAAATTCCAAGATGGCAACTCGTCATCTTGCTTTAGTGCTTACACCTTTGAGTTTTATCTCCTGTGAAGAATATCTTGGAAAGGTTAAGAAATATCCGTGAGTAAAAAAGGCTGCAGTGAATATTTTACTTTTATTAGTATAACTTATATACCATAAACTCTCAGCGTACCTTCGGATCTGATTTTCCAGTTATCTTTTTCAGTAGTTCATTAAGATGGCTCCAATTACCTTGTGAGTACCAGCCAGGTTGCTCTAACGAGGGAAGTGGCTCCCTTTCTTCATCATTAACTGTGAATAAATTAGAAGAGTTCATCAAAAAGATTTTACACTTCCCTCATTTATTTGAATAATAAATATTTATGTTGGGAAAACATCCGCACCGTTTAGATGATCTAACTGCCTTTCTTTTTTGCATTCTGCCCCGTTCTCCCCCTTCACTGTACACACAATTCCCGCTGTAGAGATGGAGCTCCCTGAGTATTACAACCAGGGATTCTGACCGCCAGCACTGGATTCTACTTGTTTAGCAGATGACGTGCCCAGTGGGATGAGTTGGGTTACTAACTTTTCCTACCCTTGAGACCTGAATACTCTTAGAAAACTATAATTGACTATCAGCCAGTTGCAAATGGGAACAAGTTCCAGCTTTAAGTGTCAAACGTGTAGGCCCTGGATTTATACCATGGATACAAATGGCTTTATCTGAAATTTTGCTTCCTGCTGTTTTAGAGGGGCCAGTTACCTATTCAAAACAAATGGGTTGACAACTCCGCTAGATGAATGAATCTTAGACGAATGTATTAAGTGCTTGGACACCAGTACCCCACCGTGTCATTTCAGGGCAAACTGCCCGTCAGAAACACATCTGTCTGCACTAGATACTCTCAGGGAATCAGCACCACCATTCTTTCCTGCAACCAGTTTACCTTTAATGTCCAATAGCTAGTCACATGATACAATTCTTACTTGGCCTTGTCTCGCTAAAGTGTTAATCAGCCTGCCTTTCGGAGCAATTGAAAAAGTGCACACGGAGGCACCTGGTAAGATTACAGTATCTAGTTCACACAAGAGGTTTTCCTGGTTACGGCCCTTGGTTATTTTATCATAACTCAGGGCCGGTTAGCCATCCAGCCAAGCCCTCGCCCGCACGACTCCCGCTGGGAGTTAATATCCGGTCTGATGAGTCTGACTGTGCTTCAACGTCAAAAACTGCAGCGCTACGTGAGAAGCAACGTTACCCAAGCTGGTTGGTCTGGCTTGAACACACATTCTTCAGCCATCCCGCTGAGAGAATATAACCCTTGGAGAGCAAGATTTAACTTAAAATGAACATTTTAATATTAATCATACCAAGATCCTTGTTAATTGTATTCAGGTGGTTAAACAACATTCATTACTGCGACAGATTAAAGATCCTTGACTTCAAAATACTAACTTGTTACCAGGTTACCAATGCAGAATTATAAAATGTGTTCTAACTGAAAATACGTTTTTATTTCAGCTTTTCCTCCTCCATGTGAATATATAATTAAAAGGAATTTATTATTTAATAATAAGCCTACACATATAAAGGCGTAGCATGAATTCCTTTCTCAGGGTCAGTCGCACAACTTTAAGAAATTGTGCCAAAATATTCAAATCATTGTTTGCACAAAGAGAATCAAACACAGTGATATAAAAAAAATCCTTCCCAATTAATGTCACAAAACTGCTTTTGCTCAACAACCATGCGATGGAAATTTTAAGGACCACTTTATACAAAGCTTAACTTGGAGGGAATGTAATGTGGAGCTGTCTTTGGTGAGCCTTGGCACAGTTAACTCTAATAACTGTTGTCATGCTGGTACTAAACATACCCTTCGCGTTACCTGTGGGTTTCACATTACTACAAAAGCCATACGCTGCTCTGGCACAACAGCTGAGCTGGCCTTTGATGCGTTGGACTTGTTTCCAGGCAACAGGCACACATCCATGTTGTGACATGAGGTCACTGTACAGCAATCCACTTGGGCAGCTGCACAGTAGGATTTTGAGGTTTGAGGTCAGCAACAGTGTAGATGATCCAGACCTCAGAGCTAGATCTGCAGTAAGCCAAACCACGGTTCATTTGGATTCAGGTGTAAATGCTATTGCATCAGTATATATAGGAGTTCCATGTCAAATACTTACTACTGAGCTACTATAACTTATGCATCACCACTTTACTGCAGGCAATTCACAAATTTAAAAAAAAATTGAAGTCTCAGATATAAACATTAGAAATAACCTTAAGCAATATATATTTTCAAATCACGAGCTAAAAGAAGGTCGCAGAGTGTAAAAGGACAGAAGAGTGTGGTGTTTCATACAAGATACAGTATTCTAGATGGGGCCTAATCAAGGTCTTGTACAAAGACACTATGGTGCTCTTCGTTTTGCATTGGATCATTGTATAAGAGCATTTTCAAAAAAAATTATAAATTCTGGAATTAAAAAAACTGTACAACTGAACTTCATGTAGAAACCTAGGGCTAAAAATTGGATCACACCTGAACACAGGCGCGGGGATTGCGATGCGAGATCGCCCTGCGCCCGTTGAAAGGAATGCAGGCAGCACGTGACCTTCGTGCTGCCTGTTAATTATAGTGGCTGAACGCTCAGCAGGGGGGCTGAAATTTGTGCAAGGCTAGAACCAATGACAGCTAGCCTCCACTTCTTAAATACAGTCTGCACCTCTTAAAGGGGAAGTGCATTCTGCCTGCAGCAGCTCATGCAACTGGACAAGGGAGGGGGGAAACAGTGCAAATGTCACAACAGGGGAGAGAGTGTGCACCAAGGTTCTTTGATGCGGCACTGGAGGCCTTGGTGCAGGAGGTGGAAAGGAGGAGAGAGGTCTTATTTCCATAGGGGGCCAGGAGGCCTTCCAGGCAAACTAGAAAACGCCAATGGGAACAGATAGCCATAGCTGTCAATGACAGCAGTGTCACCCCGAGGAGCTGGCTGCAGTGCCGGAAGAAGTTTAATGACCTCACATGAATGGTCAAGGTCAGTGAATTCATCTTCAAATGCCATATTCCACCATCTGCGCCACTAGACTTCCACACTGCTCCAGGCACCACACCCCCATTACTCACCTACCAACAATCTCTACCAAACATGACTCTTACCTCACATTTATAGCTTTACCGTACCCTCACATACTTACACTGCTGCAAGACTCACACCCACATCTCTCAGCTTGCACACACTGTCAGCTATTCAACCATGACAGGCACATCACCCAAACACATTGCACCACTCTCACTGGCACACTTCCCTTTCTCTTGCAGAACAAGATCACTCACAATCGGAGTTAGCAGGGGCTACCCAAAGGGGCACAGGCATGCCTACATAATCTCACCCCCCTGGAGGAGAAAGTGCTGGTCATTCTTGGCAGGGCAATCGCTGAGCCCGTGGCCAGCGGCGGGTCTGAAGCTGTTCAAGATGACGGTATCCTCATACATAATCCTCCTTCTCACATCCCACTTCCCCCTCATTCCACAATCTCTTCTGACTTACAAACTGCAGATGGTGTAAGCATGCATTTCTTGCTTTCCCCCGTTCCCATCACCACAACCCTACCATTAAGCCTTTCTCCTTTCAGATAGCCAGGAACTGCCACCTGGCCAGGCACTATTGGAGGCGCAGGAAGAAAGTGACCATGAAGACACAGTGTCACTCGATTTCACACACTCTGCCATCAGCTCAGATACTGATACTCTGCGTACTTTAGAGGATAGGTTAGGCGCGGGATCTGCACGTGGTGAGACACCGGACTCGAGTGGCCCGCAGTCAAGGCAGGGGGAAAGAGGAGCGCAGGTGCCAGCTCCCCAGAGAGTGAGGTCGCACATGACTTCTGCTGCACAGGGCTCAGATGAGGACTTTGATGGGGCGGCCTACAGAAGAAGGCTGATGGGTATACACAACGAAATGCTTAGTGCATTGGCAGGCCTGCCAGAAAGCCGGAGTGCAATGTCAAGGACCATGGAGGAGTCCGGCACCAACCTTCCACAGGGCTTTGCGTAGAGCTTGGAGACCATGATTTCCAGCATGGGAGTGATGGCCAACTCTATTTCCGCACTTGTGGACCCAACCATGATGCAGGGTCTAATGGCCGATGGCTCAGCTTCCATTGCACCACAGTCAGAAGCCACCCAATGTCTGAGTGCTGCAGTGGAAGCTCAGAATTCTGTCATGCAAGCTCAGACTGCTCTCATGCAGGCACAGCTTGCTGCTACGCAAGCTTAGTCTGATGCCATCATGGCTGTGTTTACCAGCATGAAAAGGGGCTTGCAGGGTGTCACATAATTCCAGCAATCTGTCCTCCAACAATTACTAGGATTGCTGAGGTGTCACCCCGGGGGGGGTGGCAGTGGCTCCGTGGAGCATGAACCTGCTGTCCTCACTTAGGATGACAGCATTCGTCCTCCCACCACTGACACTCCACCAGTGCCCTTGCTGTTTGTTGCCTGTCAGCCAGCCAGCCCAGCCTGCTGCCACCCATGCCGAGGTGGTGCAGTCTGCAGCTGGGCCTCCTAGGCCCACAGCTGCTTGAGGTCATCCTGCAAGGCCACCTGCAGTCTCCTCCACTGAAAGTCTGCAGCCTTCCACCAGCCATGGTGCAGTCACTGGGGTAGCACTTCGTAGGAGCACTAGGACAGGCAAAGGCACATGGAAGACAGGCACTAAGGGAATGCAAAAGGGTGATTTTTCTATGTAATATTTGATGGATTGATGTATAGTTGGTTTGGAATGTTTTTGTTGTATCCGTGTGTTAATGGAGACACGGAATGCAAGAGTTGGTTTAACAGGTGTTTACTGAACAAAGTCTGGAGGTGAACTAAAAGATACAAGACGCTATACAAGCTTATATACCCGAGCGGTCACTACCGGTATTACAGTAAACAGGGGCTCTTAAAGGTACATACACTACAATTCCTCCCCTTTTAGATAATTAGTACATAACATTTTAAGTAATCATTAATTAACATGTTTACAAGAACAATAATCTACACATTTGCTGCAGTTAATCAATTATAAGTCAGTCTCTCTGGAGGCTTCCTGACTCGGTCCGGATAACGCCTCGGTAGTGTAGTAGTTTTCGGTGGTGTAGTAAGGTTCTTTTGGCAAGGTTGATTTGGCTTGAATGCCAGTGTCGGGTTCATCTGGTTCCAGTATCACCGGATCGGAGGTAGATACTATGGGTATCTCTGCTTCATCATTAGGCGTATAGAGTTGTGGTGTAGGTTGTCCCTTTTCGGATGACTCTATGATCTGGTCAGCATGGCGCCTTATTAGGCTTTCTCCAATGTCCACGGTATACATCAGTGGTCCTAGTCGTGTGCAAATAGTTCCAGGCTGCCATTTCTCGGTACGGTAGTCCCGGGCCAAAACTTGTTGACCTATCTGGAAGGTTCCAGTTGGCCTTTCATTCATGCCTTGAAATTGCCGGTTCTCTACGTCCCTTCTGATGTTTGGCTTGATCAAATCCAGCCGGCATCTTAGTCTTCTATTGAAAAACATCATGGCGGGAGTTTGGTTTGTAACCACATGTGTTGCATTCCTGTACGCAAACAAGAAGTTATCTACCTTATGTTGTAGATTTATGTCTTCATTATCCATGGCCTTTATGGCCTTCTAGAAGGTCTGGACAAACCTTTCAGCTAATCCATTGGTGGCGGGATGGTATGGGGCGGACGTGTAGTGCTTAACCCCATTGTTTTTTAAGAACTTCCTGAATTCTTCGGACACAAATTGCGGTCCATTATCAGAACAGATCTGTTCAGGCAGCCCATTCCTGGCAAATATGGTCCTTAATACTGTGATGGTTTTTTCTGTGGTGGTGGAGGACATCTTTATTACCTCCGGCCACTTGGAGTGTGCATCAACTGCGATTAAGAACATTGAGTCCATAAATGGACCAGCAAAGTCGATATGTACCCTTTGCCATGGAGATGAGGGCCACTCCCATGGATGTAGAGGGGCTTGTGGTGGGGCGTTTTGGACCTTCTGGCATCCTAGGCAGCTCTTGGTCATTTCTTCGATGTCTCCATCGAAACCTGGCCACCACACAAACGCCCTGGCTAGGTTCTTCATTTTCACTCCACCCAGATGCCCCTCGTGTAGCTCCTTTAGCACTTTATCCTGGAGTTTGGGTGGAATCACCACTCTGGATCCACACATCAAGGTTCCTCAGCACACTGACAGCTGTTCTCTTCTTTGCGAGAATGCTGGCAACAGTGGTTCGCCATGTGCTGGCCATCCCTTCACCGTTAAATCGTAGACTCGTGAGAGAGTCGGGTCATTTCTCGTTTCCTTTTCAATGGTAGAATTTGTTACTGGTAGACATTCTACTATGGTTGAGTGGAACATCTCCACTGGGTCCACTGTAGGTGCCTCTTCTACCGTTGGCGAAAATATCTTCTATCCTCGGAAGAGGATACTGTACCGTGTGAAGGACCGGGTTTACAGTCACCTTGACGTCCCCACAGATGCGAATTTTTCTCTGTTCTTCAGATTTATCATTATTCAACGGTTTCTTCATGACCGGGACGATGGGTGTTGCCCACTCGCTCCAATTTACCTTGGATAACATGCCTGCCTTTTCCAAATTCTCCAGCTCTGCCTCGACTGCTGGACGAATTGCGTATGGCACCGGCCTTGCCTTAAAAAACTTGGGAATTGCCGCATCTTCCACTTTTATTGAGGCGGTGACACCTTTCAAGGTTCCTAGTTCCTGTTGAAACACTTCTTTGGCGTTGGCCAAGATGTCTTTTAATCGTTCAGGTATGACGTCATCATCATTTTTTTTCTTACTGGTCACCGTCAGTGCCTGAATGGAGTGCCAGTCTAAACGTATCGTCCTGATCCATTCACGTCCCAACAGCGGTGGACCACCATCTTGCAGAACGTATAAATACAACTTCTGTATTTCCTTGCTGTTGTATACAACAGGCACCCTTATTTTCCCTCTGGGGTATACTTTCTGCCCCGTATATGTCTTCAAGATAATGGATGTGTCTTTCAAAGGTATATGCGGAAATAGCCGCTCGTAATCCCGTCGACTTATAACGGTCAGAGCTGATCCTGTATCTAGCTCCATTTTGACTGGGGACCCCGTTATCGTGAGGGTAACCCAAATGGTCTGGTAATCTTCTTTGGCAATTACATTATGTAATTTGAGACAGCTTAGTCTCTTGTTTCCGGAGCCGCTATCGCTCTTCTGGTCTTCGGAGCTACTGTCTGTCATCATTTGTACCTTTCTGTACTTTTCCTTATTGATTTTTTTTCTGTCAGTGGATTTTTTGTTTCCAGATCGGCATACACGTGCAATGTGTCCCATCTTTCCGCATTGCCTGCATGCTTTGTCCTTGAACCAGCAGTCCCTCTGGTCATGGGTGGATCTGCCGCAGCGATAACATCTCTCGAAACCCCGTGTCATTTCATGGGTGCCGAAGTCCTGTGGCTTTTGCTGTATCTCTGCAGCTCCTCTTGCTGCTGCTTCGTATGATACAGCCACACTGAAAGCCTTGTCCAGTGTCAAATCTTTCTCAGAAAGTAGCCTTTTCTGTGTTCCTTCACTTAGGAGACCGCAGACGAATTTGTCTCGTAGAGAATCTGCCAGTCCTGCCCCGAATTGGCAGTGCTTTGACAGCTTTCTTAATTCAGTGAGGTAATCAGCGTTACTTTCATTCTTGTGCTGATTCCTCCTGAAGAATTTGAATCGTTCCGCTATCAGCAGCGGTGTTGGGTTTAAGTGCTCCTGTAGGGTATCAACAATCTCCTTAAAATTCTTGTCCATCGGTTTGGCTGGAGTGATTAAGTTTCGTAACAGCCCGTATGTCCTTGCGCCCATCAGATTTAGAAGTACCGATGCCTTTTTATCATCCTCTACTTCATTCGCTATGCAATATACCTCCACTCTTTCCACATATGTGGTCCAATCCTCTATATCACTATCGAAAGCAGTAATATTGCCAGTCTTAGGCATCCTGAAAATCAAAAATGGCACCTCCCGCGCTTTCCTTTCTTCCCTGCCGAGAAAAAATGGTGCCTCCCGTGCTTTCCCGCCGCTGCCGCTGCTGACAACGCTGTTCTCCGCGGTTTTTATTTACACAGATATTTTTAATAGTTGGAGACTCGTTCCCGCTGGACTCTCTGGGACTTTTCCCTCCCTCTGCTTGGTCCGAACGCCGACCTGCTTTGCAGCGCCGGCCGTCTCCCGAGTGCTCCACCCTCCGTCTCTGTTTGTCTCCGCCTTCCGACTCGCTGCTCGGCCTCGCTGCAGAGCCACCCGATCGAGCCCCAGCCCGCCACCCAGGAAGGATTAGTGCAGTACCTGCCACCAGCCCGGCTAGCTGGTGAACTCACAGTTTTTTTTTTTTCTTTTCTTCGACCTTCGTCTGAGGAATCGATCTCCTTGAGGTGCTGCCGAATTGCAGGTAAGTCCGTTTCCAATTCGTCGCCACTGTTGTATCCGTGTGTTAATGGAGACACGGAATGCAGGAGTTGGTTTAACAGGTGTTTACTGAACAAAGTCTGGAGGTGAACTAAAAGATACAAGACGCTATACAGGCTTATATACCCGAGTGGTCACTACCGGTATTACAGTACACAGGGGCTCTTAAAGGTACATACACTACAGTTTTTGTTTTGTGGTGGCTTTCATTTCAGCATTGTGGCCAAGAGGATGCTGTGATGGTCTGTATCAGAGGGATACTAAGGTATGGGACTATTGGTGAATGTGGAATTGGGATTGCGTTCACTGGAACTGCAATAGGATGAGTCGATCACAGAAAGCCCGGGAAGATTGCCTCCTCCCTTCTGCTTCTTCCTCCTCTGCTGGTCGCCGTATGCCTGGTGACAAGGGCTGTGTCCTTCTGATGGCGAAGTCCTCCAGAGCGGTCCAGGTTGCAGAACCATTGCTTCAGCACCTCAATAGTCTGCTCTATGATGTTTCTTGTGGCAGCATGGCTCTCATTGTACGCATGTTGGCCACGTGTGGTTGGGTTGTGGAGTGGAGTCATGAGCCAGGTGGTCAAGGGGTAGCTCTTGTCGCCCAGCAGCCAGCCTCTGGTTTGCTTTGGTGGCTCAAAGATTGAGGGAATAGCGGACTGGCACAGAATAAAAGCATCATGACTGCTGCCAGGATACCGGGCAGTCACCATTAAGATGTGCTGAGCATGGTCACACACCAACTGCACATTCAGCAAGTGGAAACCTTTGTGGTTGTGGTACATCACAGTATTTCGAGGTGGTGCCCACAAAGGCACGGGCATGCAGTCGATGGCGCCCTGCACCATGGGGAAGCCCGCTATCCTGGCAAAGCCAGGTGCATGTTCCACCTGCTTCTCTCTGTTTTGAGAGAAGACAATGAAGTCCCCTCTCCTGGCATAAAGAATGTCTGTCACCTCTCTTGTGCAGCAATGGACGGCAAACTGTGAGATGTTACAGATGTTACCTGCTCAAGTCTGGAAGGATCCTGGCGAAGAAATTCAGGACCACGGTCACCTTCACAGCCACTGGCAGCGCTGTCCTTGCCCTGGCGTGAGGCTGCATGTCTGGTTGCAAGAGGTGGCAGACTTCTGTGAGCACCTCCTTCGTAAAGTGCAGACACCTCACACACTGCTCCCTGCTCAGGCTGAGGTAAGAGAATTGTTCTCGGAAAACCCTAGGTGGGTAAGGCCTCCTGCTGAGAGCACTTCTCCGCGTCCTCCTCATCCCTCTGAGAGCAGTTTGTCCTCTTCTTCACTGCCTCTGCTCCATCTCCCAAACTTACACAGAGCCAGCAGAAATCAATCAGTAACTAACTTTAGAGTGGTTGATGGTCCTTTAAATATTGCTGGTAAGGAGTCCTTGCTGATGCTGAATGCATGTTTAGCTGTGCAAGGTTAACACAGGGCACTAACTCCAGCGTTGATGTCAAATCAGCGTTGCACGCTGATTGAAGTCACGATCTGCGCACTCTGCATACTTCTGGCGCATGCTCCTAATGGCCGCCTTACCGCCCGCACCAAAAGTATGCATGCACGGCGCAGACGGCACTTTTGGCACAAAACAACACCCGTAGTGCCAAAAATTGGGTGCTACGGAGCCGAATTTTTCACCCTTAGTTTCTCTGTTTAATTCAAGACTTTTATATACAAATTCGACCTGTAGAATACATTAAAAAGTCAATAAGCCAAAGATTTTGCAGTACAGTATATTGCATAAGGCAATCAGTACTGAAACTAGATGGAAAAATTGACATTCACTAGTAAATGCCTACATTCTTTATGCTAACTATGTGAGGTTCAGTTGAAGGTCAAGCACACCATAAATATTGGCAATGGGGGAAGAGGCCAAAACAAGCAGATGCTAACAGCTGTTTAACATCTCAGTTTCTGACACGCAGAATACATGTGCTGTGATATCGACAATGCGATTTGCCAGAACATTATCACGGCTAATCTTTATGATGTCCTTCAGAGTTCTGGGAATTGTGAAGTGTTCAAGAATGCTAAATGAGTAAAACTGAAAATTAAGTCCAATACACACATTCATGGCTAGACATAATTTGTTTGCACAACTTCAGTATATTAGTTAATTGGGTATTCAGTGCTCCTGTACTTCTAGCTGGGAGCTATGCTCGAAGGCAGTGAGGGTTGGAGAATGAGGGCTATAATGTTGTAGCCCTATCTATGATTGTGCTCCTGCTGAGTGCGGCATGCCCACTGAGAGTGCTGAATTTACTCTAATATGCCAAATATGGACCAAACATGTAGCTTTAGAATCACAGCACAGAAACAAACATTTTTTCAAGTCAAGTATTTTTGACCTCAACTTTTCTTTTCCTTCTCTATTTTTATGCTGGATCTAATTATATCATGGTCATTCTTCCTAAATGCTCCTCTACTTTTTGGTTGACACTTGCTCCGCTTCAATATCCAGAACCAGGTCCAAGCAATGTTTCCTTCATGTTGGAGTTGCAAGATATTGACTGAAGAAACAGTCTTGAACACACTCCAAAAAAATCCCCTCTTTCAATGCAGACATTTTCCCTAACCCAATCTATTTTTGGATAATTAAATCTCCTACAATTATTATTCTATTGTGATGCGCATGTGTCTAATTTGTCTGCAGATTTTACACTTATTTTCCTTTCCACTCTTTGGTTGAATTTTGAAGCCAATTAGCTATCTCCACCTGTATTTTTGAGAATTAGAAAAGGATACTGTTAATGGCTTACAGATAGTGAGACAGATATTCTAATTTCTAATATATTATATTGGGGCGGGAAGAGAGAGAGATATGTAGGGATACGAAGATTCTGTCCTCATTCTAATTTGATTTTTTTTTAAAGACTAGTTGAAGTTTTGAAAGAGAACAAAGCCTTGTTAAGGTAAACAGGAAGGAAGGGAAGGAGAGAAACGGTATGCAGGTGAAGGGATCTCCAGCCTTTCATCATTCATCCTTGAGGAACAAATGTGAGTGGGGAGGAATAGATGGTGGATTAAGGACGAGATAAATAACACCTATTATTCCTTCCAATTGTAATAAGTTACACCTGTCTGTATTAAATTTCAGCTGCCATTATTTGCCCCACTCACATATCTTGTTTAGTTCATCTTGTAAATTCTGATTCCATTGCCTCTTCAAGTTTGGTATCACCTGGAAATCTGATCAAGTTGCACCGAGTTTTTGAATGCAACTTATTGATGTAAGTTAGAAACAACAGTGATCCCAATACAGTCCACCTGGGTTGCCACTTCCTCAAAGAATTCAAAGAGGTTAGTCGGGCAGGATCTTCCTTATTTAACGCTATGTCGACTTCTTTACTAGATTGATGTTGAGATAATCCTCAGGTTTACCCCTGATAATTCATTCAATTATTTAACATGGGATTGAAGTAAGGCTAATGTTCAAAGAGGGTGATGAAACAGACATAGGTAAACTGTTTTAAATTTACAGCTGCCTCCTCAGTGTCTACTGACATCCTCATGATGATCGTCAGTCCCTCGCAAATCTCCTTGCTAGTGTCTTTCAACAGTTTGAGATAAATAACATCAATCCCTTGGGATTTATTTTGTTTGAAGTCCTTTCAAGTTATCTAGGACTTCCATCTCACTTATATCGAATATACTTTGACACTGAGGATAACTATTTGGAAACCAGGGCTAGCCTCTGCATCCATGCTGCTGGGAAATCTCCCTACAACAGAGGAGCGCCTCAGCATCTGTTTGCTGCTCCTCGGCTGCCACCTCCATCTTCACAGTGAAGGAGTGTTTGCAAAAGGGCAATGGTCAAGTGTAACCTTTAAAATTGCATCTTCCAGAGAGCATGTCAGTTCCCTTCTTAGTTTTGTGCCTTGGTTGATGAGCGCTGCTAAAAGTGAAGGCACGTTTAACTTTGCCTTTATCCCAATACCAACAAGTTTGTTCATGGGAAGAAAGGAACTTACAGGACTGTAAAAGACCCTTACTCCAGGTACTTATCCAAATCTCTCTTGAAAGTGCAGATATTATCAGCCTCCACTGTGTCCCTGGGCAGTCCATTCTATACCTTCTAAATAAAGTACTTCAATCTAAACTGACCTTTCATCTTCCCTCTTCTAAGTTAAAGACCATGTCCTCTTGTTATACAATTTGTGACTATGTTAAACATATTGATGGTTATCTTGTCTATGCCCTTTACAATGCATACATCTATGAAATCACACCTAAGCTTTCTCTTTTCCAGTGTAAATATTCCCAGTTTCTCCTCATAATTCAGGTGCCTAAACAGGGATGGATGAGGTTAAAGAGACAGCGAGGTATAAGACAACAAATTGATGTAAACACGAGGATGAGATTTTTAAATTTGATGCGATGGGGGACTGGGAACCAATGTAGGTCAGCCAGGGCAGGGGTAACGTTGTGGAACCAACCAGGGAACAGGCTATTTTTGATCTTGCATTATGTAGTGAGACAGGGTTAATTAGTAATCTCATGGTAAAGGATCCTCTGAGGAAGAGTGATCATAATATGACAGAATTTCACACTGAGTTTGAGAGTGAAATACTTAAATCCGTAACTAGAGTCTTAAACTTAAATAAAGCCAATTACATAGCTATGAGGGGGGAGTTGGCTAAGGTAGATTGGGAAATTAGATAAAAGGTATGACTGTAGATAAGCAGTGGCAAATATTAGAAGAAATATTCTAAAATTCTCAACAAGTATACATTCCATTGAGAAATAAAAACTTCACTGGAAAAGTGATCTATCTGTGGCTAACTAAAGAAGTTAAGGATAGTATTAGATTAAAAGAAGAGGCTTATAATGTTGCGGAGAATAGTAGTAAGCCTGAGGATTGGGAGAGCTTTAGAAATCAGCAAAGACCAAAAATTGATTTTAAAAAAAGGGTGAAAATAGAATATGAGAGTAAACAAGTACGTAAAAAGGAAGAGAGTAGAAAAAGTAAGATTTGGTCCCTTAGAGGCTGAGGCAGGATAAATTATAATGGGGAATTGTGGCAGAGACCACATAGGGACAGTAACACAATTCACTATGTATAGCCAATGTTGTTATCGCTCCACGTTATGTACGGAACTTGGTTGGGTTATCGGGGCAGGGTCCCTTTAAGAGTCATCGATTGTGTTATGACGTCATAGCCCTGCGACGAGGCCGAGTCCCTCAGTCCATGCAGAGAATTAATAAAGCTAACACGCGTTTTTCTTTGCTGCTATGAAAGTCTCGCAGTCTGTTTATTTCCAGCAACTCCTACATTGGTGACCCCGTTTCTCTTTTGAACGTTTCCAAAGACTTTTTCCGAGATGGCGACGAACGCGGTTTCTCTCAAACTACCGGAGTTTTGGGAACGACAGGCTGCCGCTTGGTTCGCCCAGGCCGAGGCTCAGTTTGCACTCCGGGACATCACCGCGGACGACACGAAGTATTATTACGTCGTCTCTGCTCTCGGCAGCTCCACCGTGGCCAGAGTCGTGAGCCTGCTCGAGGACCCCCCGGAGCACCACAAATTTGCGACGCTGAGAACGCACCTCCTAGAGACTTTTGGACTAACTGAACCCGAGCGCGCACGCCAGCTTCTCTCTCTACCCGGGCTTGGCGACTCCAAGCCCTCAGAACTGATGGACCACATGTTAACCCTCCTGGGCAAGAACAAGCCGTGCTTCCTCTTCAGAGAACTGTTCCTACAACAGCTGCCAGGGCAGGTACGGTCGGCTTTAGCCAACTCTCATATTAGTGATTTCCGCGCTCTGGCCAAGGAGGCCGACAAATGTTTCTCTGCCGGGCAACAGTACTGCGCGGCCATGCGGGGCCCTGCCCCCACCGCCAAAGCCCAATGGCGGCAGCCCCCAAGCATGTGCTTCTACCACGCGCAGTTCAGCCCCAACGCTAAGAAGTGCCGGCCCCCGTGCAGCTTTACCGCGTCGGGAAACGCGAAGGCCCACTCATTAGCTACCATGGCTGTCGGCCATTCAGGTAGTCTGTTATTCATTATGGACACTGACTCTGGATGTCGTTTCCTCTGCGACACGGGTGCCCAGGTGAGCGTCCTGCCCGCGTCAACTGTAGACATACAGGGGGGGAACCACGGCCCCGCCCTCGAAGCCGCCAATGGCAGTTCCATCCGTACTTTCGGGAAGCAGAGCATGGAGCTGTGTTTTGGCAGGCAGCGTTTCGCTTGGGACTTTGTTACAGCGAAAGTGTCCACCCCACTTCTCGGCGCTGACTTCCTCTGCACCAATGGCCTTTTTGTGGACGTCAAGAACGACGTCTCGTCAACGCTGAGACTTTCAGTTCGCTCCCGTGTTCGCTCAGTGGTTCCGGCACGACGAAGTTGTCCAGCGCACTCTCGGCCTCCGACGAGTTTTCCCGCCTCCTCGCCGGGTTCCCGGACCTCACGAAGCCCACTTTCTTGTCCGCCGCCACCAAGCATGGGGTAGAACACCACATCCCGACCACCGGTCTGCCTGTCTACGCCCGCGCTCGGCGCCTCGACCCGGGGAAACTCGCCATCGCTAAAGCCGAGTTCGACATGATGGAGCGCCTCGGCATCATTCGCCGGTCGAACAGTCCTTGGGCCTCGCCCCTCCACATCGCACCAAAACCAGGCGGCGGTTGGCGCCCGTGCGGCGATTACCAGCGACTCAACGACGCTACGACCCCCGACCGCTACCCGATTCCACACATCCAGGACTTTTCCGCCCGCCTGGCCAGGAAAGTTGTTTTCTCTAAGGTGTACCTCGTTCGGGGTTACCACCAGGTCCGCGTTCGGCCGCAGGACGTCCTGAAAACTGCGGTGATCACCCCGTTCGGGCTGTTCGAATTCCTCCGCATGCCATTCGGACTCAAAAACGCCGCTCAGGCTTTTAAACGCCTAATGGACACTGTGTTACGGGACCTGCCATTCCTGTTCGTCTACCTGGACGACATTCTCATCGCCAGCGCCTCCAGGACGGAGCATGTGTCCCACCTCCGGACTCTCTTCGAACGCCTCAGCCAGCATGGCCTAATTGTCAATCCGGCCAAGTGCCAGTTCGGGCTGTCCTCGATCGACTTTCTCGGGCACCGCATTACGAAGGATGGGGCGGTGCCACTGCCGTCGAAAGTGGAGGCCGTGAAGGATTTTCCGCGACCCCTCACCGTGAAGGCCCTGCAGGAGTTTTTGGGCATGGTGAACTTTTATCATCACTTCGTTCCCCGGGCAGCCCAGCTTATGCGGCCCTTTTACGAGGCCCTCAAAGGCAAGCCCGCCAAGCTCGCCGTCGACTGGTCCGAGGAGATGGCCAATTCTTTCACGGACACAAAAAGGGCCCTGGCTAACGTGACCATGCTGGCGCATCCGTTGCCCAATGCGCCGATCGCTCTCACCACTGATGCTTCGAACTATGCCGTCGGCACCGTCCACGAGCAGTGGGTCAACGGCACCTGGCAGCCGCTCGTCTTCTTCAGCCGGCAGCTCCGCCCTAACGAGCGGAAGTACAGTACCTTCGATCGCGAGCTTCTCGGCCTCTACCTCGCTGTCCGACACTTACGTTTCCTGCTGGAGGCCTGCCCGTTCACGGTGTTCGTGGCCCACAAGCCGTTGACCTTCGCCATGGCCAAAGTTTCCGAGCTGTGGTCGGCCCATCAGCAGCGCCAGCTTTCCTTCGTCTTTGAGTTCACGATGGACATCCAGCATGTGGCTGGGAAAAACAACCCTGTCGCCGACTGTCTCTCCCGGGCCGTCGCCAGCGCCGTACACCTCGGCATCGACTACACCCGCATGGCGGCCGACCAGGCCTCCGACCCGGACGTCCAGGCCTACAGGACGGCTGTCACGGGCCTTCAGTTAGCGGACGTCGCCTTTGACGATGCCGGCACCACGCTCCTGTGCGACGTCTCCGCTGGGTAGCCACGCCCCGTCGTGCCGACGGGTGGAGAGGGCAGGCTTTCGATGCCGTCCATAGCCTTTCCCACCCGGGCAGGAAGCCGTCACAGAAGCTGGTGGCGGCTAAGTTCGTCAGGCACGGACGTTCGTGACTGGGCCAATACCTGCGTGGTATGCCAGCGCTCGAAAGTGCATCGCCATACTAAGGCCCCGTTGGCGCCTTTCGCGGTGTCCGAGAGGCGGTTCGACCATGTTAACGTGGACCTGGTGGGGCCCCTGCCGCCCTCCCGCGGGTTCACCCACCTCCTCACGATGGTCGACAGAACCACCCGATGGCCGGAAGCTGTCCCGCTGTCGTCAACAACATCCGCCGATGTGGCTCGGGCGTTCAGCAACACTTGGGTCGCCCGGTTCGGCGCCCCATCTGACGTCTCCTCCGACCGGGGGCCCCAGTTCACGTCGGAGCTCTGGAACGCTGTCCCCCAAGGCCTCGGGTTGAGACTCCACCGCACCACAGCATACCACCCTCAGGCTAACGGGCTGTGCGAACGGTTTCATCGCTCCATGAAGGCCACGCTCCGGGCCAGCCTCCGGGACGACAGTTGGATCGACAGACTCCCGTGGGTCATGCTGGGACTCAGGACCGCCCTCAAGGAGGACCTCTAGTCCTCGTCCGCCGAGCTCGTCTACGGACAGCCGTTGCGGGTTCCCGGGGATTTTGTCCCCAACGGCACGGACCCTTGGTCCGCGGCCCGTCAGTGGTCCGCCCTCCTGGACAACGCCAAGGTTTTCGCGCCGGTGCCCATGTCGCAGCACGGTCTCCCTCAGTCCCACGTTCCGCCCGACCTTCGTGTGGCGGAGTACGTTTTCATCCGCCACGACGCCCGCCGGGGACCTCTTCACCCACCCTACGACTGACCATTCCGCGTCCTGGAAGCCGGGGACAAGGCCTTCGTGGTGGGTGTCGGCGGTAAGCTGGACTACATTTCCGTGGACCGTCTTAAGCCGGCCCACCTGGATCTGGACCGACCCTTTGGGTTGGCTCAGCCCCCGCGGCAGGGCCGACCTCCGGCTTCTGCACCCTCAGTCCACCACCGAGCGCCCGGGGACCCTCTTGCGACCCCCCCGATCCCCGCCCCGGACTTAAGGAGCCGTTTCGGCTATGTGATCCGGGCCCCTCAACGACTGACATTGCCAGTTCTAGTGAATTCTGGGGGGATGTATGTGGCGGAGACCACATAGGGACAGTAACATAATTCACTATGTATAGCCAATGTTGTTATCGCTCCACGTTATGTACGGAACTTGGTTGGGTTATCGGGGCAGGGTCCCTTTAAGAGTCGTCGATGTGTGCAAATAATAGGGTAATAATAATGGGGGATTTCAACTTCCCCAATATTAACTGGGATAGTCAGAGTGTGAAAGGCTTAGAGGGTGCAGAATTCTTAAAGTGCATCCAGGAGAGCTTTTTGAGCCAGCATGCAGAAAGTCCTACAAGAGAGGGGGCGCTACTGGACCTAATTCTCGGGAATGTGGCCGGGCAAGTGGTAGAAGTGTTAGTAGGTGAGCACTTTGGTGACAGTGACCATAATTCGGTGAGATTTAAGGTAGTCATGGAAAAGGACAAGGATGGACTGGAAATAAAGGTTCTAAATTGGGGGAAGGCCGATTTTAATATGATAAGGCAGGATCTGGCCAATGTGGACTGGGATCAGCTACTTGAAGGAAAATCCACATCGGAGCAATGGGAGTCTTTCAGAAAGGAAATTGAGAGAGTACAATGGCAACATGTTCCCGCAAAGGTCAAGGGTGGGACCAACAAGCCCAGGGAACCTTGGATGTCAAGGGATATACGAGAATGGATTAGGAAAAAAAGGGGGGCTTTTGGCAGATACAAAGGACTAAAGACAGAGGAAGCCCTAGAGGAGTATAAAAAGTGCAGGGGGATACTTAAAAAAGAAATTAGGAGAGCGAGGAGGGGCCATGAAATAACACTGGCGAGCAAAATAAAGGAAAATCCTAAGGTGTTTTAAAAGTATATTAAGGGCAAGAGGATAACTAGGGAAAGAGTAGGGCCCATTAGGGACCAAAGTGGCAAACTGTGTGTAGAGCCAGAGGATGTAGGTGGGGTTTTAAATGAATTTTTTGCATCTGTGTTCACTATGGAGAAAGACGATGTGGACATAGAAATCGGGCAGGGGGACTGTGATATACTTGAACATATTAGCATCGAGAGGGAGGAGGTACTAGCGGTTTTAGCAGGCTTAAAAGTGGATAAATCCCCAGGCCCGGATGAGATGTATCCCAAGCTACTATGTGAGGCAAAGAAGGAGATTGCAGGGGCTCTGACACAAATTTTCAGAACCTCTCTGGCCATAGGGGATGTGCCAGAGGACTGGAGAACAGCTAATGTAGTACCATTATTCAAGAAGGGTAGTAGGGATAAACCAAGGAATTACAGGCCAGTGAGCCTAACATCAGTGGTGGGGAAATTATTGGAAAAAATTCTGAGGGACAGAATTGGTCTCCACTTGGAGAGGCAGGGATTAATTAGGGATAGCCAGCATGGCTTTGTCAAGGGAAGATCATGTCTGACCAATTTGACTGAATTTTTCGAGGGGGCGACTAGGTGTGTGGATGAGGGTAGTGCAGTGGATGTGGTTTACATGGATTTCAGTAAGGCTTTTGATAAAGTCCCGCATAGGAGACTGGTCAGGAAGGTAAGAGCCCATGGGATCCAGGGTGCCTTGGCACATTGGATCCAAAACTGGTTTAGTGGCAGAAGGCAGAGGGTGATGGTGGAAGGTTGTTTTTGTGACTGGAAGCCTGTGTCCAGTGGTGTACCGCAGGGATCGGTGCTGGGTCCCTTGCTGTTTGTGGTCTACATTAATGATTTGGATGTGAACGTAAAAGGTATGATCAGTAAGTTCGCAGATGACACGAAAATTGGTGGGGTGGTAAATAGCGAGGCAGGAAGCCTCAGGCGACAGGACGATATAGATGGGTTGGTCAGATGGGTGGAACAGTGGCAAATGGAATTTAACCCTGAAAAGTGTGAGGTGATGCATTTTGGACAGACTAACAAGGCAAGGGAATACACAATGAATGGTAAGACCCTAGGAAAGACAGAGGATCAGAGCGACCTTGGTATGCATGTACATAGATCCCTGAAGGCAGCAGAACAGGTGGCTAAGGTGGTTAAAAAGGCATATGGGATACTTGCCTTCATTAGCCGAGGCATAGAATATAAGAGCAGGGAGGTTATGATGGAGCTGTACAAAACGCTGGTAAGGCCACAGCTGGAGTTCTGGTCGCCAAACTATAGGAAGGATGTGATTGTTTTGGAGAGGGTGCAGAGGAGATTTACCAGGATGTTACCTGGGCTGGAGCGCTTCAGCTATGAAGACTGGACAGGCTGGGGTTGTTTTCCTTGGAGCAGAGAAGGCTGAGGGGGGACCTGATTGAGGTATACAAAATTATGAGGGGCATAGATAGGGTAGATAGAAAGGAACTTTTCCCCTTAGTAGAGGGGTCAATAACAAGGGGGCATAGATTCAAGGTAAGGGGCAGGAGGTTTAGAGGGGATTTGAGGAAAAACTTTTTCACCCAGAGGGTGGTTGGAATCTGGAACTCACTGCCTGAAAGGGTGGTAGAGGCAGGAACCCTCACAACATTCAAGAAGCATTTGGATGAGCACTTGAAATGCCATAGCATACAAGGCTACGGACCAAATGCTGGAAAATGGGATTAGATTAGATAGGGCTTGATGGCCGGCGCGGACGCGATGGGCCGAAGGACCTCTTTCTGTGCTGTATAACTCTATGACGTCATAGCCCTGCGACGAGGCCGAGTCCCTCAGTCCATGCGTAGAGTTTATAAAGCTAACACACGTTTTTCTTTGCTGCTATGAAAGTCTCGCAGTCGGTTTATTTCCAGCGACTCCTACAGAATAAAGAAATGGCAGAGACTTTAAACAAATATTTTGTATCTGTCTTCACAGTAGAAGATACAAAAAGCATACCAGAAATAGTGGGGAACCAAGGAGCTAATGAGAAGGAGGAACTTAAAGTAATTAATATAAGTAGAGAAAAAGTACTTGAGAAATTAATGGGACTAAAAGCTGACAAATCCCCTGGACCTGATGGCCTACATCCTAGGGTTCTAAAAGAGGTGGCTGTAGAGATAGTGGATGCATTGGTTGTGATCTTCCAAAATTCTCTAGATTCTAGAACAGTCCCAGCGGATTGGAAGGTAGCAAATGTGACCCCGCTATTCAAGAAAGGAGGGAGAGAGAAAACAGGGAACTGCAGGCCAGTTAGCCTGACATCAGCCGTCGGGAAAATGCTGGAATCCATTATTAAGGAAGTGGTAACAGGGCACTTAGAAAATCATAGTATGATTAGTCAGAGTCAACATGGATTTATGAAAGGGAAATCATGTTTAACAAATTTAATAGAGTTTTTTGAGGATGTAACTAGCAGGGTGGATAAAGGGAAACCTGTGACTGTAGAATATTTGGATTGCCAAAGGCTTTTGATAAGGTGCCACATAAAAGGTTGTTATGCAAGATAAGGGCTCATGGGTTGGGGGTAATATATTAGCATGGATAGTGGATTGGCTAACGGACAGAAAACAGAGAGTCGGGATAAACGGGCCATTTCCCAGTTAGCAGGCTGTAATTAGTGGGGTGCCGCAAGGATCAGTGCTTGTGCCTCAGCTAATTACAATCTATATTAATGACTTAGATGAAGGGACCAAGTGCAATGTATCCAAGTTTGCTGATGATACAAAGCTGGATGGGAAAGTAAGCTGTTAGGAGGACACAAAGAGCCTGCAAAGGGATATAGACAGGTTAAGTGAGTGGGCAATAAGGTGGCAGATGGAGCATAATGTGGGGAAATGTGAGGTTATTCACTTTAGTAGGAAGAATAGAAAAACAGAATATTTTTTAAATGGTGAGAAACTATTAAACGTTGGTGTTCAGAGAGATTTAAGTGTCCTCGCACAGGAAACACAGAGTTAGCGTGCAGGTACAGCAAGGTATAAGGAAGGCAAATGGTATGTTGGCCTTTATTACGAGGGGGTTGGAGTACAAGAGTAAGAAAGTCTTCCTACAATTGTACAGGACTTTGGTGAGACTATACCTGGAGTACTGTGCACAGTTTTGGTCTCCTTATCTGGGGAAGGATATAGTTTCCTTAGAGGCGGTGCAACAAAGGTTCACTAGGTTGATCCCTGGGATGAAAGGGTTGTCCTATGAGGACAGATTGAGTTGATTGGGCCTATAACCTCTGGAGTTTAGAAGAATGAGAGGTGATCTCATTGAAACATATAAGATTCTGAGGGGGATTGACAGAGTAAATGCTGGGAGGTTGTTTCCCCTGGCTGGAGAGTCTAGAACTAGGGGGCATTGTCTCAGGATAAGGGTTCAACCTTTTAAGGCTGAGATGAGGAGGAATTTCTTCACTTAGAGGGTTGTTTATCTTTGGAATTCTCTACCCAAAGGACGGTGGATACTGAATCGTTGAGTATATTCAAGGCCAAGATCAATAGATTTTTGGACGCTAGGGGAATCAAGGGATGTGCCTATCGGGCAGGAAAGTGGAGTTGAGGTCGAAAATCAGCCACGATGTTATTGAATGGCAGAGCAGGCTCGTGGGGCTGTGTGGCCTATTCCTGCTCCTGATTCTTATGTTCTTAATGGGTGAGTAGGACTTGGTGCAGGACAGCATACAGGCAGCATAGTTTTGGATGAGCTGAAGTTTAAGGATGAATGGACATAAAATAAGCTTTGACCCACTGACTTTTGTGCTTAAATTCCTGATATTCGCACTGGGTAGCAAAAATCTGTGCCTGCAGTGTGAATTCATAAATTTTACTCTCAAGTCTCTTGTTGCACTTACACTGGGAAAAAAACATAATTTCTGCCTCCAAAGACAATACGAGAGACCTACTCAATGAGGATACAAAAGGACCAATAATATTCAAAATAGATTTTGGTCATAAAATACACAGAAATCAGCCTTGACTTTTTACTCATCCATCTCAATAAATATTGCAGCAACACCCCAACTTTCTAAATTCTTGAACTGGAGCCACAGCTAAGCTTAATTTTTTGTTAAGTATAATGGAAACCATGAACAAAACTAGTGATTTACATCTCATTAAACACCTCAGATTCTTTGAACAGTACCCCTTATAATAAACTATGGTACGATGCACTGGAGAGGTAGTTAAATGAGCAGAAGACAGATTTCTGAGACTTGTAAGAAACCAGATTGCCAACTCTCCATGTAGATGGCAAGGATTGTTACATCTGAGCAGCAGCTGAGAAACAAAAGGGTTAAAGATTTGAAACAGACGCTCTTTGTGTCTGTGTTTCATTTTCAAGACCTCTAAGCTATGTAAACTTGGCGCCGTTGAATTCTAACACAAAGTTAGGAGCCTCACACTTAAGTTCCAGAGCACAGCTAAGGATCATCTTCCCTTTAAAGTACCCTCCCTAAAAGAATGAGAAACATTCTAGTTTATGTATGTATAAAATGAAAAACAAAAAAATCCAAAATTCTGCTGTCAATGAATTTTGATCTGCAGAAACTATTTAAGATATTTATATTTTTTAAGGTATATTATTTTTATTCCAACCATTAGATCCCTAATTTTACTAAACTTGGCATGCTTTTCCTTCAGCCAGGAGGCCAGGATTAAATACCTTTCCTGGCTGCCATCAATGGAATTCTGTGAATGACAGGAGGTGTGTTTCTGTAAGGCAGAGGCTGGATCTGTTATCTTTTTCTTCCAGAGGAGAAGGAATCTACTGCAACAAAGATAAGCCTTTCTAAATGTGAGTCAAGTTATTGGCGTGATGAAGCTATCCTTTACCATTATATATTGAAACTTTTAAGCATGACAGATGATTAGATATTCACCTAAATTCTTATTTATTGCTTGAATATTTTCACTCACATGTTAATCCCATTTTGCTCTCTTCATTGTTTAAAAACATAGAAACATAGAAAAATAGGAACAGGAGTAGGCCATTTGGCCCTTTGAACCTGCTCCGCCATTCAATATGATCATGGCTGATCCTCTATCTCAATACAGTACCATATTCCCGCTCTCTCCCCATACCCCTTCATGCCTTTTGTGTCTAGAAATCTATCTATCTCCTTCTTAAATATATTCAGTGACTTGGCCTCCACAGCCTTCTATGGTAGAGAATTCCACAGGTTCACCACCCTCTGAGTGAAGAAATTTCTCCTCATCTCAGTCCTAAATGTCCTATCCCATATCTTGAGACTGTGACCCCTGGTTCTAGACCCCCCAGCCAGGGGAAACATACTCCCTGCATCCAGTCTGTCTAGCCCTGTCAGAATTTTATACGTTTCAATGAGATCCCCTCTCATTCTTCTAAACTCTAGTGAATTCAGGCCTAGTCGACCCAATCTCTCCTCATTCGATAGTCCTGCCATCCCAGGAATCAGTCTGGTGAACCTTTGCTGCACTCCCTCTATGGCAAGTATATCCTCTTAGGTAAGGAGACCAAAACTGCACACAGTACTCCAGGTGTGGTCTCACCATGGCCCTGCATAACTGTAGTGAGACATCCTTGCTCCTGTACTCAAATCCTCTTGCAATGAAGGCCAACATACCATTTGCCTTCCTAACTGCTTGCTGCCCCTGCATGTTTGCTTTCAGTGACTGGAGTACAAGGACACCCACATCCCTTTGTACATCAACATTTCCCAATCTATCACCATTTAAATAATACTCTGCCTTTCTGTTTTTCCTACCGAAGTGGATAACTTCACATTTATCCACGTTATACTGCATCTGCCATGTATTTGCCCACTCACTCAACTTGTCTAAATTGCCTTGAAGCCTCTTTGCATCCTCCTCACAACTCACAATCCCACCTAGTTTCATGTCATCAGCAAACTTGGGAATATTACATTTGGTTCCCTCATCCAAATCATTGATATATATTGTGAATAGCTGGGGCCCAAGCACTGATCCCTGCGGTACCCCACTAGTCACCGCCTGCCACCTCAAAAAAGGCCCATTTATTCCTACTCTCTGTTTCCTGTCTGTTAACCAATTTTCAATCCATGCAAGTATATTACCCCCAATCCCATGTGCTTTCATTTTGCACACTAACCTCTTATGTGGGACTTCATCAAAGGCCTTCTGAAAATCCAAATACACCACAAACACTAGTTCTCCCTTATCTATTCTACCAGTTACATCCTCAAAAAACTCCAGTAGGTTTGTCAAACACGATTTCCCTTTCATAAATCCATGTTGACTTTGTCTAATCCCGTTGATATTTTCTAAGTGTCCTGTTATCACATCCTTTATAATAGACTCTAGCATTTTGCTTACTACTGATGTTAGGCTAACCAGTCTGTAGTTCCCTGTTTTCTCTCTCCCTCCTTTTTTAAATATAGTGGGGTTACATTTGCTACCCTCCAATCTGCAGGAACTGTTCCATAATCGATAGAATTTTGGAAGATGACAACCAATGCATCTACTATTTCCATGGCTACCTCTTTTAGTACTATGGGATGCAGATTATCAGGCCCTGGCGATTTAGCGGCTTTCAGTTGCATTAATTTCTCCAGTACTATTTTTTACTAACACTAATTTCCTTTGATTCCTCCTTCTCACTAAACTCTTGGTTCCCTAGCATTTCTAGTTATTTGTGTTCTCTTCCGTGAAGGCAGAACCAAAGTATTTGTTTAAAAAGGCTTACGAATGCTCGGCAAATGCAAAAGTTATGAGCAATGGAATTTACAATCTGGTTATTTCATTGCTGAGTTTCTCCTCCGTCTTGGATCATTTGTGGTAGAAAAATGTGCAGGTTAGGTTGATTTGGCTATGTTAAATTGACCCTTAATGTTAGGGGATTAAATACGTGGGGTTACAGGGATAGGGTGGGATATGTGTCGGTGCAGGCTCGATGGGCCGAAATGGCCTCTATCTGCACTGTGGGGATACTGTGTGTATACTGTGTGTGTAAAAGGAACTGAATTGATTTCTTAGCTGCAAAATCAAATAAATTATGCTTCAGAAGCTGTAACTGTTTCCAAAGATTTAAGAGACTGTTGGTCAAAGAGAACATTTCATGCTTCAGCAAAAGTAAAGGTGGAAATGACCTTTGTACCATGATTCCATTGTATCAAGCGTTCATAACATTTTCTTCTGTACAATGTGATTTATAGTGGAGGGGGACCAACATAAAACTGCACTGACATAGGAATACCTGAAGTACCAAGTGATTAAAAACCTGACTTGTAGAAATATAAAACTTATAAAATCTTGTACATGAACTAACAGTCTCGATGCTAATCACAACTACTTCCAAGAAAATACAATCTGCCATGACCCAGCTCAGTACAGCTGCAACACTTTGTTGACTCCCCAGTGCACATGACACTGTTCCTGGTTCTTCCTACAGAAGTAGCAAACCAACAAGGGCACACAAACATGAGGTCATTTTCCGACTTTGCACTCCTGGTACGGAACCTTGTTCAGCATTAGTGAGCGCTGCACACAAATTTCCAACCATTTAATTCGACCTGCCCAAATTTAGCTATGTGCTCCCAGCAAGGAAGAATTCATTCCAGAAGTGCAAAGTTGGAAAATTTGGGTGCAAAGTGAAAATCCTGCCTTTCTTCAAACTGCATTATACATATTTTTTGTATGAAATTTTAGATAAGCCAATATATTGTGAATTTAAAGAGAAGCTCTTAGCTGCATTCTGCATGGAATAAAGCAACACACAAATTATCATCTGTAGCTAGCTGCTAATTTCAAGGGGAGTTGGCCCACCATAGCTAATGGGACAGTCTGCAATCAGAATCAAGCCAGATCATAAGAACATAATGCCCCTCGAACCTGCTCCGCCATTCAATAAGATCATGGCTGATCTTCTACCTCAACTCCACTTTCCTGCACTATCCCCATATCCCTTGATTCCCTTAATATTCAAAAATCTATCGATCTCTGTCTTGAATATACTCAACGACTGAGCCTCCAGAGCCCTCTGGGGTAGAGAATTCCAAAGATCCACTGTTAGATCCGTGATTCTGAGAGTATGATGTTTTTCAATAACTACACGGATGCTGTAACTGAACAATCAACAGGTATTTACTGGAGTAGGGTAGTCTCAAGACTGGGGGTACAGAGGCATGCTCAAGGCTTATATACAGGTGTGGTCACTGCCAGTACTACAGTATACAGGAGCTGTAAAAGTAGTTCTCTCTTAAAGGTACATACACTACAATTCCTCCCCTTTTAGATTAGCAGTACCCATAATATTCAAATAACAATTAACACTTTAACATGCACATTAAACAACAATAGTCCATTTAAAGATTCAGTCTTTGGGGTGGCTTCCTGATCCTTTCGGGATATCACCTTTCCTGAGGTTCTTGTTCTTGGTGCGGAGGCGATTCTGGCCCCTTTTTGTCGGTTAGTTCATCGGTTTCCACCGCTACTGGTTCTGAGGTAGATGCTACCGGTATGTCGGGTTCATCCCCAGGTACGCGAGACATGGGGTTGACTCGTTCCTGTGACGCAAAGATCTGATCGACGTGGCGTCTCACAATGTTCTCCCCGACATCCACTGTGTACATTAATGGCCCCTGCCTTTTGCATATCGTTCCGGGTTGCCATTTCTCTGTTCGGTAGTCACGGGCCAAGACTGGTTGTCCTACATTGAAGCTCCTTGTCGGCTTCTCATTGATGTGCTGGAATTGTTTATTCTCCACATTTCTTCGCACATTTGGTCTGAGCAAATCCAGACGAGATCTCAACCTTCGGTTAAAGAACATCATGGCTGAGGTCTGGTTGGTAACTGCATGTGTCGCATTTCTGTAGGCTAATAAGAAATTGTCCACCTTATGCTGTAGTGGAATTTCATCGTCGCACATGGCCTTTATCGCCTTTTTAAAGGTTTGTACGAACCTCTCAGCCAATCCATTTGTGGCTGGATGATACAGGGCGGATGTGTAATGCCTTACCCCATTCCTTCTCATAAATTTCCAAAACTCTTCGGACACAAACTGTGGTCCATTATCAGAGCAAATCTGCTCTGGCAAGCCGTTCCTGGCAAATATGGTCCGTAGGACTGCAATCGTTTTCTCTGTAGTGGTTGAGGACATTTTTATCACCTCAGGCCATTTCGAGTGAGCATCCACTGCTATTAAGAACATTGAGTCCATGAATGGACCAGCAAAATCAATATGCACCCGTTGCCATGGAGAGGAGGGCCACTCCCATGGGTGTAGAGGGGCATGTGGTGGTGCATTTTGGACCTTCTGGCATCCTGAGCAGCTCTTGGTTAGGTCCTCGATTTGTTGATCGATTCCCGGCCACCACACATAAGCCCTAGCAAGGCTTTTCATTTTCACCCCTCCCAGGTGACCTTCATGAAGCTCATTTAGCACTCTCTCCCTTAACTTGGGTGGAATCACCACTCTGGATCCACACATCACTGTCCCCTGGCATACTGACAGCTGTTCTCTTCTGGATGAGAATGCTGGCAACAGTGAGTCGCCATGTGTTGGCCATCCCCTCACCGTCAAATCATATACCCGAGACAGTGTCGGATCATTGCGGGTCTCCTTCTCTATATCCGCGTTAGTTACTGGCAATCGTTCAATTATTGACGAATAAAATATCTCGATAGGGTCCACTGCTGGTGCTTCCTCCACAGTAGGCAGTGGCAGGCGTGATAGCCCATCAGCTTTTCCATGCTGTTTCGTGCCTTTGTATTCTATTTCATATTGGTTCGCCCCTAGAAAAAGGGACCACCTTTGTAACCGTTGTGCAGTCATCACCGGAATGCCCTTCTTTGGATTAAAGATGGAGACAAGTGGTTGGTGGTCAGTCAGCAAGGTGAACTTCTGCCCATGCAGATAGTGGTTGAATTTTTTAACTCCCCATACTAGGCTGAGGGCCTCCCTGTCAATCTGGGCGTAGTTGCGCTCGGCTGAGGTTAGTGACCGAGACGCAAAGGCTACTGGCCTCTCCAACCCGTCTGGGAATTTGTGCGACAGCACCGCTCCAATACCATAGGGTGATGCATCACATGTCAAACGAATTGGTAGTGCTGGGTTGAAATGGACCAACACCTCTTTTGATGTGATCAATTCTTTGCACTTCTGGAAAGCTCGTTTATGTTCGTCATTCCACTTCCATGGTACCCGTTTGCAGTAGGTTGTTCAGTGGGTGTAATACTGTAGACAAATTTGGTAAGAACTTATGGTAGTAGTTCACCAGCCCGAGGAACGACCTCAGTTGTGACACATTTTCCGGTGCTGGAGCCTTGACTACTGCCTCAATCTTTTCAGGAGACTTATGGAACCCCTCTTCATCGATAACGTGGCCACAATACGAGATCTGCCTCTGGAAAAACTCGCACTTGTGGCGATTAGCTCGTAGCCCATATTCCTTTAATCTAGTGAGCACCTTCTCCAAGTTGGCGAGGTGATCACTGTCATTTTCGCCCATGTCCAGGATGTCGTCCAAATAACACTGGGTCCCTGGTATCCCTTGCAGGACTTGATCCATCGCCCTTTGCCAAATAGCCGGAGCCGATGCTACCCCGAACACCAGCCAGTTGTATTGGTAGAGACCTTTATGAGTGTTGATCGTGAGGTATTGTTTCGAGGCTTCATCAACCTCCATTTGCAAGTACGCCTGGGCTAGATCAATTTTGGTGAAGCGTTTACCTCCAGATAGTGAGGCGAAAATATCCTCAATTCGTGGAAGCGGATATTGTACCGTGTGAAGGACTGGGTTCACTGTCACCTTAAAATCCCCACAGATGCGGACCTTCTTTGGTTTCCCAGGCGTATTAGTCAACGACCTCTTCATTACAGGAACGATGGGTGTAGCCCACTCGCTCCAGTCTACTTTGGACAGTGCTCCTGCATGTTCCAACCCTTCCAGCTCTGCTTCGACGGCTGGTCGGATCACATAAGGCACTGGTCTGGCCTTAAG
Source organism: Somniosus microcephalus (assembly GCF_052327205.1). Taxonomy (NCBI): domain Eukaryota; kingdom Metazoa; phylum Chordata; class Chondrichthyes; order Squaliformes; family Somniosidae; genus Somniosus; species Somniosus microcephalus. The sequence continues at coordinate 149,785,994 of NC_140995.1, read as the reverse complement.
AAATTTTGGGCTTGCATTTTCCTCCATTTTAATCGTTGCTGTTATTCCTTTTAGTGTTCCGAGTCCCTCCTGGAACACTTCTTTTGCGTCAGTTAGCATTTTTGACAGTCGTCCAGGTGTGACGTCGTCATCCTTTTTGGCCTCAACCTTCAGTGCCTGGATGGAATGCCAATCTAATTGTATCTTCCGGATCCATTCATGTCCTAGTAGTGGTGGTCCTCCATCTGGCAATACATATAGGTCCATTTTAGGTATTTCCTGGCCTTTGTATACCACTTTCACCCTTATTATTCCTTTGGGGTAGACTTTTTGCCCTGTGTACGTCTTCAAGACAATCTCTGTAGCTTTCAAGGGTATATGTGAAAACAGCCGCTTGTAGTCCCTTTGGTTTATGACTGTTAGGGCTGATTCTGTGTCCAATTCCATTTTCACTTGGACTCCGTCTATCTTGAGTGTAACCCAGATAGTCTGGTGATCCTCCATTTTGGCTACCTTATGTAGTTTCAGACAACCCAGCTCCTTGCTTCCGGAGTCTGTATCACTTTTCTGTTCGTCTGAACTACTGTCCATCACCTTATGTACCTTTTTGTACTTCTCCTGTGGAGATTTCTTGCTGTTGGTTTTCTTCCCAGACCTGCAGACTCTTGCTATGTGTCCTGCTTTTCCACACTGTCTGCACAATTGGTCCTTGAACCAACAATCCTTCTGGTCGTGTGTTGTTCTGCGGCAGCGATAACACTTCCCTGTTCCATAGGACATTTCATTGGTGCCATATTCTTGCGGTCTCCGTTGTATCTCTGCAGCGCCCCTTGCGGCTGCTTCGTATGATACTGCCATGCTGAAAGCCTTGTCCAGCGTAAGATCCTTTTCTGATAGAAGCCGTTTCTGGGTTCCTTCACTTTGAAGCCCACACACAAACTTGTCTCTTAACGTATCTGCTAGTCCCACTCCAAACTGGCAGTGTTTCGATAGCTTGCGCAGTTCCGTTAAGTACTCAGCATTGCTTTCGTCTTTATGTTGGTTCCTTTTATGGAACTTAAATCTTTCTGCTATCAGCAGCGGTGTGGGGTTTAAGTGGTCCTGTAGGATTTCTACTATGCTTTCGAAATTCTTATTCACGGGCTTCTCTGGGGTTATTAGGTTTCGCAGTAACCCATAAGTTTTTGCACCCATGGAATTTAACAAAACCAGTGCTTTCCTAGCATCTGGCACTTCATTCGCCCTGCAGTACTCCTCAATATGTTCCACATATGTCGCCCAATCTTCGACTTCATTGTCGAACGTAGAGATACTGCCACTCTTCGGCATCCCTGGGTGTGATTTAACTGTCAAAAATGGCATCTCCCGCGCTCTCCCTTCTTCTCCGCTGGCACAAAATGGCGTCTCCCGCGCTTTCCTTTCTTCCCACGCTCGCCCTTCTTCCCCGCTGTGGCTTCTAAAAATGGCGTCTCCCGCGCTCTTCCTTCTTCTCCGCGGCTCAATGGCGTCTCCCGCGCTCTCCCTTCTTCTCCCCGCGGACACTGTTCAGCCTTTGAGCCCTGGCTGTGCTCTGCGCGTTTTTTTTTTTCTGTGCGCCTTTCCCATTTCCGCCGCTCGGTCCTGAACCCGGCTGCTGCTTTACCCTCTCTCTCTCCGTTTTGTTTTTCCTCGACGCCGCTCGGTTTTCAACCCCCGGCTGCGCCCTGTGCGCTTCACCCTCTCTCTTACCCCGTCGACGCTGCTCGGCTTTTTCTCTGCCGTCGGTTGGCTCCAGCCGCCGCTGTCCGGGAAGGGTCTGCGCTGTACCTGTTGTCAGTCTGTTGCTGATCGTCGTGGCTGGGGAACCAAGCCCGGCTCTCCACAGCCTCCCCTGCGATGTTCACTCTCTGCCGGACGACTGTGCGGTTGCTCGTGGTCGACACCCGTGCTTCTGGCCTCGACTTTCTTCCACCGCCCTCCCGGAGTGAATCCTCGAAGGGAAATGCAGAGTTGCAGGTAGATTCGAATCGACACTCGTCGCCACTGTTAGATCCGTGATTCTGAGAGTATGATGTTTTTCAATAACTACACGGATGCTGTAACTTAACAATCAACAGGTGTTTACTGGAGTAGGGTAGTCTCAAGACTGGGGGTACAGAGGCATGCTCAAGGCTTATATACAGGTGTGGTCACTGCCGGTACTACAGTACACAGGAGCTGTAAAAGTAGTTCTCTCTTAAAGGTACATACACTACATCCACCACCCTCTGAGTGAAGAAATGTCTCCTCATTTCAGTCCTAAATGGCCGACCCCTTATTCTGAGACTGTGACCCCTGGTTCTAGATTCCCCAGTCAGGGGAAACATCCTCCCTGCATCTACCCTGTCAAGCCCTGTAAGAATTTTGTATGTTTCAATGAGATCACCTCTCATTCTTCTAAACTCTAGAGAATATAGGCCAAGATTGTCTAGTACCTGATGCGCTATCAATTACTCATAAAAGACTGAGAGTTAAGAGAGTAACTGAAGGCTTTTATTAACAAAAGAATGAAGGTCTGCCTTGAGTGGTCGACCGGTCCAGAAATACAAAGGGCTGGGGAGCAGTCACCTTTATACTAGGACTTGTGGGAGGAGTCAGCCGAGGCATGTCCAGGCATGTACACAGTGGAATACAAACAGTGGTTTACCACATTCACCCCTTGTTTAAAATTGAGTCCGGCGGGGTGAAGTGTATTAAAAGTTAGTGTATTGGAGTCTCTCCGGAGGTCTTGTCTGCCGCTGTGATCGGCGTGGCGACGGCAGGGGTAGTGGAGCTTCCGGCGTCGAGTCCTGCGTGGGCTGTGGCACAGGCGTGTCGTCCTCGTAGATGTCGAGCGGGTCGCGGGGCCCAGGCCTGCCGTCTGCTGGGGCTGGATATCGGATCGTGGGGGGGGGTGGTAGTGAGTAGTGGGTTACTGCGGCCCCCGAGGGTGCAAGGTCTCTTATGGAGACTGTGTCCTCCCGCCCGTCCGGGTATGCAATGTAAGCATACTGGGGGTTGGCGTGGAGGAGGTCGACCCTCTCGACCAGGGGGTCCGTTTTATGGGTCCTCACGTGCCTTCTCAGTAGGACCGGCCCTGGGGACGTCAGCCGTGGCGGTAGCGATGTCCCCGATGTGGACTTCCTTGGGAAGACAAGCATTTTCTCATGAGGGGTGGAGTTAGTGGCAGTGCAGAGCAGTGACCGAATAGAGTGGAGCGCATCGGGGAGCACATCCTGCCAGCGGGAGGTTGGAAGGCCCCTAGACTTTAAGGCTAGCAGGGCGGCCTTCCAAACTGTCGCATTTTTTCTTTCCACCTGTCCGTTCCCCTGGGGGTTGTAACTGGTGGTCCTGCTTGTGGCAATACCCCTAGTTAGCAGGTACTGACGGAGTTCGTCGCTCATAAACGATGAGCCTCGGTCGCTATGGATATAGCTGGGGAAACCGAACAGGGTGAAGAGGTCGTTCAGACATTTAATGACCGTGGCACTGGTCATGTCCGGGCAGGGGATGGCGAACGGGAAACGGGAGTACTCATCAATAATATTGAGGAAGTACACATTGCGGTTGGAGGAGGGGAGAGGCCCTTTAAAATCAACGCTCAGGCGCTCGAAGGGGCGAGTGGCTTTTATCAGGTGGGCCCTGTCTGGTCTATAAAAGTGCGGTTTGCACTCAGCGCAGACTTGGCAGTTCCTGGTCATGGTCCTGACCTCCTCAATAGAGTAAGGCAGGTTGCGGGCCTTGATGAAGTGGAAGAACCTGGTGACCCCCGGGTGGCAGGGGTCATTGTGGAGGGCCCGCAGTCTATCGATCTGCGCGCTGGCGCAGGTGCCAGGCGATAGCGCAGGTGCCACGCGATAGCGCATCCGGGGGTTCATTGAGCTTCCCGGGCCGGTACAAGATCTCGTAATTGTAGGTGGAAAGTTCGATTCTCCACCTCAAGATCTTGTCATTTTTGATTTTGCCCCTCTGCTTGTTGTTAAACATGAAAGCAACTGAACGTTGGTCAGTGAGCAGGGTAAACCGTTTTCCGGCCAGGTAGTGCCTCCAATGACGCACAGCCTCCACAATCGCCTGGGCCTCCTTCTCAACAGCGGAGTGTCTGGTCTCCGGGCCTTGGAGGGTTCATGAAAAGAAGGCCACGGGTCTCCCCCGCCTGATTGAGGGTAGCGGCCAGGGCAAAGTCGGACGCGTCGCTTTCCACCTGGAAGGGGATGGATTCGTCCACTGCGTGCATGGTGGCTTTGGCAATGTCTTCCTTGATACGGTGGAAGGCTAAGCGGGCCTCTGCCGTCAAGGGAAAAGAGGTGGACTTGATCAGCGGATGGGCCTTGTCCGCATAGTAGGGGACCCACTGGGCATAATAGGAGAAAAACCCTAGGCACCTCTTCAGGGCCTTGAGGCAGTGGGGCAGTGGGAGTTCCATAAGGGGACGCATCCGGTCGGGGTCGGGGCCGATGACTCCGTGTTCCACAACACAGCCAAGGATGGCGAGGCGGTTTGTGCGGAATATGCACTTCTCCTTGTTATATGTCAGGTTCAGGAGTTGGGCGGTGCGGAGGAATTTTTCGAGGTTTGCGTCATGGTCCTGCAAGTCATGGCCGCAGATGGTCACATTGTCCAGATATGGGAAAGTGGCCTGCAACGCATTTTGATCTACCATCCGGTCCATCTCCCTTTGGAAGACGGAGACCCCGTTGGTGACGCCAAAGGGAACCCTAAGGAAGTGATAGAGGCGGCCGTTTGCCTCAAAGGCAGTATACTGGCGGTCCTCAGGGCGGATAGGGAGCTGGTGGTACGCTGATTTCAGGTCAATGGTCGAGAAGACGCGGTACTGCGCGATCTGGTTGACCATATCAGCTATGCGGGGGAGTGGGTAGGCGTCCAGCAGGGTGTAGCGATTTATTGTCTGGCTGTAGTCGATGACCAGGCGCTGCTTCTCGCCGGTCTTAACGACCACAACCTGGGCTCGCCAGGGGCTGGTGCTGCCCTCAATAATCCCTTCCTTCAGGAGCCGCTCCACTTCGGTTTTAATGAAAACCCTGTCCCCGGCACTGTATCGCCTGCTCTTTGTGGCGATGGGCTTACAGTCGGGGGTGAGGTTAGCAAACAGTGGGGGGGGGGTGACTCTGAGTGTGGAGAGGTTGCACCTGGTGCGCGGCGGGCAATTTGGGAGCTGCTGGCTGCGGACTGTGAGTGGGGGTAGGGGTCCACCGTACGTCATCGTAACACTTTTAAGGTGGCACTGAAAATCTAACCCCAGCAGGACGGCAGCGCAGAGGTCGGGCAGGACCAGAAGTTTAAAATGATCGTACACGGTCCCGTCTACTACGAGTGTCACTACGCAGTAGCCGCCGATGTCCGCCGACTGGGACTCGGAGGCCATAGAAATCCGCTGGTGCGCAGGCAGGACTGGGAGAGAGCAACGCCGCACCGTGTCGGGGTGGATGAAGCTCTCCGTGCTCCCAGAGTCAAAAAGGCAGATTGTATCGTGGCCATTTACCTTAATGTCCATTGTGGAACTGGCCAGCTGGTGCGGTCTCGCTTGGTCCAGTGTAACGGATGCCAGCGTAGGGGTCGGTGTGTCGCTGCGGGTATCAGATGAGGCGGTGTTGGGGGCCTGCTGCGTTCCGGCTGTCGTCCAAGATGGCGGCGTCCATGATCCCCATGTGGCTGGAGGCGTCCAAAATGGCTGCTGTACCGGTGGTTCGCACATGGCCGGGGAGGCCCAAGATGGCGACCCGCATGGCCCACACGCGGCGCTGCTGGGGTTCGGGGTGGCTTTGGCCCTGCAGACGTTAGCGTAGTGTCCCTTCTTCCCGCAGCCGGAGCAGATCGCGTTTTTCGCCGGGCAGCGCGCTCTGGGGTGTTTTGCCTGGCCACAGAAGTAGCATTTCTGGCCTTGGGGCACTGCTGTCTGGCCTTGGGACACTGCTGCGGTAGTTGGGCCGTTGCTGGGGTGTGGCTGGGGTGGCACGGCGCTATGAGGCGGTCCTACCGTGTCCCAGGCTGTCATTCCCCGCGGCGTCCACGGTGCAGGGGAGTAGGCATCCATGCCCCGGTAGGCTGCATCCAATGATAGTGCGAGTTCAGAGGCCTTGTTGAGGTCGAGGTCACTCTGCTCCAACAGTCGCTGTCGGGTGTAATTGGATCTGTGGCCCGCTACAAAAGCGTCCCGGATAAGTTCCTCTGTGTACACGGCGGCCTTTACATCCTTACAACCATAGGCCCGGCCAAGCACAGACAGTGCCTGAAGGTATTCCACGGTCGATTCCCCAGGTTGTTGTTTACGACTCCCCAGAAGGTGCCTGGCGTACACTTCGTTCACTGGGCGCGTGTACTGGTCCTTGAGGAGCTTGATAGCGTCCGCGTACGAGGTCGCGTCTTGGATGACCGAGTACACTCGGTGGTTCACTTTGGAGGTCAGGACATCCAGTTTGTCCTCGTCCGATTTGATTGCTGCGGAGGCGGTCAGGAATTTTTCGAAACACTTAAGCCAGTGAGTAAACTTGGTGGATGAGTCCGCCTCCCGATGATCTAAGTCCAGGCATGCTGGTGTGAGGATCTTCTCCATTATAAAAATTTTGTTAATAAAATTGATGCGCTATCAATTACTCATAAAAGACTGAGAGTTAAGAGAGTAACTAAAGGCTTTTATTAACAAAAGAATGAAGGTCTGCCTCGAGTGGTCGACCGGTCCAGAAATACAAAGGGCTGGGGAGCAGTCACCTTTATACTGGGACTTGTGGGAGGAGTCAGCCGAGGCATGTCCAGGCATGTACACAGTGGAATACAAACAGTGGTTTCCCACAGTACCTCAAGTTGCTAAAATGATAATGTATGCTAGTTTTCTATTGTGGCATGAATAGAACTCCTTGTCTGTGATTATTGCAACTATTAAGGGAGTGTTACACCAGACAGAAATTGCAATGTGCTTTGTTTGAGGCCTGGCAAAATAAATAACTCACTGGTCAGCTAAAAGGTTGCTATTCACATCCCTCCCATGTGGGTGGTAGAAATAATATTCTATCATCTGCCTGTTGAGAAATAATCTGGGTTAGCTTTAAAGAAACATGCCTAGTGTTAAAGGATTGCTTTAATCTGTGGTATCAAAAGTCTACTTGCAGTAGTATAGGTGCCCAAACGATATTCGTCAGCTTCAAGATTCTGAAAGCCTTCTAACATTTTTGAAAACATTGTTTGAAGTTGAATGTATTGCATAAATCAAGCATTGTATTGCTGATTATCTGTGATATTTCTTTTGCTTATGAGTAATTATAATCTTGTAAATGAAGTTAACATATTTGCTAGTCTTGGGAAAATAATTTTTTTCGAATTGCTGGTCTTACTTGAGACTCATTAATCTTAAACATCAGTCGTGTAATTCTGGATTCCAAGTCACCGAATTATGTCTAATTAAATATCTGTTATTAGGTGTCAGCCATGGCTCAGTTGGTAGCACTCTCGCCTCTGTGTCAAAAGGTTGTGGGTTCAAGTCTAACTCCAGAGAGCTGAGCACAAAATCTAAGCTGACACTCCAATGCACTACTGAGGGAGTGCTGCACTGTCAGAGGTGCCGCCTTTTGGAGGAGACATTAAGCTGAGATCCCGTTTACCCACTCAAATGGATGTAAAAGATCACATAGCACTATTATGAAGGGGAACAGGGAAGTTTTTCCTGATATCTTGGCCAATATTTATCTCTCAACCAACATACTAAAAAGCAGATGATCTGGTCATTATCACATTGCTGTTTGTGGGACCTTGCTTTGCGCAAATTGGCTGCCGCATTTCCTACATTACAAAAGTGACTACATCTTCCTTGCTGCAATGCTCCATCTCACCCTCAGTAAGCTCCCCACTGGAGTGGAGCTAATTTACAGAATAAAGGGAAACTGTTCAACCTCCGTTGCCGCCAGGCCAGATCCAAGGTCGTCCCATCCTCTGTCGTCGAATTACAGTATGCAGACAACGCTTGCGTCTGCGCACACTCGGAGGTTGAACTCCAAACCATCGTCAACACTTTCACCAAAGCGTACGAAAACGTGGGCCTTACACTAAACGTCTGTAAGACAAAGGTCCTCTACCAATCTGCCTCCGCCACACAGTACTGCCCCCCGATTATCAAAATCCATGACAAGACCTTGGACAACGTGGATCACTTTCCATACCTTGGGAGCCTACGGTCAACAAGGGCAGACGTTAATGACGAAGTCCAACACTGTCTTCAGTGTGCCAGTGCAGCCTTCGGTCACCTGAGGAAGAGGGTGTTTTAAGACCAGAACCACAAACCTGGCACCAAGCTCATGGTCTACAGAGCAGTAGTGATACCCGCCCTCCTGTATGCCTCAGAGACATGGACCATGTACAGCAGGCACCTCAAAGCACTGGAGATGTACCAACACTGCCTCCGCAAGATCCGGGTAGGCACAACGTCAGTGTTCTCGCTCAGGCCAACATCCCTAGCATCGAAGCTTTGACCACGCTCAATCAGCTCCGATGGATGGGTCACATCGTCCACATGCCTGATACGAGACTCCCAAAACAAGCACTCTACTCGGAGCTCCGACACAGCAAGAGAGCCCCAAGTGGGCAGAGGAAACGCTTCAAGGACACCCTCAAAGCCTCTTTGAAAAAGTGCAACATCCCCACCGACACCTGGGAATCCCTGGCCCAAGACCGCAGGAGAAGCATCTGGGAAGGCTCCGAACACCTCAAGTCTCTTCGCCAGAAGCAAGCGCAAGGAGCGCACGCCAACCAAGCACCCCATCCACCCGCCCCTTCAACCACCATCTGCCCCACCTGTGACAGAGACTGTAGGTTCCGCATTGGACTCATCAATCACCTGAGAACTCATTTTTAATGTGGAAGCAAGTCAGCCTCGGTTCTGAGGGACTGCCTAAGAAGACACTTCAAAGGTGCTTCAATGGCTGTAACGTACTTTGAAAGAAAGAACTTGCATTTATTTAGCGCCTTTCATGACCTCAGGACATCCCAAAGCATTTCACAGCCAATTAATTAGTTTTGAAGTGAAGTCACTGCTGTAATGTAGGAAACACAGCAGCCAATTTACACATGTCTTGAGGTCATGAAAGGCACTATATAAATGCAAATTCTTTCGTTCTTTAAAAGATCCCCCTTGATCTTCTTTTGTACAATGGAAACCAATCTGAATGTCATTCCTCATAGCTCTGAGCCCTAACATCAACTGCATAAAGCAATCAAATTGACAGAGGACTAAAGACAAAATTACAGATTAGTGAAAAGGGACAGTTTTCAACAAATTTCCTTCAAGGACTAAGGAATATTGTGTGGTTTACTACAATAACAAACTTTACAACAAGAACCACGATGGGGCATGCACACTTCCCACGGGGAATACAGAAATTTAAAAATATTAAGATCAAAGACACTGAAATACCAAAAAAAAACTAAGATCCAGCTTGTAGTGAATGTAAAAGATTATTTATCTCATGTTTTGTCTGCAGTCATTTGTTTTTTCTCTTATTCTCAGCAGTTTAAATAGGTTTTGATTTGTCTTCATGCGATATTATGTTTTTCTCAATTTGATTGCTATTTATAGTAGATGCTGGGCAAATTATTTGCTCGTGCATTCCCAGCAAGGAGCCTGACTCCGGAATTCAGGAACGCCATCTGTGATTTTTCTGTCCACTAAAATTAATGGCAGGTGAGGCTGTGCTCTGGGAACGCTCAATCAGCAAATTTACCTTTGCTTTACATTCTGAAGACAGGTTTGGAGGGCAGAAGTAAAGCATATTGCAAATGCGAATTAAATACAGAAACTGTAAACGCAAATCAGAGGCAATACTATTAAAAAATTCACCTGTATGTTGAGTACAGACACAAATAGCTTAAGGCAGAGGCAATGGGAATTAGCATGAAAATTTCTTTCTTATTTCAAAATTCCTTTTATAATTTAAACAATCCAAAAGTGCATGTGGAGAGGTAGAAGGTATATTCCAAGCTGGTGAAAAAGTAGCTTCTCTGGCCAATTTTGTACGAGGAAAAGAGATTGAACCTGGGGGAAAAAACCCACTGAAAATTCTCATCATGTATACTGCATGGTGAAAACAACGGTGAATCACTCCACACCATGGCCTAGATTTTGCAGTAAAACTAACGATGAGGCTGTCAGCGCACATCATTATTAAAGACTAAATCGGACAGCAACTTCCGGCAGTTAAATGTGGAAATCAGGAAGTTGCTATCTGAGTTGCCCTGCTCCTCCAGAAGCTTCACTATATGTCTCTGAGGGACTCTTCATTGAAACACATGGAAACACGTGAAGTTGCAGTACTTATGTGATAGATACACCCTAACCTCGCCAGAAAAGGTTAGGGCTCGTCCATTCCAGTGTAAATAATTTTTATCGGCATGGTAAGTCTTAATTACTGTCAAACAACCTCTCTGGCACTGAAAATTAACTTTTACAAGTGTGGAGTCTCATTCCTTCAGATTTTAATAATTGTTTAAAAAAAATATTTTTAAAGCTTTTTCTTTCTGTCTCTTATCTCTCTCTTAATCCCATCTTTCTTTCCTTCTCTTAATTTTGCTTTCTGTACATGATTTTGCATTGAATTAACTATTATAACTTACACTTCCTGGTTCAGACTCTGCGTGCCTCAGTAAGGATTCTTCAATCTAATTGGTTGAGGAGATACATATTTGTTTGCCTTTTTCACACTGGTCCCAGATCCCCTCTAAAGCCCACAGAAAGTCTGTGGGCAAGTGTAAGTGTAATGAGCGGCAAGCGGCATTCATTCGCCGCTGACCGCAAAATCTGGGTGATTAATTGCTTCACACAAGTAATTTTGTACTTTAGAATAACATTTCACTAAGTTTGTAATGTATAAACATATATATATTGAAAGAAAAGCTGCATATGATTTATAATATTCTTTACAATATTCTAAGTTAATGTATTTTATCCTGCACACCGCAAAATATGTCTTCAAAGGGAAATGGTAGCAGGATATTACATCTTTTAGTTAAAAACATATGACATTTTAAGTTCAAATTCTTTCCCTGATTTATTTCCAGAGACTTAAAAGGCCCATGATAAATAAAGCACATCAATGCCTGACAAAGCAAACTCCACTTCACCAGGCTAGAATCCACTATTGCCATTACTCTAAAACCTGTATACCATGTGTTTCAAACAGTTTAATACCAACCCACTTTAAATTACAATTTGAAGGTTACATCATCAAGACAAATCTGACATTAAACTATTGTAAACTTTTTGTCAGTCTTTGTGAGAATTCTCTCTTTAAGGTGAATTAGTTTTCATCCATTCTCTGACTTGTACATATCTAAGAGCGATTCCAGTCTCACTTCTCCCTCCCCTGTCCGAAATCTCCTGTTGTTATTCAAGTATTTCAGCAGTTCCTCTCTTTCCTTTACTTCTGTTTCGAGCCAGCCTGATAAAGATTACGGGGGAAAAATTTGGTTGCTTTGCACCTCCCGTCTAACAGGACGCAAAGCAACTAGCGCCCGGGCGCGGCACCGTCAACGCCTCCCGTGAAATTCAGCAGGAGGTTAGCGGCGGCAGTAACCGTTAGTGTCCCACGGCGCTGCGCCGCCGGCGATGACGTCATCGCAGTGCACAACGCCCCGCTCATGCCCCGGCCGTGATCTTCGGTAACGCCCCGACTTATTGCCAGACGCTATGTCCGACGGGGTCAGGGGGCCTACCTGCGGCCGGGTCCGCGCTAATTAAAGGCGAGGTGCCGGGCGGCCATTTTTGTTGCTGGCCGCCTGCCAGCACCTGCCTCCGCTGCTGGCCCCGGCCTCCTGACCGCACCCTCCCCACCACCTCCCCCCACCCCACCCCGCGGAGTGCCGGCTGCGCTCCGTGAGCCCGGCACTTCTCTTGAGTGCCGGGCTTTTTGCCGGCACTCCGATCCCTGGTGGTCCAGCTGGGCCCCGGGTCGCGCTGCGCAAGGCCCCTCCCCTTTAAGAAGGGGAGGAAGGCCTGCAATACCGCGGCACGTAGCGCTGCGATATTCCCTTCCAGTAGTACCCTGCTTCCCTCGTGGGGCGCTACCACTCAATTTCAGCCACGGGGATGCTAATTTTTCCGGGGCACTAAAAGTAGCGCCCCGGCGAAGTTAGCGCCCCAGAGAGGGCGCGACTTAATTTCCCCCCCTACAAATTAAACTGAAATTTTGATTATGATAATGGAAAGACAATGCATTAGTAAACACATTTTGACTGATATTAATCTAGTTATAGCCTAATTTTTAAAGAATTTTTCCTCATACGTACAATTGCCAACTTAACTGAAAACCTAGTAAATAAATATTTATGTTAATCGACTAAATATTTAAAATCACAAAACATTTTCTATCTACACCTATTGCATTCATTCCTGTTAACTAACTAGTTGCAATTACAAACTACATTTTAGCGGAAACTTTTTGGACCACATTACACATTTAACAGTTCAAACTACATACGCTGTGTATAACATTTTGGAATTTTAGTACGTAATCCACTAAAAATAGGTTGATTGGAAAGAAACAGCAAACTTCCATTCATACAGCACCTTATCAAGTCCTCAGGACATTCCAAAGTGCTTCACATCCAATGAATTACTTGTGAAGCGTAGTCACTTCTGTTATCCGTGGGGGATACGTCCCTGAAAACCCCCGTGGTTGGTAAAACCGCAGTTGGCAAATACAAAACCCTATGGGAAAAATGGGGTTAGGGGGAACGCGGCCGCATTTACACTCGTCAGAGCCTGTGTAAGTTGCTTGTTCTTTTACTAAACACAAATAAAATACACAATAACGTAATAAAAACAATAAATGTTGCTTGTTCTTTTATTAAACACAAAAATACACAATAACGTAACAAAAACAATAAATGTTCAAATACTGTAACACAATAAAAACGATCAACTGGGCGATTTCTTAAAGAATTCTGCGATGGATGGTTGACTCATTTTTTTCTGAATATCTTTCTGGACCTGCTTGTATGGTCTCATTAAATCCTCCAAACCTCGCTTGAATTTTAAACTACGCTCCAAGAATGGGTCAATCTCCATAAAGAGGTCAGAGAGATTAGTAGCAAGGAGCATTGCCTTGCTAAGGTTGGCACTTGTCATCTTAGACTTCTCCACCAAATCCTCATCTTCGTCCTCGTCCTCTGCCTCACTAGAATGCTGTATCAGCTCATCAAGGTCCTCCTCCGTCAACTCCTTGCCGTGCAACTCAAGGAGCTCCTCGATGTCATCAGGCTGTATGTCGGCCAGCCCCTCACCTCCCAAACATCGCGCAACCTTCACAATACGCTGAACTGCAGCGTCAACTGTAGGGAAGCCTCGGATGTCATTCACTGCCTCCTTCCAAAGTTTACCCCAGCAGGCGTTGATTGTCATCCTCTTCAGTTCATCCATCGATTCTTTTATGTTAGTGATGCAGTCAGCGATGGTGTAATCCTTCCAACAAGTTTTCACCGTCAGTGTTGCGTCATCCTCCATAGCCTTCATCATGCGGTCAAAGCTGCGTCATATGTAGTATGCCTTGAAGGTGGCTATCACACCTTGGTCATAGAAACATCGAAGATAGGAGCAGGAGTAGGCCATTTGGCCCCTCGAGCCTGTTCCGCCATTTAATGAGATCATGGCTGATCATCCAAATTCAGTACCCTGTCCCTGCTTTCTCCCCATATCCCTTGATCCCTTTAGCCTTAAGAAATATATCTAACGCCTTCTTGAATATATTTAATAAGTTGGCCTCAACTGCCTTCTGTGGTAGAGAATTCCACAGGTACACCACTCTCTGGGTGAAGAAATTCCTCATCTCAGTCCTAAATGGCTTACCCCTTATCCTTAGACTGTGACCCCTGGTTCTGGACTCCCCCGCCATCAGGAACATCCTTCCTGCATCTAGTCTGTCTAGTCCTGTTAGAATTTTATAAGTTTCGATGAGATCCCCTCTCATTCTTCTAGACTCTAGCGAATATAAGCTTAATCGACCCAATCTCTCTTCATACGTCATTCCTGCCATCCCAAGTATCAGTCTGGTGAATCTTCACTGCACTCTCTCCATGGCAAGAACATCCTTCCTCAGATAAGGCGACCAAAACTGCACACAATACTCAAGGTGTGGTCTCACCAAGGCCCTGTACAACTGCAGCAAGACATCCTTGCTCCTGTACTCAAATCCTCTCGCTATGAAGGCCAACATACCATTTGCCTTCTTAACCGCCTGCTGCACTTGCATGCTTACCTTCAGTGACTGGTGCACAAGGACACCCAGGTCTCATTGCACTTCCCCTTTTCCCAATCTATTGCCGTTCAGGTAATAATCTGTCTTCCTGTTTTTGCCACCAAAGTGCATAACCTCGCATTTATCCACATTATACTGCATCCGCCATGCATCTGCCCAATCACCCAACCTGTCCAAATCATACTGGAGTTTCTCTGCATCCTCCTCACAGCACACACACCCACCCAGCTTTGTGTCGTCTGCAAACTTGGGAAATACTGCATCTAGTTCCCTCGTCTAGATCATTAATATATATTGTGAATAGCTGGGGTCCTAGCAACGATCCCTGCGGTACCCCACTAGTCACTGCCTGCCACTCAGAAGAAGACCCATTTATTCCAACTCTTTGTTTCCTGTCTGCCAACCAGTTCTCTATCCAAGTCAGTACCATACCCCCAATCGCATGTGCTTTAACTTTGCATGCCAATCTCCTATGCGGGACCTTATCGAAAGCCTTCTGAAAGTCCAAATACACCACATCCACTGGTTCTCCCTTATCTATTCTACCAGTTACATCCTCAAAAAATTCCAGTAGATTAGTCAAGCATGATTTACCTTTTGTAAATCCATGTTGACTTTGTCCAATCCTGTCACTGTTTTCCAAGTGCTCTGCTATTACATCTTTGAAAATGGACTCTAGCATTTCCCCCACTACTGATGTCAGGCTTACCGGTCTATAATTCCCCGTTTTCTCTCTACCACCTTTTTAAAATAGTGGGGTTACATTAGCTACCTTCCAATCCATGGGAACTATTCCAGAGTCTATAGAATTTTGGAAGATGACCAGCAATGCATCTATTATTTCTAGGGCCATTTCCTTAAGTACCCTAGGATGTAGATTATCAGGCCCTGGGGATTTATCGGCCTTCAATGCCGTCAATTTCCCTAACACCATTTCCCTACAAATACTGATTCCATTCAATTCCTCCCTCTCATTAGACCCTATGTTCCCCGACATCTCTGGAAGGTTATTTGTGTCCTCTTTTGTGAAGACAGAACCAAAGTATGTATTTAATTGGTCTGCCATTTCTTTGTTCCCCATTATAAATTTCCCTGATTCTGACTGCAAGGGACCTATGCTTGACTTCACCAATCTTTTTCTCTTCACATATCTATAGAAGCTTTTACAGTCAGTTTTTATGTTCCCTGCAAGCTTACTCTCATATTCTATTTTCCCCCTCTTAATTAATCCCTTTGTCCTCCTTTGCTGAATCCTAAACTGCTTCCAATCCTCAGGTTTGCTGCTTTTTCTGGCCAATTTATATGTCCTCTCCTTGGATCTTATGCTATCCCTTGTTAGCCACGGTTGAGTCACCTTGTTTTATTTTTCTGCCAAACAGGGATGAGCAAATTCTGTAGTTCATCCTTGCGATCTTTAAATGTTTGTCATTGCCTATCCACCATCAACCCTTTAAGTAACATTCCCCAATCCACCCTAGCCAACTCGCGCCTCATACCATCGTAGTTTCTTTTATTTAAATTCAGGACCCTAGCTACTTCACTCTCCACCTTAATGAAGAATTCTATCATATTATGATCGCTCCGACCCAAGGGGCCTCACACAACAACATTGTTAATTAATCCTTTTTCATTACATAATAGCCAGTCTAAGTAGGCCTGATCGCTAGTTGGTTCCTTGACATATTGGTCCAGGAAACCATCCCCTATACACTCTAGGAATTCCTCCTCCACAGTATTGTTACTAATTTGGTTAGCCCAATCTATATGTAGATTAAAGTCACCCATGATAACTGGTCCATGGGTTGAAGGAGAGATGTCGTGTTGGGAGGCAGGAAGACAACTTCAATATTAGGGTGGGCGAATTGGA
The DNA here is from genome assembly GCF_052327205.1 of Somniosus microcephalus. Classification (NCBI taxonomy): domain Eukaryota; kingdom Metazoa; phylum Chordata; class Chondrichthyes; order Squaliformes; family Somniosidae; genus Somniosus; species Somniosus microcephalus. Next base: position 149,769,896 of record NC_140995.1, on the reverse strand, counting down.
GTGCTGGCGGGTGGCCGGGGGCATTGTCGAGGATGAGAAGGACCTTGAAGGCCAGATTTTCTCTTGCAAGGTACCGCTCCATGTCATGCACAAAACAGTTATGAAACCAGTCCATGAAGACTGCAGCAGTAACCCACGTCTTGCGGTTAGAACGGCAAAAGACAGGTAGATAGATTTTGTTTTTGCCCATCAGAGCGCGGGGATTAAGAGAGCGGTAGAGTAGCATCGGCTTCACTAAACAGTCTCCCTCGACATTAGCACAAAGGAGAAGGGTCACCCTATCCTTAGCCACCTTGAATCCCGAAGCATGCTTCTCAGCCTTCGCAATGAAAGTTCGGGAAGGCATCCGCTTCCAGAAGAGACCAGTCTCATCTGCATTAAGGAGCTGCTCCGGCAGGTAACCCTTCTCAGCGATCAACTTCTTCAGCTCCTCCGGAACCTTGGCAGCGGCCTCGTGATCGGCTGAGGCCAATTCCCCCACAACCTTGAGGTTAGTCAAGGCGAACCTCTTCTTAAAATTTTCCAACCAGCCCTTACTCGCTTGAAACCTTATGTCATCTACACTTTCCCCGGCAGCCACAGTAAGATGCTTGTAGATACTAAGGGCCTTCTTACGTACCCATGTCGAATTAACATTCGCTTGTTTCTGGTTCTGGTCTTCCAACCAGATATTAAGTGCCTTCTCCATTTTTTCAAGCTTATGACCCCGTGGCATAAATGACACTTTAGCACTTTTTGAAGAGCCACCCGCAATACTAGCCCTCATTGACACCTCACTTTTTTTAATGGTTCTAACAGTCGACTCGTTAACCCCCATTAGTCGTCCAACCGACGCTGTACTTTCACCACGGGCAAGTCTATTAATGACATCTAATTTCCTATCTAAGGTTAGTACATTCCTTGCTCATTTTCGCTATTGATTCGCCTTTACCACTGAGATTACGCTTAGGGGCCATGATTAATGGCTAAACATTCACACACGTGGTTGTTATTATGCTGAACAGAGCGGTGCAGATGAATGCAGTCTCGTGTTTGGCAAACCGCGTATATGCAAAATTCACTGCCGCGGTTGGCAAAAATTGCCGCAGAGATGAAACCATGTATACGTGAAATCCGCGTATGGCAAAACCGCGGTTGGGGCGGGATTCCTGTATAGGCAAAGATCAGAATTAATAGCAGTATGAAACCATTTACATTTGTATAATCTACTATTATAATTATAAGCATGTAAGGCTATGGTTAGCTTACCAGAATCAGCAACAACTTGCATTTATATAGCACCTTTAACATAGTAAAACGTCCAACACCACCTCACTTTGACACAGAAGTGGTAGTGTTGGCAAACTAAACCAGCTATAGAGGATGATCTAGTGGAACACCTGGGATGTTTATGAGTCTGAAATCCTATTTTTTGTGGTGCAAAAGTGGTGTAGTTCTGGTTTAGAGTTAGATACACCAGAGTTACACCTGCTCCAAATGAATGGAGAAATGTCACACATAAGAGATGGGGAGTAGCTAGTTCACCTTAGCTGTTCTGGTGAGGTTGTTAGACTACTTCTTGCACAGCAAAGGAGTCCTGGGGTTCAAGGAGGTGGCACAAAATGGGCAACACATTCTTGGTGAGTCTCCAGTCTCTGGCCCCAAACAGGTCATCCCCACTTGCTCTGTACCTCCTTTGGAGCATATTCAGCCCAGCTCACTGAGGTTTTGTTGCTCATCTCTTTGATATGTTGCCATTCTTCTTGCCTAGGTTGCCTGCTTCCAATGCCTCTTTAAGCACAGCTACCATTATTTCCTGCCGCTGCACCAGGTCTCTGCCTCTCCTCCAGGCAATTTCCGGACCCTAGCTCCAACCCCTCCTGCCACTCGCCCCTCTCCTCCTCCTCACTCTCACAGCCTACACGCCTCTGCATACAGGAAACTCTCTTTTAACCGGCACCTAAATAACCAGAAATCTCTGTTAACCGGCAAAATTCAGGAGTAGGTTCAGGTAAGTTTTACTTCATATTAGTGGCAGTTCCTGGATCTGTGGCTGTATAACTGGGGTTCGTGCACTTGTGGCTAAGCAACAGGGATGCTTGGTCTGTGGCCGGAGTTCCTGCACAAACAGGGAAGCCTGGATTTGTTGCTGTGTACAGAGCTCTCGTACCTTTTAAACTATACCGCTCTGTAATCCGGACTTATTGATAAACCGGCACCACGCTGGTCCCGTTGGTGCCGGATAATAAAGAGTTTCCTGTATGTAAATTAGCCAACTCTGCAATTTATGGCAGGGTCAGCTCCCATGGAATTATGGGCCCAATGAAGTTACCTTTGAGTCTTTTTAACGTTCGGAGGGAAACTGTGCTGCTACTTGTGTTCCCGCAACATTAAAAATTAACAGCCCGTATGGCACAATGCTCCTTTGTTCCCAAGTTCAGCGTAAGGTAAAGCCTGCATTATGATTCAGATGTGGCAGCTAAGAGTAGTATTTGTAATGTAATGACAGGCCGAGAAAATTATTCCGAACGGGAAGTAATCCTTTAACCCTGTAAAGGCTGTCCCTTTCTGACTGATCTCAGCATTAACCTATCTGATTTCTCACCATTTCCTTCAATACCGTCTCTCTCCAGAAAGACATTTAACTGTCATACATGCCAACCTAGAGAAATCAATAGCTGACCAACAGCTTCACAAAGGTGGACACATACCCCACAAAGCTGACAACTCAAGACGGTCCTAACATGTGAAAACATGCAGTTACACAGGTTTTGTAACTTAAGCTGCAAGTGCATACAACATTCCTTCATTTGTATGGGAAGTAAAAAAAATAAGTAAATTAATCCATTCATTCTCCCCTTTCACTGCCATCTATTTCTACTTCTTTCAATGTCATCCATTTCCTTTTGCAGCCATTAATTACATAGAATGTACAGCACAGAAACAGGCCACTTGGCCCAACTAGTCCATGCCGGTGTTTATACTACACACGAGTCTCCTCTCACCCTACTTCATCTAACCCTATCAACATAACCTTCCATTCCTTTCTCCCACATGTCTTTATCTAGCTTACTCTTAAATGTATCTATGCTATTTGCATCAACTCCTGAATTCCTTATTGAATTTATTGGTGGCTATCTTATATTTATGGTCCCTAGTTTTAGTCTCCCCACATGTGGAAACATCTTCTCTACGTCTACCCTATCAAACCCTTTCATCATTTTAAAGACCTCTATCAGGTCACCTCTCAGCCTTCTCTTTTCTAGAGAAAAGAGCCCCAGCCTGTTCAGTCTTTCCTGATAGATATAACCTCTCAGTTCTGGGATCATCCATATAAATCTGCACCTTGTAGTTATTCACTTTCACTGCCATGATTTCCACCTCTCACTGCAAAATTCCAATGTAACCTCCATTTTCAGAATGCGTTGGATAAACTGTCAGATATGGACATTGCTATTTGTGTTGCCTCACCCAAATTATTTACAAAAGAAGCCCTTGAATCCCGCAACAGTCAGTGACATTGCAAATACTTGTCACTGTAGGAATCAGAAAAACCCCCCATCAAACTCCAACCTTTTGCAGTTACCATGGGCTGGTGGAGGCTCCTCAATGTTGCTGCACTAAATTTGGGCAAGTTACCTCTCACGTGCTTAATCCCACTCCTTTATGAGTCTGGTGGATAATGCATTAGAACATTAGACTATTAACAAGTGCATTCTGTCACTTTCTAGTTCTGCTCCCGGCATTACTGACAGGAATTGCAGCCATTATACAGGGCCTGCAATCCCAGCCATTCGTGTTGGGAGCAGTGCTGAGAGGAAATGAGAAGCTGTCTGCCACCAGATTCAGGGAGGAGTGAGGGGACAATGGTTCCGTCTGTGCTAATTTTTGTCAGTGAATGCTGACCTGGCCTCCAAATCCATGAGACACAGACAACTGACGTGCATGACATACCTCTTGAACCCATTTATACTATTTATACTGCAATGGCCTTCCCAGGTAACTTATTCACAAATCTTCTCTCGCCTGCTGTGATTTATTATTAATGCTTTACTTCAAAGTCCTGCAAGATTAATATAATACTATGGAAAGGAGGAATTAATAGGAATTAACTGTAATGGTAAAAAGCAGATGCAGAAATATCGATAATGCGGTATTTTTTTGTTACTTTGTCTTCACACTTCTTTAGTTTGGTGTTGGTGCTACATCAGAGTCGAGAACCAGGGGCCACAGCCTCAGGATAAAGGGTCGGCTATTCAGGACTGAGATGAGAAGAAATTTCTTCACACAGAGGGTGGTGAATCTTTGGAATTCTCTACCCCAGAGGGCTGTGGAGGTTCAGTCATTGGGTATATTCAAAACAGAAGTCGATAGATTTCTGACTAGTAAGGGCATCAAGGGATATGGCGATAGGGCCAGTGAATGGAGTTGAGGCAGAAGATCAGCCATGATCTCACTGAATGGCGGAGCAGGCTTAAAGGGCCGAATGGCCTACTCCTGCTCCTATTTCTTATGTTCTTATTGCTTGCCACTCATGTCCACCAGCAACATGTGCAAACATGTACGGTTTGTTCACCTGGAATATCAGGTGAAAGTTCCTGCCTGGATCACCTGGTGAAGATTTCCACTTTTCATTATTTGTAACAAAGTTGTAAATGTTATATGAATAACGATGTTTGTTACAAACACCAAACAAGACGTTTGTTACAAATACCAAACAAGAAACCCGCCTGCAAGGCCAAAATTAGAGCAAGTATGTCGCTGCCTAACTATGCAGCAAACATGTTAGCAGTGAATGACATGCTTTGACTGTCAGCAATGAATACATTTTCTGCTCACTTCTCTCCCAGCTGAAGTAGGATGCCTTGAGGGTAAAACAGAAGGATAAATTCTCTCTCTCAAATGTAAGTACTGTGCAACGAAAACTAGAGCGCTTCATATTTCATTTGTATTTTCCTACAGCAGAAACCATTATAGATTTCCTAAACAGCAGTAATATTTTGTTAACTTTTTTTTAAAACTGGTGATACAGTTGATCGTTATTTTTACATAAGTGGTAAACTTCTGATTTTGCATTCCCAGTAGGAGCCTTGCCTGCGGAGAGCACAGATCAGAAATTCTACTGTGTGCTGCGCATCATTTTCCACTCATTTTCAATAATGATTGGAAGCTCACGCCAGAATCTCTGATGTGCTCTCTTGGTGCGCAAGGCTCCCTGTCAGGAGTGTGAATTTGGAAAAAATTACTTGTACAGTATTTTCACTGTGATTTCTAATGCTCTGTAAATCACACTACCAATCCTAATACCTTTCCAAACTTTACACATGCATCTGCAGAGCTCCCAACACCATGATAATGTTAGGTATGAGATTTCTGATTACAGTGTATAAGAAGTGAGACTGGTTGCAAATTCATTTAAGTACACAGAGCTGCGTTCTGGAGTTTGATAGATTCATTTCAACCAGATTATTGAGTCTCATTGCAAATGTGGGAGGCTTGGCAGTTATGCATGTTTCAGTAACATTTAAATAATACTTTATAAAGATAACATTGATAGCAAAAGGATCACAAGGTAAATAGAGGTTACAAAGTAAAGCCCTTCATAATTTTATTCATTCCAATTTACTCAATGGCTTACTAATTTATTTGGACTGAACGGTTACTTTTTAGAATAAAAGTTATATTTTCACTTGTTCTTAAGGCTATAACACACTAAAACAAATAGGATGGATTTAAGGTGTATATTTTAAGCATGTTGGTTACCAGAAAGTGTATTGGATATGAGGTTCATTTTAGAAACATTTTCATTTTTAAAGAAGGGACTAAAATCTTGAAACACAGTATTTACAAACTCCACTGGCATCCTTCTGCAGCATTACTTTCTGTTATTCACAAAACTAGCAGCTTACTGCAGAATGGATATCACTGAATCTATGAGTGTTTGAGGATCACAATCCACAGCATAAAATTGAGAATTCAGCACAAAATGCAGCAAAAGAAAATTGAAAATGTGAATTTTTGGTAAGTAATGCAATGCAATTATTGTGAACTTTAAAACTTCCAAAATAATTTGGAGCTTTAAACCCCAAAGGCATTCCAGTCAGTTAAGAGGAGCATATAGTATGGAAGTGAAAATGTTTTTACATTCTGATCATCATTAAGGTGCCATTATAAATAATCAGACAAGTTAGCTGCAGAATATGTAATTCATGCTCAATCACGCTGGTAATGAGCATATGACTCAAGCACACTTTGTGCATTTATCGCTTCAATAATCTCTTTGGGATTATGCTGAAGTAGCTGTAGAAATTCAATGATAGTCTAAGAAAACAATGCAACAAAAGCAACGTTGTTGACATTATGAAGTTTAATGGAGCTGAGGAAACTAGTAAATAAGTTACATGGCACATTTGAAAAATTTAGGACATTGAACTCCAGGGATAATTAAAAGCAAACTTTCAAACCCAAACCAAAGCAAGAATGCCACTAAAGCACAACTATGGTAATATTGAAGAAATATACAAACAATTAAATAGCTCCCATATATCAGGTCTATTTTCTATAAATCAACTTCTATTAAGTCACTTGATGACACACAAGAATACCCGCATGAAATAAGTGTTAGTAGAATAGGGAAAGAGTACACATTTGTTAACATCCATCTATTGAATTATAGTGCCTTCTACACCTTAAATATGTAAGTCACATTTTAATGTGTCCACAGCACATGCTTTTCTGATTTGCTCAAATAACCCTTGCTACACAGGGCTATGAACGTGACTAATAGGAACAAGGGGCACCCCAAAAAAATAACCAATTAAACCATTCTTTCCCCCCCCGCCAAACCTACCAAGCTGGAACCAGCAACTACCCCAACATGAATCAATTAAATCTCTCAAATTATTATTTCAAAGTTATTCTGGTTGTTCTTGGAACGTGGGCGATACTGACAAGGTAGTGATTATTGCCCTGAGGTCATTAAGAGTCAACCATATAGTGTGGGACTGGCTGGATCCTCCCTGAAGAACATTGGTTTTTTACCATAGAAGCTTTGCACGGTCATTTTTTTTCCTGGTGCCAGCCCACAAATTACTAGATTTTTTTTTGAAGAGAAAGAGTGAGACAGAAGCAGAAGAGGAGAGACATAAAGAGAACCAACAATAAAAAGACAACAGGGACAGGACAGAATGAGAACATATTCTCTGATTTATCTTCTGTTAGGAACAGGAGTAGGTCAATCAGCCCCTTGAATCTGCTCCGCTATTCAATTAGATTATGGCTGATCTGCACCTCAGCTCTATTTCAATTCAAATCGCTTTCAATTCAAATTGATTTATTGGCATGACAAGGTATATCTTATGTTGCCAAAGCACCGAAAAAACATTTATGGTTGAACACATAAACGCAGATCTATCCATACAGTGTATAAACAGATATATCCCTTGTGTGTATAAATATACACTCATATAATTTGCATAGAATCTTTTCTTAGGTTTAGTGGTTGTCCCTCTGCTTATGGCAAGCTGTAACATAGTTTGCTGCTAAAGTTACGCAATTTCTCTGTTCCCCTAATAGGTATGGGAGTTTTTGGTCTTCATTCAAATTTTTGAATTCAGGGCATATATTTATGAATTTTGGGTAGAAATTCCCCCTTATGTCCTGATAGTTTCCACAAACTGTGAGGAAGTGCATCTCTGTCTCCACCACTCCCTGACTGCAGTGAGAGCATATCCTGTCCTCTCTTGGCAGACAGGTCTGTCTGTGTCTGCCTTTTTCGATGACGAGGCTATGCTCACTAAGTCTGTACACAGTCAAGGTTTTTCTTAATTTGCTATCTTTTACCGTGGTCAGGTAGTCGGCCATGGTGTATTGTCTGTTTAGGGCCAAGTAGCAATCAAGTTTGTTTTGGTTTTTTGTTGTTTCTGTCCAATAGGTCAGATATTTTTCCTTTTGTTTAGTGACAATTGTGTTGGGTCGAATTCTCTGTGCTACGATGTCACTGTCCTGCAGCTGGTTATTATTAGTAGTGTTAGTAGTTACTTCACTGAGTCCCAGGACTAGTTGACTGAGGGGACTCTTCTTTATGATCCTCTCTTGGCATTTCAGGGCTTCGTAATGATAGCAGTGGGGGTTGCTCATTTTTAGGTGTTTCCAAAATTTGATGGCTCTTTTTTGGATATTAATTAGTAGTGGATATTGGCCTAGTTCTGCCCTGCATGCATTGTTTGCGGTTTTCCTCTGAGTCCGGAGGATACTTTTACAGAATTCTGCATATAGGATCTCAATTGGGTGTTTGTCCTTGATATGCCTATCAATTAGTCCAATAAAAGGCGACGAGTTAAGAACGTAACTGAAGGTTTTTATTGGCTAAATAACAGAGCCCACCCTCGTGGGTGATCCGATCCAACAGGGAGGAATACTAGCCAGTCAGCTACCTTTATACCTGGGCAGGTAATGGGCGGAGTCGGAGGTGGTCAGCCCAGGTATAACAGTGCGACAAGAGGCGACCTCGTGTAGTGATGTGACAGTGAGAACAATATACAGTGATAACTATAACAGTGGTTTACCACATTCACCCCTTGTTTAGATTAGAGTCCGGCGGGGTGAAGTGTATTACCAGCTCTGGTATGTCAGTCTGTCCGGAGGCTTCGTTAGCCTCTCCGATCGTCGCAGCGGCGGTGTTACATTATCCGGTGTTAAAGCTGGTGTCTGCGTAGTCGGCAAAGGCTCGTGGGGTTCCGGCATGCCGTCTACCTCGGCTGGACTCGGGGGGTTGGGAGGGGGGGGTGAGGGTGCGAGGTCTCGTAAGGAGACAGTGTCCTCCCGTCCGTCTGGGTAAGCCACATAGGCGTACTGGGGGTTGGCGTGCAGGAGGTTCACCTTCTCGACCAGGGGGTCCGTTTTATGGGCCCTCACGTGCTTTCGCAGCAAGACGGGTCCCGGAGAGGTCAGCCAGGTTGGTAGGGTGGTTCCCGTAGTCGACTTCCTGGGGAAGACAAACATTCGGGCATGGGGGGTGGTGTTAATGGCAGTGCAAAGTAGTGACCGGATGGAGTGCAGCGCAATCGGGAGGACCTCTTGCCAGCGGGAGGTTGGGAGGCCCTTAGACTTTAAGGCTAAGAGGGTGGCCTTCCATACCGTCGCGTTCTCTCTTTCCACCTGGCCGTTCCCTCGGGGGTTGTAGCTGGTGGTCCTGCTTGCTGCAATACCCCTCTCCAATAGGAACTGACGGAGTTCCTCGCTCATGAAGGAGGCGCCCCGGTCACTATGTATATAGTTCGGGAACCCGAACAAGGCGAAGAGTTTGTTCAGGCATTTAATGACCGTGTTACTGGTCATGTCTGGGCAGGGGAAGGCAAAGGGGAAACGGGAGTACTCATCAACGATGTTGAGGAAGTACACATTACGGTCGGATGACGGTAGGGGCCCCTTGAAGTCGATGCTCAGACGCTCGAAGGGGCGGGTGGCCTTGATCAGGCTTGCTCTGTCCGGCTTATAGAAGTGCGGTTTGCACTCAGCACAGATCTGGCAGTTCCTGGTCATGGTCCTGACCTCCTCGATGGAGTATGGCAGGTTGCGGGCCTTAATGAAATGGTAGAGTCTGGTGACTCCGGGGTGGCAGAGGTCATTGTGGAGGGTCTGAAGTCTATCACTTTGCGCGCTGGCGCATGTAATGCGTGAAAGAGCATCAGGGGGGTCGTTCAGTTTACCGGGCCGGTACAAGATCTCATAATCATAGGTGGAAAGCTCGATTCTCCACCTCAAGATTTTGTCGTTCTTGATCTTGCCCCTCAGCTTGTTATTAAACATGAAGGCAACCGAGCGTTGGTCGGTGAGGAGGGTAAATCGTTTGCCTGCCAAGTAGTGCCTCCAGCGCCGTACTGCCTCCACAATTGCCTGGGCTTCCTTCTCGACCGACGAGTGTCGGGTCTCGGGGCCCTGTAGGGTCCTTGAGAAGAAGGCTACCGGCCTACCCTCCTGGTTAAGGGTAGCGGCTAGGGCGAAGTCGGATGCATCGCTCTCCACTTGGAAGGGGATTGACTCATCCACTGCGTGCATTGTGGCCTTGGCTATGTCTCCCTTAATGAGGGAGAAGGCCGCGCACGCCTCTTCCGTGAGGGGGAAGGATGTGGTTTTCAGGAGGGGTCTGGCTTTGTCCGCATAATTGGGTACCCATTGGGCATAGTAGGCGAAAAGCCCCAGGGTTCTCCTAAGTGCTTTTGGACAGTGGGGGAGGGGTAGCTCCATGAGGGGGCGCATTCTTTCGGGGTCGGGGCCGATGACTCCGTTCTCTACTACACAGCCAAGGATGGCAAGGCGCGCTGTGTTAAACACGCATTTCTCCTTATTGTAGGTGAGGTTCAGCCGTTGGGCCGTACGGAGGAATTTCTCCAGATTCACGTCGTGGTCCTGCCGGTCGCGGCCGCAGATGGTGACGTTATCTAGGTAGGGGAATGTGGCCTGCAGTCCGTTCTGGTCAACCATCCGGTCCATCTCCCTTTGGAAGACCGAGACCCCGTTGGTGACACCGAAGGGGACCCTAAGGAAGTGGTATAGGCGCCCATTCGCCTCGAAGGCGGTGTACTGGCGGTCCTCGGGGTGGATAGGGAGTTGGTGGTAGGCCGACTTAAGGTCGATGGTCGAGAATACGCGGTATTGTGCAATCTGATTGACCATGTCAGATATGCGGGGAAGGGGGTATGCGTCCAGCTGGGTGTATCTGTTTATGGTCTGGCTGTAGTCGATGACCAGGCGATTTTTATCGCCGGTCTTAACGACCACGACCTGGGCACGCCAGGGGCTGTTGCTCCCCTCGATGATGCCCTCCTTCAGGAGACGCTGCACCTCAGAGCTAATGAAAGCTCTGTCCCCAGCGCTGTACCGCCTGCTCTTGGTAGCGACGGGTTTGCAGTCGGGGGTGAGGTTAGCGAACAGGGAAGGTGGCGGCACCTTGAGGGTGGATAGGCTGCAGGTGTTACGCGGTGGGCGGTTTAACCTTCGCTGGTTGTCGACTGTGAGTGGGGGGAGGGGTCCACCGTATGCTAGGGTTACACTTTGGAGGTGGGATTGGAAGTCCAGCCCTAGTAGGACGGCAGCGCAGAGCTGGGGGAGGACGAGGAGTTTAAAGTTTTTATACTCTGTACCCTTAACCGACAAGGTCACAGCACAGTAGCCGCTAATGTCCGTGGCGTGGGACCTCGATGCCATCGAGATTCGGTTGCGCGTTGGCAGGACAGGGAGGGAGTAGTGGCTCACCGTGTCTGGGTGGATGAAGCTCTCCGTGCTTCCGCTGTCGAACAGGCAGGTCGTGGCGTGGCCGTTTACTTTGATGTCCATCATCGACTTGGACAGGTGGTGTGGGCGGGCTTGATCCAGAGTGACGGAGGCTAGCGTGTAGGTAAGCGAGTCGTTGTCGTCTGCGGGCGAGGCGGTCGTCGGGTCCGGGGGCCCGGTGGCAGTCGGGCGTGGTGTGTAAAATGGCGTCTCCCACGAGGTAGGACAAAATGGCGGAGAAGATGGCTGCCCCCATAACTCACATGAGGCACTATTGGGGTCGGTTGCCTTGATCAAAGATGGCCGCCCCCATGACTCACGTGTGGGGATACTGGCCTCAGTTGCCGTGAAAGAAGATGGCCGCCCCCACAGTTCGCATGAGGCACTGCTGGCCTCTGAAGATCCGCTCCTGCAGGCCTTAGAGAAATGGCCTTTCTTCCTGCAGGTTGTGCAGGTAGAGTTCCTGGCTGGGCAGCGCGACCTCGGGTGCTTCTCCTGGCCGCAAAAGAAGCAGCCGGCGGCCCGATCGCGGGTGCCCGATGTCGGAGCCGGTACCGGGGGTGGCGGGCCCGGTCGGGTCCGGGACGCCGACGCTGAGGTAGGTCCCGGGGGCGGCGCTGCGAAGGGTATTGCGGTAGGGGTCGGGCCCGAGTCCCAGGGTCGCGAGCAGTACCTGGAAAACGCCTCCTGGTCCTGATGGGCCACCTCCAGGGAGAGAGCGAGGGCTTCAGCTTTGTCCAGGTCGAGGTCTTTAGCTTCAAGCAGTCTTTGCCGTGAGTAGTCGGACCGTAGGCCTTTCACAAAGGCATCGCGGATATTATCTTCCGTATTTTCAACAGCCGTCACCGCTTTAAAGTCACAGTTCCTGCCGAGTGCTCTTAGCGCCCGTAAAAATTCAGCTACAGACTCTCCTGGCTGTTGCGGGCGGGATCTTAGGAGGTGCCTGGTGTACATGTAATTTACCGGGCTGCGGTACTGCTGTTTCAGTAGGTTGATAGCGGCCTCGTACGTAGTCGTGTCCTGTATGAGTGCGTATACTCTCGGGCTCGCTTGGGCGTTCAGAAGTCTTAGTTTGGATCTCTGCGGGGCGCCGGATTCTTCCAGGTAGGATTCGAAGCAGTCCAGCCAGTGTTTGAAGTTGAGGGCTGCGTTTGGTGCCTGTGGGTTTAGATCCAGGTATGGTGGTTTCAAGGCTTGCAGCCAAGCCGGCTGGTGTGGCCCGTTGTCTGGAGGCTGCTGTTGCTGTGCTGCTGGGTGAGCTCCTTGCTGTTGCTGTTCATTATCAGACATCTTTAAAATTTAGCCAATAAAATTGATATGCCTATCAATTAGTCCAATAAAAGGCGACGAGTTAAGAACGTAACTGAAGGTTTTTATTGGCTAAATAACAGAGCCCACCCTCGTGGGTGATCCGATCCAACAGGGAGGAATACTAGCCAGTCAGCTACCTTTATACCTGGGCAGGTAATGGGCGGAGTCGGAGGTGGTCAGCCCAGGTATAACAGTGCGACAAGAGGCGACCTCGTGTAGTGATGTGACAGTGAGAACAGTGAGAACAATATACAGTGATAACTATAACAGTGGTTTACCACAGTCCTATTTTGCAAATTCTTGTTGTGTTAGCGGACCCCACACCTCACTGCCATAAAGTGCAATTGGTTCAATTACTGATTTAAAAATTTTGAGTCAAATGCCAATTGGGATTTCTATTTGGATTGACTTTTTAATGGCATAGAAAGCCCTTCTTGCTTTCTCTTTCAGTTCATTCACAGCCAGATGAAAATTTCCCGTAGAACTGATTTTTAAGCCTAAGTATGTGTAGTTTGTAGTTTGTTCAATTTTAGTTGTTCCTAGTGTGAAATTTGTTCTGTGTCCCTGATGTCTGGATCTTTGCTGGAACACCAGAACTTTGGTTTTTTGGGGGTTTATTGTTAGGGCCCAGGTCTGACAGAACGACTCTAACAGATCCAGGTTCTGCTGTAGACCCTCCTCAGTTGGTGAGAGCAGAACCAGGTCATCTGCATAGAGGAGGAATTTAACCTTGGAGTCATATAGGGCGAGGCCAGGTGCTGTAGATTGTTCCAGTAGTTTTGCCAATTCATTTATGTAAATATTAAAGAGTGTCGGTGAGATGGGCGAGCCCTGCGCCTTAGCTCCATATCCCATATTCTGTTATGTCATGGGAGTTTGACTAGTTTCCAAAACGGAGTGGAGAACTTCAAAACAGCCACCATCTGCATAAAAGATTTTTGACAAAACCATTTCATCTATTTACAGATGATGACATTCTGTAAATTCTATGAAGCATATCACTGTATTATTTGCATATGACTTATTCATCAAGATCGTGACCCTTTAAAATTCCCACAATTATCCTGGAGATACAGTAGCACAATGTGCTGGACCACCAACATTCAATGCAATGGAGTGGTATAACAATGATCAAGAGCTATGATTACCCAACTTCACTTCAGTTCCTGATCACAGTTGTGTACCACAGGGAAGAGTGAAGCCAAGTCCATGGGAAGAGATGAAAAATCAGAAGGAGCATAGCTTTATTATGCATGATCCAACAGTTAGCTCAGGAACACATTTTCTGATACTTGGGAACATATCACTCAGGCGCTCGTTCTCTTCTTTGCAAGAAGTACCAGGCCTGAGAACACTAGTAGGGAAAAATTAGTTGTGGAGGGAAGTACAGGGCTACATACCTTCAAAAAAAAGAGATACTGCTCAGAAAGAGATTGTTTTTAACTGTTCGCTCTTCCTCAGAACATGTGGGACAGTTTGAGTATGGGAACTTATACTGCACTTGAGTTTCATTCTTCCACAATAAAAACATTAATATCAAGTACAGAAAACAGTCCAAAGCTTTAACAAGTCAGCTTATTGATGAACTCACACAGCACTGGGATAATTGCACTTATGGAAAAGTGGAACTTTATCACTTACAATCTGTTTTTCTTGATACCAACAATGCCTTTTTAACCAAAACTTCCAAATACATCTATAATCCTTTTCTTAATTCTTACCCTGGTAATTAAACATTGAAGTCCTTTAATTGTGACACACAAACCAGGGAAAAGTGCTGATATATTCCCCCAAAATATCTGAGAAAAATACTGAGCAACTGTGTAAAACAATTAGTGAAAAACTTTGAAACTATTATGAAATAACAGAAGAATGGCACCCAGAAAACACTGAGCGAATTCCACGCTCCATGTTCACGAGGCGCACATGTAGAAAGAACACTCTGCCATCACCGCAACACAAGACAATGCATGTAGGCCACATTAACACGAGTCCACCTAACAAAGTTAAAAATAATTATTTTGTGAACTGCAGGCAAATTGGATACACAGATATTTGCAATAGTTTAATGAACTGTATGTTATGGAACGTTGGCTCTCTGAACAATTAACTACTCTGGCTACAGATGTGTTGCATATTTTACTTGTTCACAGCATGTTTTACTTATTTTTAGCTGTGGCTTCTGGTAGTCAGTAAACAATTAGGGTCCGCTGTGGAGTTCTTGAGACTAAATAAGAGCGCCGAGTGTAATTTTTCATCTGATGTTCATAAATCTGAATAATTATTAGGGAGTCCCTGCCCCAGCTGTAAATAAATCTTGAACAATCAGTCAAGGAAGAGCAGAAGAGTAGAGATTAGCAAAATAGTTCACAAATTTACTGAAAGTCTTCAGGATATTACTCTCTTTGATTGCCCACACATTGCCATGTAGAAGACTGCAGTCTAAGTGTAAAGGCACTTTAACTGCTGTTAACTTACTCTGAACATTCCAAGGTAGATTTAACCAAGTGTGATTACTGCCAGTGAACTAAAAAACATCAATTTAGCCAATTATTTGGAGACAGACCCAATCAACTTAAGTAACATTATACATTCCAAAATGTAAAAAGTCTGACTACTTGGCGATATAGCTAGCCTTATTATATTATATGGTGATATAGATTAAATTGAATGCTCTAAAATGAAGAAACTAAGGCCTAGAAATTAGATAAAGCCCTAAAACGGGTGCGAGGATTGTGATGCGTGTTCAACCTACGCACGTTCCTTCTGATGCAGGCAGCACGCAAACTTCGTGCTGCCTCATTTGCATGATTGCAGCATGCAGCCTAGCGCTGAACACGTTGCTGAGTGGCTGCACGCTCAGCAGGGGCCCAACTTCGTGAGAGGCTAGCACCAATTAATGCTAGTCTGCACTACTTAAAGGAGGGGTGGAGCTTGATGATAACAGGTGCTGGAAGTCATTCCAGAAGTAAGTTTGACCTGGGAAAGAAACAGGAAAGGCACAACACGCCAGAGAGCGGGCTCCAAGGTTCTCCGATGCAGCACTGGAGGTGGACAGGAGGAGAGAGGTCCTACATCCGTAGGGGGCCAGGAGGCCCTTCAGATGGGCACTGTGAAGGTAATGGAAGCAGATAGCCGTGGCGGTCAATGCCAGCAGTGTTGCCCCGAGGACCTGGATGCAGTACAGAAAGTGAATACATCTTCAAATGCCATATCCTACCATCTGCACCAATAGCCTCACACACTGATCAAGGCACCACACCCCCATCACTCACCCACCAACAATCTCTATCAATCACGACTCATACCTCACATTCATAGCTTCACCTCACCCTCACACACTTACCATTGCTGCAAGCCTCTCACCCACATCTCACAGCTTGCACACAGTCAACTGTTCACCCATAAGAGGCACATCACCCAAACAGATTGCACCACACTCACTGACACACTTCCCTTTCTCTTGCAGGAGAAGGCGGTGTACAACCAGAGGCGGCAGCAGCTAACCAGAGAACAGGCGCGCCTGCATATCCTAACCCCGATGGAGGAGACGGTGCTTGCCATTATTGGAGCGGCTGTGACTGAGGCCGTGGCCAGCGACGGGGCTAAATCTATTGAAGATGACGGTACACTCATACCTAATCCTCCTTCTCACAATCCACTTCTCCCTCATCCCACAATCTCTTCTGATGTACAAGCTGTACATGGTATAAGCATGCACATCTTGCTTTTCCCCCATCTCCCTCAGCACAACCTTACCCTTGTGCCTTTCTCCTTGCAGACACCCAAGAACTCCAACCTGGGTAGACAGTGGTGGAAGAGGAAGAAGACACTGATGAAGAAGAAACACCATCACTCGATCTGACAGTCACAGGCAACAGCTCAGATACTGACACTGTGTGTAATTTAGAGGATAGTATAGTGTTGGGAACTGCACATGGTAACTCACCGGGCATAAATGGGCTGTAGCCAGGGCAAAGGGAAAGGGTAACGCAGGAGCCAGCTCCCGGGGCGGGGTGGTGAGGTTGCACATGAGTTCTGCTGCACAGGACTCAGATGAGGAGTACAATGGAGCAGCCTAGAGAAGATCCCTGATGGGTATGCACAATTAAATGCTTGGTGCATTGCCAGGCCTGTCTGAAAGCCTGTGCTCAATGTCAAGGACCATGGAGGAGTCCAGCATCAACTTTGCACAGGGCTTTGCGCAGAGCTTGGAGCCCATCCTTTCCAGTGTGGAAGTGGTGGCCAAATCCATTAGCACACCTGTGGACCCAAACGTGATGCAGTGTCAGACGGCTCATGTCTCAGTTTCCATTACAGCACAAGCAGAAGCCACCCAACGCCTGGGTGCTGCAGTGGAAGCTCAGACTGTAGTCATGCAAGCTCAGTTTGTTGCCACGCAAACACAGGCTGCTGTCATCATGTCTGCGGTTACCAGTGTTGAAAGGGGCTTCCAGGGCCTCACAGCAGTCCAGCAATCTATCCTCCAACAGATTACTAGGATTGCTGAGACGCCGCTCCGAGCGAGTGGCAGAGGCTCTGTGGAGCACGAACCTGCTGTCCTCTCCCAATCATGGGGGATTTTAACTTTCATATTGACTGGACTAATCAAATTGGGCATGGCAGCATTGAGGAAGAGTTCATAGAGTGTATTAGGGACGGGTTCCTTGAGCAGTATGTAACTGAACCAACCAGGGGGCAGGCAATCTTAGATCTGGTCCTGTGTAATGAGACAAGATTAATTAAAAAATGTCCTAGTAAAGGATCCCCTTGGAATGAGTGACCATAATATGGTTGAATTCCAAATTCAGTTTGAGGGCGAGAGAGTTGGATCTCAAACCAGCGTACTAAGCTTAAATAAAGGAGACTATGAAGGTATGAGAGTAGAATTGACTAAAGTGGACTGGGAAAACAGATTAAAGTGTAAGACGGTACAAGAGCAGTGGTCTACATTCAAGGAGATACTTCACATCTTTCAAGAAAAATATATTCCACTGAGGAAAAAGGGGAGTAAAAGAAAAGACAGCCATCCATGGCTTAGTAAAGTAGTAAAGGATAGTATTCAACTGAAAACAAGGGCATATAAAGTAGCCAAATCTAGTGAGAGGATAGAAGATTGGGAGGCATTTAAAAGCCAGCAAACAATAACTAAAAGATTAATTAAGAAAGGGAAGATAGATTATGAAAGTAAACTAGCAAAAAATATAAAAACAGATAGCAAGAGTTTCTACAGCTATATAAAAATAAAAAGGGTGGCTAAAGTGAACATTGGTCCCTTAGAGGATGGGACCGGGAAACTAGTGGTGGGGAACATGGAGATGGCAAAGACGCTGAACAAATATTTTGTATCAGTCTTTACAGTAGAGGACACTAAAATATCCCAACACTGGACAAACAGGGGGCAATGGGGGGGGGGGAGGAGCTAAACACAACTAAAATCACTAAGGAGATGGTACTCAGTAAAATAATGAGACTTAAGGCGGATAAATCCCCCGGACCTGATGGCCTACATCCTAGGGTCTTGAGAGAAGTGGCGGTAGGGATTGTGGATGCATTGGTGATCATTTTCCAGAACTCCCTGGACTCAGGAAAGGTCCCGGCAGATTGGAAAACTGCTAATGTAACACCTTTATTTAAGAAGGGAAGTAGACAAAAAGCTGGAAACTATAGACCAGTTAGCCTAACATCTGTGGTTGGCAAAATGTTGGAGTCCATTATTAAGGAAACAGTAACAGAGCATTTGGATAAACATCATTTAATAGGACAGAGTCAGCATGGTTTTACGAAGGGGAAGTCATGTTTGACAAATTTGCTCGAATTCTTTGAGGATGTAACATACAGGGTGGATAAAGGGGAACCAGTGGATGTAGTGTATTTGGACTTCCAAAAGGCATTTGACAAGGTTCCACACAAAAGATTACTGATCAAGATAAAAAAATCACAGGATTGGGGGTAATATACTGGCATGGGTGGAAGATTGGCTATCTAACAGAAAACAAAGAGTTGGGATAAATGGTTTGTTCTCGGGCTGGCAATCAGTAACTAGTGGTGTTCCGCAGGGGTCAGTGCTGGGACCCCAACTCTTTACAATCTATATTAACGATTTGGAGGAAGGGACCGAGTGCAACATATCCAAGTTTGCCGATGATACAAAGATGGGAGGGAAAGCAGTGAGTGAGGAGGACATAAAAAACCTGCAAAAGGACATAGACAGGCTAAGTGAGTGGGCAGAGATTTGGCAGATGCAATATAATGTTGGAAAGTGTGAGGTTATGCACTTTGGCAGAAAAAATCAAAGAGCAAGTTATTATCTAAATGGAGAGAAACTGCAAAGTGCTACAGTACAAAGGGATCTGGGGGTCCTGGTGCATGAAACACAAAAAGTTAGTATGCAGGTGCAGCAGGTGATCAGGAAGGCCAATGGAATCTTGGCTTTTATTGCAAGGGGGATGGAGTATAAAAACAGGGAAGTCTTGCTGCAGTTATACAGGGTATTAGTGAAGCCACACCTGGAATACTGCGTGCAGTTTTGGTTTCCATATTTAAGAAAAGATATACTTGCTCTCGAGGCGGTTCAGAGAAGGTTCACTCGGTTGATTCCGGAGATGAGGGGGTTGACGTATGAGGAAAGGTTGAGTCGGTTGGGCCTCTACTCATTGGAGTTCAGAAGAATGAGAGGCGATCTTATCGAAACATATAAGATTGTGAGGGGGCTTGATCGGGTGGATGCGGTGAGGATGTTTCCACTGATGGGTGAGATTAGAACTAGGGGGCATAATCTTAGAATAAGGGGCTGCCCTTTCAAAACTGAGATGAGGAGAAACTTCTTCACTCAGAGGGTAGTAAATCTATGGAATTTGCTACCCCAGAGAGCTGTGGAAGCTGCAACATTAAATAAATTTAAAATGGAGATAGACATTTTCCTAGCAGATAAGGGAATTAGGGGTTACGGGGAGAGGGCAGGGAAGTGGACGTGAGTCTAGATTCAGATCAGCCATGATCCTATTGAATGGTGGAGCAGGCCCGAGGGGCCGTATGGCCTACTCCTGCTCCTATTTCTTATGTTCTTATGTTAAGATGACACAATTTGTCCTCCCACCACTGCCACTCCACCAGTGTCCTTGCTGTTGCCTGTCAGCCAGCCAGCCCAGTCTGCTGCCGCCCACGCCGAGGTGGTGCAGTCCGAAGACAGGCCGACTAGGCCCAGAGCTGCTCGAGATTGTCCTGTAAGGCCATCTGCAGTCTCCCCCACTGAAAATGAGCAACTTTCCATCAGCCATGCTGCAGGCACTGGGGTAGCATTGCGTAGGAGCTCTAGGGCAGGCAAAGGCACACAGAAGACAGGCACTAAGGGAATGCACAAGGGTGATTAGTTGACTTTTGCATGAAATATTGGAATGTTTTGATTTATAAATTTGGTTTGGAATGTTTGTTTTGTGGTGGCTTTCATTTCAGCATTGTGGCCAAGAGGATGCTGTGATGATCCATATCAGAGGGATGCTAAGGTGTGGGACAATTGGTGAATGTGGAATTGCGGTTGCGTTCACTGGAACCACAGTAGGATGAGTCGATCGTGGACAGCCTGGGCAGAAAGGGACTGTCTAGGTTGCCTCCTCCCTTCCTCCTTCTCCTGCTTCTTCTCCTCTTCAGCTGGTCGCCGTATACCTGGTGGCAAGGACTATGTCCTAATGATGGCGAGGTTGTGGAGCATGCAACAGACCACGACAAATCTTGAGACGGGCTCTGGTGAGTACTACAGGGCTCCTTCAGAGTGGTTCAGGCAGCGGAAGCATTGTTTAAGGATCCCAATGGTCTGCTTGATCATATTCCGTGTGGCAGCTGGCCACGTGTGCTTGGGTTGCGCACCAGAGTCATGAACCAGATGGCAAGCGGATAGCCCTTGAGGCCCAGTAGCCACCCTCTGGTTTATCATGGTGGCTCAAATGCTGATGGTACAGCGGACTGCTGCAGAATGAAGACACAATATCTGCTGCCAGGATACCGAGCATTGACCTGCATGATGCGCTGAGTATGGTCGTACACCATCTGGACATTGAGGGAGTGGAATCCCTTCCAGTTGTGGTATATCTCCGAATTCACATGCGGTGCCTGTGAAGCGACGTGTGTGCAGTCAATGGCACCCTGCACCATGGGGAGGCCTGCTATCCTGTCAAAGCCGCCAGCTCACCTCGCATGCTCCTCTCTGGCAACAGAGAATTAAATGTACGATAGAAAAATACTGCAGATGTTGGAAATCCGAAATAACAACAGATAATGCTGGAAAAACTCAGCAGGTCAGGCAACATCCGTGGAGAGAAATTTGAGTTGACGTTTCAGGTTTGACCCTTCTTCAAAACTGGAGAGAAAAGGAACTAGATCGAAGGCAGGGCTGCGATCGGACAAAAGAATAAAAGAACCAAAAGAGTCTCTCTTTGCATACAGAGCCTTAGTGACCTCCATTATGCAACGGTGAATGGCAAACTGTAAGATGTTGGAAATATCGCCTACTCCAGCCTGGAAGGAGCCCGACGCATAGAAATTCATGACCACGCTCACCTTCACAGCCACTGACAAACTTGCCCTCACCCTGCTCTGAGGCTGCAGGTCTGCCTGCAGCCGGTGGCAGATTTCAGTGAGTACCTCTTTAGTGAAGCGGAGACATCGCACGCACTGTTCACCACTGAGCCTGAGCTAGGAGAAGTACTCCCTGAAGTCGCTGGGTGGATCTGGCCTCCTGCTGAGAGCCCTTCTCCCCCTCCTCCCTCTTCGAGCAGCTTGTCCTCCTTTGTGTTGCCTCTGCTCATTCTCCCGGTCATGCTGCAGACCAAGGGAGATACAAACTACTGCACCAATGTCTGGAAGCAACTGGTCTGAGCAGAAGCCTTGATGTACCTGCCACGCCACTCCCTGGACACTTCAGCAACTTCAAATAAGACACCAAACCAAGAAACACGTCTACAAACTCACCAAGAGCCAGCAGAAATCAATCAGCAACTAACCTGAAAGCAGGTTAAATAGCGCTGGTGGTGGTGGGAGGGTCCTTCCTGCTGCTGAATGTATGTTTAGCTGTGGGAGGTTAAGAGAGGGCGTTAGCTCCAGCGTTGAGGTCGAAAATGTCAGCGCTGGCGTGAAATGATTGACGTCACGATCTGCGTACTCTGCATACTTCCAGTGCACGCTCCCGGCGCCAACACAAACGGCCTCACCGAAATGCCGTCCAGCGTGGCCTGCAGCAGAAGTGCACGCGTGCCGTGGATGCCATTTTGGACACAAAACGGCACCCGTAGCGCCGAAAAACGGGGCGCTACGAATCTAAATTTCTAGCCATAAGACTTTACAACATTCCGCTTCTGGCTACTGTGTAACAGTGAGTTCCTGTTGCAGTTGATGTTTCACCAGGATAACGGAAGTGTTCATCTACTTTATTGCCATTTCACTGAACTATACTTAAAAATCTGATTACTTTCAATTTCGTTTGGTTATATGATCTGCTGAAAAGCACCATTTCTAAAAAGTTGCAGTTTCAATGGACCTCAAGTATTTTCATTCATTATCTTCATATGAATTGCAAAAGCATCAAATGCCTTTGACATTATTATTCTCAGGAAATGTCACCAGCTGGTGCATTCCATTTCTATCTGTGGCCAGTATGTTTTAACCTAAAGCTCAGTTCATACATATAAATTACAGGAGTATTTCCTGTCTATGCACATGGATAAATTATTATTGTTTTAACAAAAGAGTAAAGCTTGCTAAATTGTCAGTCTTTACTCTGAGTTCCACACTGAGGATATCAGAGCTCCTCGTTTACATTCCATTGAAAGTAAGAATAGGAAATTCTTCAGCAGTTATGTTTACATTAACACTTCCTGTTCTTTAGTTACTTCTATATATTGATTCTCTGCTCCTAATTTATCAGATTGACTGTTCCAATTGTGAATAAAGGGCAAACACTCTAAAATACGATGGCAAATACTTGTATAAACAGCTTTAAATTCCTTCTTTTTAACATCGCACAGCCTATGGAGCAGTGCTCTTTCTGTAGTATTTGTAAGTGATTCGCTTAGTTCAGAGTAAATGTTGCTCCTTGATCACAATCAGACTTTTTCTGCATATTGCACATATTTTTCCGTATTTTTTCTGTATTTGCTTCAAGTTCTTCCTGAAAGCTCTAAGTGAATGTGCATCAAAAATCTATGGGAACAATGGTAAATATAGTTTGAAAACAATCAATATTCACACCTGGCTAAGATTGCTATATTTCATTAACTCAAATTCCCCGGTAAGTAACAATCGTTTCTTGATTGATGACTGTTAACTTAGGAAGGATGCCCATATTCTTTCTGTTCTATTTCACGCAATCTTCTAGGAAACGCATTTTAGGAACTCAAATCGGCATAAGTCTGCAGAACAAACATGGGTGTAATGTGGGAAAAATTGGGAATTTTTCACTCTGAGTGGCCACAAAACTGCCAATTATGGGGAACGCTAATATACTTGTGCAGCAGGAGGCCTGATTCTGAGGATGGGTTTGAACATATGAAGTGAAGGTGTGCAGGGTTGGAGCACCAACATGTGGTATCACAGAGTGCTGAACAATACATTCCATTCCCCCTTTCCACTGAGTTTCCAATCTCAATTAAGTGTTTAACTATCAGACTTTAAAATGCCAAAATCACAAAGAAAAGTGGAAAAAAAAGACTGTAACTTTAATTTGGTTTCTTCAGAGCAGTAACGGGAAATGTCCTAGCAGCTCCCAATCTGCAACATTAATGAACTCTAAATGAACTTGGAATTTGCAGTAATTGGACTTCGTGGGGAGGGCAGGAGCCTCTCCGCTGGGAGGGAAAGCAATCAAAGAGTGAGTCATCCCAAGACCACTTCCATTTGCTGGTTGACACTCCATTAATAGGGGTCTGGGAATAGTGGAAACAGAAACATTCTGAAACCAATATTTTAACTTTAAAGCAAAACTTTGGATATTACAAGAAACATTACAATGCTAAACTTAAATACATCATCAAACCTGATGGTCTTTACCAGGCCTGGGTGGTACATGGTTTGCCACAATACCCTTTCATTACAGGGTTTTGGATTTAACTCCAGTTCACAACAAAGGTACAAATTCGACTTATTTTATACCAATACCAAACTACCCATGATTTTGCATTAAACGGATATTAATTTAGCACCTCACTCCTAAAGGTCACAGGATTGCTGGTGTGGGAGTTGGAAAAATTCACACAAGTGCAGTAGGGTTGCAATAAATGAGCTTTACTCTGCACTTGCCTGTGTTATAAATGACGTGGGAATGCTCAATGTTAACAGCGGACGACAAAAGTGGGAATTATTCCATTTGTCCCCTGAATGAGCACAAAATTCACAACAAAGGGTTAGCGAAGAATCAAATTCCAAGCTCAGTGATTTATATTAACTATTTCAGTTTCATTTGAATATCTAAATGTGGGCCTATTTATACACTTTGGCCAGAATTTTCCCCAAGTAGGCGGGTTGGGGACGGGGGGCCTGATTTGAATGTGAGGTCTCAGATTCCCGCCTGTAGCCAGCCAGCTTGAGAGGCTGTGGGTGGGGTAGGCTTCAGAAGCGAGGGGCCGGTCCAGGGGAGGGATCGCGGGAGGAGGATCGGCAATCTGCAGGGGTCAGGGATCGGGAGGGGGGGAGAGAGCATCAGCAGGGCTCAGGGGCCGGGGATCAGCCAGGGATTGCGGGGCGGGTGGGTCGGCCAGGGGGGAGAGAGGATCGGGGCGGCCACTGGAGGATCATTTGGGGGGGGGGGCGACTGGGAAGGTGATCAAAGGCCTGGGGGGGGTGGGGGGGGGGGGGAGCGGTATGGTCAGGACCCTGGATCCAGGAGGTAGGTATAAAGCCACTTTCCTCCTGGATGCAGCAGTCCCTGCCTCCATTTAACTGCCGGGTTTCACAAATTGTGTGAAACCCGTCTCCATGCAGTTAAACACAAAATGGAGGGGGAAAAAAAGAGGCTTCCAGCCTCATTACTGTAATGTATGTAATGTATATATACCTTAAGGGAGAGAACTACTTTTTACAGCTCCTGTATACTGTAGTACCGGCAGTGACCACATCTGTATATAAACCCTGAGTAGTGATCTGTATAGTTAGTTCTAGAGTAACCCTCATTCAGTAAACACCTGTTGAATCGTTCCCTGCAGTCTGATTATTGAAGGACACAACATTAAGATACACGGACATAACATTGGCGACGACGCAGATTCGAACCTACCTGTGACTCTGCATCACCTCCCAGGGATTCGCTCCTGGAGAACAGTGGAAGAAGGTAGAGTCCAGAAGTACGGGCGTCGACCACGGGCAACCGCCCAGTCATCCAGCAGAGATTTGAGCATCGCAGGGGAGGCTGTCGAGAGCCAGGCTTGACTTTCCAGTCACGGTGGTCCAGCGAAACGGGCTGGCAACAGGTAATGCGCAGACCCTTCCCGCCGCGGTGTTCAAGGGCCGAGCAGCATCGACGGGGGAGAGAGAGAGGGCAGAGCGCACAGGGCGCAGCCGGTGTTCAGGACCGAGCGACGTCGACGGAGGATAGAGAGAGGGCAGAGCGCACAGGGCGCAGCCGGTGTTCAGGACCGAGCGGCGTCAACGGGGGAGAGAGATGAGAGAGAACAGAGCGCAGCCGGTGTTCAAGGGCCGAGCAGAGTCAACGGGGGAGAGAGGCGCGCAGGAAAACGCGAGGTGCTGCCATTGCCACGAGGGCCACAGAGAGCGGCGTTGGCAGCAGCGCAGGAACAGCGCACAAAACCCACAAGGCATCGCCATTTGCCACGAGGACCGCCGAGAGCGGCGTTGGCAGCAGCGCGGGAGACGCCAATTTAAGCCGCAGCGGGGAAGAAAGGAAAGCGCGGGAGACGCCATTTTAAGCCAGTCTAACCACACCCAAAAATGCCGAAGAGTGGCAGTATCACAGCGTTCGACAATGAAGTCGAAGATTGGACGACATATGTCGAACGCATAGAAGTATACTGCAAGGCGAATGAAGTGCCAGATGACAAGAAAGCGCTGGTATTGTTGAATTCAATGGGTGCAAAAACGTATGGCTTACTACGAAACCTAGTAACCCCAGAGAAGCTAGTAGAAAAGGATTTTGAAAACATAGTGTCAATCCTACAGGACCACTTAAACCCCACACCGCTGCTGATAGCAGAAAGATTTAAGTTTCACAAAAGGAACCAGCATAAAGATGAAAGTAATGCTGAGTATTTAACGGAACTGCGCAAGCTATCGAAACACTGCCAGTTTGGAACGGGACTAGCAGATACTTTAAGGGACAAGTTTGTGTGTGGGCTTCAAAGTGAAGGAACCCAGAAACGGCTTCTATCAGAAAAGGATCTTACGCTGGACAAGGCTTTCAGCATTGCAGTATCACATGAAGCAGCAGCACAGGGCGCTGCAGAGATACAACGGAGACCGCAAGAATATGGCACAAATGAAATGTCATACGGAACAGTGAAGTGCTATCGCTGCGGCAGAACAACACACGACCATAATGATTGCTGGTTCAAGGACAAAGTGTGCAGACAGTGTGGAAAAGTAGGACACATAGCAAGAGTCTGCAGGTCGGGAAAGAAAGCCAGTAGCAAGAAATCTCCACAGGAGAAGTACAAGAACGTACATAAGGTGACGGAAAGTAGTTCAGACGAACAGAAAAGTGAAACAGACTCCGGAAGCAAGGAGCTGGGTTGTCTGAAACTACATACTGTGATCAAAACGGAGGATCACCAAACTATCTGGGTCACGCTCAAGATAGCAGGAGTCCAAGTGAAAATGGAATTGAACACAGGATCAGCCCTAACAGTCATAAACCGAAGGGACTACAAGCGGCTATTCTCACATATACCCTTGAGAGATACAAAGATTGTCTTGAAGACGTACACGGGGCAAAAAGTCTACCCCAAAGGAAAAATAAGGGTGAACGTTATATATAACGGCAATGAAACACCAAAAATGGACCTATATGTATTGCCAGATGGAGGACCACCACTACTAGGACGTGAATGGATCCGGAAGATACAGCTAGATTGGCATTCCATACAAGCACTGACTGTAGATGCCAAAAAGGATGACGACGTCACACCTGGACGACTGTCAAAAATGCTAACTGATGCAAAAGAAGTGTTCCAGCAGGGACTCGGAACACTAAAAAGCATAACAGCGACTATCAAAATAGAGGAAAATGCAAGCCCAAAGTTTTTTAAGGCCAGACCAGTACCTTATGCGATCCGCCCAGCCATCGAAGCAGAGCTGGAAGGTTTGGAACGTTCAGCAGTACTGTCCAAAGTGGACTGGAGCGAGTGGGCTACATCCATCGTTCCTGTAATGAAGAGGTCGTTGAGTAATACGCCTGGGGAACCAAAGAAGGTTCACATCTGTGGGGACTTTAAGGTGACAGTGAACCCAGTCCTTCACACTGTACAATATCCGCTTCCGCGGATTGAAGATATTTTCGCCTCGTTATCTGGAGGGAAACGCTTCACTAAGATTGATCTGGCCCAGGCGTACCTGCAAATGGAGGTAGAAGAAGCCTCGAAACAGTACCTCACGATCAACACTCATAAAGGTCTCTACCAATACAACCGGCTGGTGTTCGGGGTAGCATCAGCTCCGGCTATTTGGCAAAGGGCAATGGAACAAGTCCTGCAAGGGATTCCAGGGACCCAGTGTTATTTGGACGACATCCTGGTCACGGGCGAAAATGACAGTGATCACCTCGCCAACCTGGAGCAGGTGCTCACTAGATTGAAGGAATATGGGCTCCGAGCTAATCGCCACAAATGCGAGTTTTTCCAGAAGCAGATCTCGTATTGTGGCCACGTTATTGATAAAGAGGGGTTACATAAGTCCCCTGAAAAGATTGAGGCAGTAGTCAAGGCTCCAGCACCGGAAAATGTGTCACAACTGAGGTCATTCCTCGGGCTGGTGAACTACTACCATAAGTTCTTGCCGAATTTGTCTACCGTACTACACCCACTGAACACCCTACTGCAAACGGGGGTACCGTGGAAGTGGAGTGACGAATGTAAACGAGCTTTCCAGAAGAGCAAAGCATTGATCACATCAAAAGAGGTGTTGGCTCATTTCAACCCAGCACTACCAATTCGGTTGGCGTGTGATGCATCACTCTATGGCATTGGAGCGGTGCTGTCGCATACATTCCCGGACGGCTCGGAGAGGCCAGTAGCCTTTGCGTCTCGGTCACTAACCTCAGCCGAGCATAACTACGCCCAGATTGACAGGGAGGCCCTCAGCCGAGTGTGGGGAGTGAAAAAGTTCAATCACTATTTGCACAGGCAGAAGTTCACCTTGCTGACTGACCACCAACCACTTGTCTCCATCTTTAATACAAAGAAGGGCGTTCCGGTGATGACTGCGCAACGGCTACAAAGATGGTCCCTTTTTCTAGGGGCGCACCAATATGAAATCGAGTATAAGGGCACGAAACAGCATGGAAACGCTGATGGGCTATCACGCCTGCCACTGCCTACTGCGGAGGAAGCACCAGCAGTGGATCCTGTCGAAATATTTCATTCGACTATAATTGAATGCTTGCCAGTAACTAACGCTGGTATAGAGAAGGAGACCCGAAATGACCCGACACTGTCTCGGGTATATGATTTGACGGTGAAGGGATGGCCAGCACATGGCGACTCACTGTTGCCAGCATTCTCATCCAGAAGAGAACAGCTGTCAGTATGCCAGGGGACCTTGATGTGTGGATCTCGAGTGGTAATTCCACCCAAGTTAAGGGAGAGAGTGCTCAATGAGCTTCACGAAGGTCATCTGGGAGGGGTGAAAATGAAAAGCCTTGCTAGAGCTTGTGTGTGGTGGCCGGGGATCGATCAGCAAATCGAAGACCTGTCAAAGAGCTGCTCAGGATGCCAGAAGGTCCAAAATGCACCACCACATGCCCCTCTACACCCATGGGAGTGGCCCTCATCTCCATGGCAACAGGTGCATATTGATTTTGCTGGTCCATTCATGAACTCAATGCTTTTAATAGCCGTGGATGCGCACTCGAAATGGCCTGAGGTGATCAAAATGTCCTCCACCACCACGGAGAAAACTATTGCAGTCCTACGGACCATTTTTGCCAGGAACGGCTTGCCAGAGCAGATTTGCTCTGATAACGGACCACAGTTTGTGTCCGAAGAGTTTTGAAGATTTATGAAAAGGAATGGGGTAAGGCATTACACATCCGCCCCGTATCATCCAGCCACAAATGGATTGGCTGAGAGGTTCGTACAAACCTTTAAAAAAGCAGTAAAGGCCATGTGCGATGACGACATTCCACTGCAGCATAAGGTGGGCAATTTCCTGTTAGCCTACAGAAATGCGACACATGCAGTCACCAACCAGGCCCTGGCCATGATGTTCTTTAACCGAAGGTTGAGATTTCGTCTGGATTTGCTCAGACCAAATGTACGAAGAGATGTTGAGAGTAAGCAATTCCAGCACATCAATGAGAAGCCGAGAAGGAGCTTCAATGTAGGGCAACCAGTCTTGGCCCGCGACTACCGAACAGAGAAATGGCAACCAGGAACGATATGCACACGGCAGGGGCCACTAATGTACACAGTGGATGTTGGGGAGAACATTGTGAGACGCCATGCTGACCAGATCCTAGAGTCACAGGAATGAGTCAACCCCATGTCTCGGCCATACGTACCTGGTGAGGAACCCGACGTACAGGTCGCATCCACCTCAGAAACAATAGCATTGGAAGCTGATGAATCAACTGACGACAGGGTGCTAGAATCGCCTCCGCACCAAGAGCGAGACACTCGGGAAAGGCGTTATCCAGAAAGAATCAGGAAGCCTCCCCAGAGACTGAATATATGAATGGACTATTTTCATATAACATTGTATATTAAAAATGTTAATTGTTAAATGAGTATTATGGTACTGTTAATCTAAAAGGGGAGGAATTGTAATGTATGTGCTGTATATATATACCTTAAGGGAGAGAACTACTTTTTACAGCTCCTGTATACTATAGTACCGGCAGTGACCACCCCTGTATATAAACCCTGAGTAGTGATCTGCAAAGTTAGTTCTAGAGTAACCCTCATTCAGTAAACACCTGTTGAATCGTTCCCTGCAGTCTGTTGTCTGATTATTGAAGGACACAACATTAAGATACACGGACATAACAATTACAATATTACAATTGAGGTAATGCCCCCTTGGGAGCAGGTTGGTCGCCTGCCCCCGCTAAAACCGGAAGTGGGTGGGTTGGATGGAGGCGGGATCAGGTTGGGAATCCCATTTTTAACACTTTAACTACACCCCAGCTCCAAACCCACCCTTTTTTAGGAGAAAATTCCGGCCTTTGCATTTGGCTTGGTCTATACCTTTAATGCACAAAGGACAAATAACAGCCTTTTGAGAATGCAGTTTATGAAGGTAATTGCTAACAATCTATCAGAAGGCAGGGTTGGTGAGGTGAGCCTTCGATCTATTTTCTTTTCTTTCCAGTTTTGAAGAAGGGTTTCGACCCGAAACGTCAACTCAAATTTCTCTCCACGGATGTTGCCTGACCTGCTGAGTTTTTCCAGCATTTTCTGTTGTTATTAAGAATTGTTGCCATCTTGGCTACTGTGCTGGAATGTGACCATTTGAACTTTGGCTTAGAATTAACAACCAGAATTTTATAGTTTCTGAACCCAAATTTCAACCTGAAGTCAATGTTTACCTGGAATCTCCTTCCTAACTTTTTAAAAATTAAAATTTGCAAGTATTATCAAATTAACAATGTCAGGTTGGTCATCCACATTAATTTATCAAAAGGTTATTCTCTTCCAGTTTCAATGCACTTGGAGCAGACACAATAGATTTCCCACTGATAGATCGCTGCACTGGGATCATTTTGGTAATATAAAACTGTGGGTTAAATTGCAAAAACTGGAGGCAAGCAAAGCCAACAAATTCCTCACAACAGCCAATCATGTTCTATATTAATGACTTGGATGAAGGGACCGAGTGTACTGTAGCCAAATTTGCTGACGATACAAAGATAGGTGGGAAAGCAAGTTGTGAAGACACAAAGGGGAGAATTTTGCTGGCGCTCAGGGGGCGGGTTTGGAGGCGGGACATCTGGCAAAATCACAAAGTTTGACAGTGGGTCAGAAACCCGCTGTCAACCCCGCCTCCAGACAGTTTTTCCCGGTGTCGGGTCCCCGATTTGCGCAGGGACCTGACACCTAGCAGCGGGAAGAGGAATATAGGCACTTAACTGCTTGTTAACAGGTTGTTAACAGGCGGTTAAGAGACTTTTTGCAATTTTGACAGATCTACTGCGGGCTTCCTGACGTCCGGACACCACGCCAGGTAAGTGTGGTGTGCTGTGGGTCTGCTGTAATGTTTGTGCTTTGATGGCAGCTGCAGAAGTGGTGTGAAGGATCCAATGGTACACTGGTGAGTTTCAGAGGTAAGAAAATGTTGGGAAAATCATTTTTAATGTATTTAGGCTTTTCTGTAGGTGACAAGTTTTGAATTGTTTGTGTAGTCCCACCTAATTGGGAGAACCTCTCTCACCAGTGGCAGATCGCTTCTGTAACCTCACCTGCAGCTGCCATCTGTTGTAGCCTAAGGAGGGGAGTCACTGGAGAGCCTGGGTGCAAGGGCTCACCTTTGTACAGTGATTGTCAGTGTTTGCAGCACCTCAATGCTGTCAAACACTGAAAAATCAGCTGTCAAAATTTTTTTAAGAAAACCGGCAGATGACGTGTCATCAACTGACGTCATCTGGCACTGGCTTTCTCTTAATTGGCCGGCAAGCCCGCAGGGCGGGCTTAACAAGGCCAATTGACGCAAAATCGCATCTCTGTGTCGGGCATTGTTGGGGGCGGGAGTGGAACCCAAAAGGCAGTTGTCCCGCCCCGCAAGCGGCATCGACTGGAAAAATCGCGACCAAAGAGTCTGCAAAGGGATATAGATAGGTTGAGTGAGTGGTCAAAAATTGGCAGATGGAGCATAATGTGGGAAAATGTGAGGTTATCCACTTTGGTAGGAAGAATAAAAAAAGCAAATTATTATTTAAATGGAGAGACTACAAAATGCTGCGGTACAGAGGGATCTGGGGGTCCTCGTACATGAAACACAAAAAGTTAGTATGCAGGCACAGCAAGTAATTAGGAAGGCAAATGGAATGTCGGCCCTTATTGCAAGGGGGATGGTGTGGCGGAGCCACCAAAGGACTCAGAGCGGTTGTACATAATTCCTTTAACAGCAATGTAGTTACTGTCTGTGCCTGTACCTTTAATTACACTGTTTGACTGTACAATGCCAGTTACCTTTACAGCACGTGATGACATCATGCCGTTAGTCACGTGATGCCCCAACGGCGGGAAGAACGTGATGACGTGACTCTCCTGATCAGGGGGATCAGTCCTCGTGGAGCCCTCAAGGAGAATAGAACTGTTATTGATGTGTCCTAGCAGTTTCCAGTTTAAACTCGTTTGCTTTCATTAAAGTTCATTAATTTACTTACCTGAGTCGAACTCAGTCTTTTTGATAGGAATCTCCGTTCCTACATTGGTGACCCCGACTTCTACAAATGATTTTCGTGGAAGATTCGACATGGACACGAACGCCGTCACGCTGAAACTGCCACAGTTCTGGGAGCAACAACCAGACGCCTGGTTCATCCAGGCTGAAGCCCAGTTCGCCATTCGGAACATCAACGCGGATCAGACCCATTATTATTACGTGGTCTCCGCCCTCGACAACGCAACTGCATCCCGGATCATCAGCCTCATCGGTAGTTCTCCTACTGACAGCAAGTATGATGCAATTAAGGCGCGGTTGCTTCAGGTTTTCGGGCTCTCAAAGTCGGAGCGTGCTCGCCGGCTCATCACGCTGCCCGGCCTCGGAGACTCCAAACCGTCCGAGCCCATGAGCCAAATGCTCACGCTCTTGGGTGCTGAACCGGAATGTTTCATCTTCCGGGAGCTTTTCCTCTATCAACCGCCTGAACAGGTTCAGGCTGCCCTGGCCAGCTCCGACATTACTGACTGCGCCAAGCTTGCGGCCGAAGCCGATAAGATTTTCACGGTTACCCAGCAGTGCTGCGCGGCCACGAGGCGCCCACCTCCCACAGACGCGGTCCTGGTTTCTCCTACAGCGGGCTGGTGCTCCTACCACACCCGTTTTGGCGCGAAAGCACGATGCTGCCGCTCCCCCTGCAGTTTTTCGCCAAAAGAAAAACCAAGGCGGCGCAGGCGGCGTCCCTGGCGACGGATGACCAAATCTAACGGGCGTTCCGCGGTGGCAATGGCCGTCGGTTCTACGGGAAAACTCCTCTATATCACCGATTCCCTCTCGGGCCGCTGTTTCCTTTGTGACACCGGGGCGCAGTGTAGCATTCTACCAACGTCGAAGCTCGACACGCAGACTGGGAACCTCGGTTTTTCCCTCGTAGCGGCTAATGGCGCAGCTGATCGAACGTTCCGAAAGCGGCGAGTCGAAGTCTGTTTCGGCGGTCAGTGCTTCATTTGGGATTTCGTCACGGCTACAGTCTCACAGCCTATCCTAGGGGCAGATTTTCTGTGTGCCAACAGCCTGCTAGTCGATGTCCGACACCGCCGGTTGATCAACGCGGCCACTTTCCACTCGATCCCGTGCTTCCACGGTACCTCCGTGGCGCGTTCCATTGCCTGTGCTTCTCCTCCTCCAGATGACTTCACGCGGCTCCTCCGGGAGTTTCCGGAGCTGACAAGGCCCACCTTCTCCTCTTCAGCGACGAAACATGGTGTCGAACATCACATCACCACTACTGGCTCCCCGGTTTATGCGCGGGCTAGAAGGCTCGAACCCGGCAAGCTTGCAGCTGCAAAGGCGGATTCGCCACAATGGAGCGGCTCGGCATCATTAGGCGATCAAACAGTCTCTGGTCTTCGCCTCTCCACATTGTGCCGAAACCAGGCGGCGGCCGGCAGCCATGTGGTGACTACCGACGCCACCACTCCGGATCGGTACCCGATCCCGCATATCCAGGACTTCTCGGCCCACTTGGCGGGAAATACCATCTTCTCTAAAGACGACCTCGTCCATGGATATCATCAGGTTCCAGTGCACCCACAAGACGTCCCGAAAACCGCAGTCATCACCCCTTTTGGCCTCTGAGTTCCTGCGGATGCCGTTTGGCTTAAAGAATGCAGCACAGGCGTTCCAGCGTTTAATGGACTCCGTTCTTCGGGACCTGCGTTTCCTTTTCGTCTACCTTGACGACATACTCATCGCCAGTGCCAGCAAGGAGGAGCACATCTCCCATTTGCGTTCCCTCTTTACGCGCCTCAGCCAACACGGTTTAATCATCAACCCGGCCAAGTGCCAGTTCGGCCTGCAACAAATCGATTTCCTGGGACACCGCATAACATGGGACGGCGCCGTCCCTTTGGCGACGATGGTTGAGGCAGTTACTTCTTTCCCGCGGCCGTCGACAGTCAAGGCCTTGCAGGAGTTCCTGGGGATGGTCAACTTCTACCACCGTTTCGTCCCCAAGGCGGCTCAACTCATGCAACCCTTGTTCGGGGCCCTCAAGGGCAAGTCCGGTAAAGACCCAATCAGCTGGACAGCTGAAATGATCCAGGCATTCGGCGACACCAAGAACGCTTTGGCCAACGCAACCATGCTGGCACACCCACTTCCAGGTGCTACTATCGCCCTTACCACCGACGCGTCAGACTATGCCATCGGTGCGGTGCAAGAGCAATGGGTCAATGGCACGTGGCAACCGCTGGCATTTTTCAGCCGTCAATTGCGAACAAATGAAAAAAAGTACAGCACCTTCGATAGGGAACGACTGGCCCTTTTCCTCGCCATTCGCCATTTCCGGTTTTTATTGGAGGGGCGCCCCTTCACGGCTTTTGTCGACCACAAACCCCTTACGTTCGCCATGGCCAAGACCACCGAACCGTGGTCTGCTCGTCAACAACGTCACTTGACGTTCATTTCCGAATTTACTGCAGACATTCAACATGTGTCTGGTAAGGACAACCTGGTGGCAGATTGCCTCTCCCGTGCGACAGTCCACGCAGTGCACCTGGGGATCGACTATGCCCTCATGGCAAAAGATCAGGTTTCGGATTCAGAGGTCCAATCATATTGAACCGTTCCCTCCAGCTTCCAAGCGACCGACGTCGTCTTCCAGGACGCAGGTGCCACGCTCCTTTGCGACGTTTCCATGGGAGTTCCTCATGCCATAGTGCCAGTCGTATGGCGCAGGAGGATTTTTGATGCCATACACGGGTTGTCACACCCAGGGATGAAGGCTTCGCAACGGCTTATGTCAGCCAAGTTCGTCTGGAAGGGGATGCACATCGATGTCCGTGACTGGGCTAATACCTGCGTCGTATGCCAGAAGGCCAAAGTCCAGCGTCATGTCAAGGCTCCAGTGGCTGTGTTAACTGTTCCGGAGCGTCGTTTCGACCACGTGCATGTGGACCTCGTGGGGCCG
The DNA here is from genome assembly GCF_052327205.1 of Somniosus microcephalus. Lineage (NCBI taxonomy): Eukaryota > Metazoa > Chordata > Chondrichthyes > Squaliformes > Somniosidae > Somniosus > Somniosus microcephalus. The sequence continues at coordinate 149,734,828 of NC_140995.1, read as the reverse complement.
CTTCCGCCTTCCCAGGGTTATACTCATCTCCTTACCATAGTGGACCGCACCACTAGGTGGCCAGAGGCAATTCCTCTGGTTTCCACCACGTCGGCAGACGTCGCTAGAGCTTTCATCTCCTGTTGGGTCGCCCGTTTCGGAGTACCGGCGGACATCTCCTCTCCACAATTTTCCTCGGATCTTTGGAACGCTGTGGCTCAGGGGCTCGGTACCAAGCTTCATCGCACCACCGCCTATCATCCGCAGGCAAATGGCCTTTGCGAGCGATTCCACGGGTCGCTTAAAGCCTCTCTTCAGGCCAGTCTTCAAGGTGCAGGATGGGTGGACAGACTCCCATGGGTCCTGTTGGGTCTCCGTACGGCGCCCAAAGATGATTTACAATCGTCTTCAGCTGAACTCGTCTATGGCCAGCCACTCCGGGTACCAGGAGATTTCCTCCCTTCTCCCACAGAGCCATGGTCCACCTCCCGGCAACTCGTTCGCCACCAAGAAGCGGCCAGGTGCTTTGCCCCGATCCCTACGTCCAATCACGGTTTGCTGACCTCCTACGTGCCACCGGGACTGAAGACCACGGAGTATGTCTTCATCCGCCACGACGCTCACCGGGATCCGCTCAAGCCCCCTTACACTGGTCCTTTCCGCGTCATCGAACCGGGTGACAAATCCTTTTTGGTCGACGTCGGAGGGAAACCGGATCACATCTCGGTGGACCGCTTGAAGCCGGTTCACCTGGACCTGGACAACCCTGTCGTAGTCGCTCAACCACCCAAACATGGCCGACCACCCGTGGCCGCCGCGCCTGATCAACCAAAGCCGCCTGACAACCCGTCTGTGCTCGCTGCGCCTCCTCAGCCGCCACCGACTGCCAACGCTTCCACCGGTCGTCAACTTCCTCTACCAGGGTATCGAAGTCGATCGGACAGGCTCATCAGGCCTCCTCCTCGCCTCACCTTTTCTGTTAAAGACAATTCTGGGGGGGGGGGGGGGGGGCGCATGTGGCGGAGCCACCAAAGGACTCAGAGCGGTTGTACATAATTCCTTTAACAGCAATGAAGTTACTGTCTGTGCCTGTACCTTTAATTACACTGTTTGACTGTACAATGCCAGTTACCTTTACAGCACGTGATGACGTCATGCCGTTAGTCACGTGATGCCCCAACGGCGGGAAGAACGTGATGACGTCACTCTCCTGATCAGGAGATCAGTCCTCGTGGAGCCCTCAAGGAGAATAGACCTGTTATTGATGTGTCCTAGCAGTTTCCAGTTTAAACTCGTTTGTTTTCATTAAAGTTAATGGGCTGAAAATTCAGTAGGGTTAGCGCCCCATTTGAGGCGCTAGAGGGCCTAGCGCCGGAGTTATGGCCGGTTTGTAAATTCAGTGGGGCCCTGCCATCGGCGTTAGACCGGTTGCGCTGCGCCGGCACCGATGACGTCATTGGTGTGCGCAGCGTCCCGGTTGCCGTGGTGACGGGCCCCAATGCCGAAATTGAGTTGCGGCCGCCTCGCCCGTGGCAGCCGCAACTAACGATGTTTCAGCAGAGTCCTACGCGAGTTAGCGCCGGCGCATTAAGGTCGCGCGGCGGCCGGCTGCTTTCCCGCCGGCCGCCTGCCCGCACCTCCCTCCCCGGACTCCTCCACCCCCCCCCGCGGAACAGATGCGTCTGGCCTGCGAGCCCGGCACTTCTCCGAGGTGTCGGGCTCATTTTTTTCAAGATTTCAACGGCCAGCGGGCGGGTGCAGGCAGCTCCTCCTTAACTGAAGGAGGAGGCCTGCACTTCCCCAGCCTGCCGCACCGCATCGGGTGCCGCAGCGCCGGAATTGCGCCGCAATGCGGCAGTCAGCGCCCATTTCGAGGCGCTGACACCCTCCTGTAGCGCCGGCAGCCGTTTGGGCGCGGCGGTACTGTATTTTTGGCGCGCGCAGGGGGACTTAGCGCCGGCGCTAAATTTCCGGCGCTAAAGCCCTGGCGCGGCGCCAACTGAATTTCTAGGCCAATTAATTTACTTACCTGAGTCGAACTTAGTCTTTTTGATAGGAACCTCCGTTCCTACAATGGAGTATTAAAGTAGTGAGACCACACCTGGAGTACTGCGTGCAGTTTTGGTCTCCTTATTTAAGGAGGGATATACTTGCATTGGAGGCAGTTCAGAGAAGGTTCACTAGGTTGATTCATGTGATGAAGGGGTTCCCACATTACAACAGTGACTCCACTTCAAAAGTACTTCATTGGCTGTAAAGCGCTTTGAGACATCCGGTGGTTATGAAAGGCGCTATATAAATGCAAGTCTTTCTTTTCTTTCTTATGAAGAAAGGTTGAACAGGTTGGGCCTATAGTCATTGGAGTTTAGAAGAATGAGAGGTGATCTCATTGAAACATAAGATTCTGAGGGGGCTTGACAGGGTAGATGCAGGGAGGATGTTTCCCCTCGTGGGGGAATCGAGAACTAGGGGGCTTGTTTCAGAATAAGGGGTCGCCCATTTAAAACGGAGATGAGGAGGAATTTCTTCTCTCAGAGGGTCATGAACCTTTGGAATTCTCTACCCCAGAGAGCTGTGGAGGTGGAGTCATTGAATATATTCAAGACGAGATAGACAGATTTTTGAACGATAAGGGAGTCAAGGGTTATGGGGAGCGGGCGGAAAAGCGGAGTTGAGGCCAAGATCCGATCAGCCATGATCTTATTGTATGGTGCAGCAGGCTCAAGGGGCTAAATGGCCTACTCCTGCTCCTAATTCTTATGTTCTTATGTTCTTGTAGATAGATGAGAACAGCTGGAGTGAATACAGGTGCACTATCCCTTATCCGAAACCCTTGGGGCCAGATGTTCTTCGGAATTCGGAATTTTTTGGATTTCAGAATGGATAATAATGCTTATAAATGGACACGAGGCAGCCGTCGGGTTTACCCTACAACTACACCACTAGTGGTGGATGCAAATCTGGCTAGGTAACCAGATTACTATAAAGAAATAGTTAACAGCAATGTTTCCTCAAAGTTGCACACGGCCACGCAGTAATCTGCAAACTCCCGTGCAAGCTGCTCAAGCTTTTACACTGGAAATACCGAGAGACGCTCCATGAAAAAACTTTCGGTTTTCAGAGCTTTTTGATTTTCGGAATTGCGGATAAGGGATAGTTGACCTGTATATAAAACTCCCGTTTCATTCTGCACATTTCTATCTGCAGACTGAAAGGGGAGTTTTATATATTTGAATATGAACTATTTGCAATCCAGGTAGTTATTTTAATGCAGAATAGTTCTGTGAAGTGGCATTGATGCCATTTGAACTGCTGTACGGCTTTAGGTGCTATACCAATAGTGAGTAAGTTACCAACTCACAGAATTGTGCCAGGAACCACTTTGTTGCTGTAGAAGTGGGCCCACACTTAGATTTTATTTATTTTAAAGGAAAATAACACAATGGTTAACGTCACAAATGTGCTGACATTTCTCAGTACTTTCATGGTATAAACAGTATAACACACAGTTACCATAGTGTTGCTATGTTTACACAACCACTGACCTGATTGTTAGGTTATGTGGTCGGGTCACCACTTGTGAAAACATGGTAACACACTGGTACCCATCTGTTATCTTTTATAATGGCGTGTACTGTAATTTAAAATGTTTGCCAATTTGTGCAAATTTCCAAGTCTTATTTTTAGGAAAATAAAAGCCTCACCCATTCTCTATAAAAACATAAGCCTCTAGTTTTTCACTGCAGCCAGCTGTTCCCTGCTGCCTGCAGGGACTTCAACACAGCAGCTGAACTCAGGAATTTCAGTGATTTCCTCTGCCTGGGAAGCTACAACCTCAGGTAAAGCTGACAAAGATAATTATTGGTACAATGCAGTCAAACAGTGGTCCAGATGATTTAAAGAGAGGCTAAGGGCAGCAGTGACCAAAGATTAATAACGCAGCTGAGATTTAAAAGTATATACATAAATCGCTTAAAATTATCAAACAATTAAAAGGCGTTACCGTTGAACTTTCTGTTAAATTGTCTCTGATAAGAATAACTCAATTTTAGCAAAGAAAAGAGATGATATTAACTAGAATTCTTTTCCTTTCTAATATAACAACAGAAAATGCTGGAAAAACTCAGCAGGTCAGGCAACATCCGTGGAGAGAAATTTGAGTTGACGTTTCGGGTCGAAACCCTTCTTCAAAACTGGAAAGAAAAGAAAATAGATCGAAGGCAAGGCTGCGATCGAACAAAAGAGACAATAAGGCAAGGCTGCGATCGAACAAAAGAGACAATAAAAGGTATTCGAAGCCAGACGAGATGGTAATAGGCCCGTGGAGACAAAAGGCAGCTGAGATTAGGTGTGAAGTGTACTGGCAGGTAAGAGACAGCTGCTAGGTGGGAGAGAGAAACAAAAGGAAAGGAAGGGGGGGTGGAGGACCCAAAACAAAGGGGTGGAAAAAATTGTAAGTAAAAAAGTAATAGGGGCCGAGGTTATGATCTGAAATTGTTGAACTCAATATTGAGTCCGGAAGGCTGCAAAGTGCCTAGTCGGAAGATGAGTTGCTGTTCCTCGAGTTTACGTTGAGCTTCCGTGGAACAATACAAGAGGCCAAGGACGGTGAGGTCCGAGTGGGAATGGGGCGGTGAATTAAAATGACAGGCGACCGGAAGCTCGGGGTCACCCTTACGGACTGAATGGAGGTGTTCTGCAAAGCGGTCACCCAATCTGCGTTTGGTCTCCCCAATGTAGAGGAGACCGCATCGTGAGCAGCGAATACAGTATACTAGATTGCAAGAAATACAAGTAAATCGCTATTTCACCTGGAAGGGGTGTTTGGGGCCCTGGACAGTGGGAAGGGGGGAGGTATAGGGGCAGGTGTTACATCTCCTGCGCTTGCACGGGAAGGTGCCAGGCGAAGGGGAAGGGCTGTTTGGGGTGATAGAGGAGTGGACTAGGGTGTCTCGGAGGGAGCGGTCCCTACGGAATGCTGAAAGGGGAGGGGAGGGGAAGATGTGTTTGGTGGTGGGATCACTTTGGAGGTAGCGGAAATTGCGGAGGATGATCCGTTGAATGTGGAGGCTGGTGGGGTGAAAGGTGAGGACAAGGGGAACCCTATCGTGGTTCCGGGAGGGAGGGGCAGGGGTGAGGGCAGAAGTGCGGGAGATAGAACGGACACGGTCGAGGGCCGTGTTGACCACGGTAGAGGGGAATCCTCGGTTGCAGAAAAAGGAAGACATGTCGGAAGCACTGGTGTGGAAGGTGGCATCGTCGGAGCAGATACGGCAGAGATGGAGAAACTGGGAGAATGGAATAGAGTCCTTACAGGAGGCGGGGTGGGAGGAAGTGTAGTCCAGGTAGCTGTGGGAGTCAGTGGGCTTGTAGTGAATATTGGTCGATAATCTATCCCCAGAGATGGAGACGGAGAAGTCGAGAAAGGGAAGGGAAGAGTCAGAGATGGACCATGTGAAGGTGAGGGAAGGCTGGAAATTGGAGGCAAAGTGAATGAAATTGTCTAGTTCGGGGCGAGAGCAGGAAACGGCACCGATACAGTCATCAATGTATCGGAAAAAGAGGTGAGGGAGGGGACCTGAGTAGGACTGGAACAAAGATTGTTCCACATAGCCCACGAAAAGGCAGGCATAGCTAGGACCCATGCGGGTACCCATAGCAACACCTTTGATTTGGAGGAAATGAGTGGAGTTAAAGGAGAAGTTGTTCAATGTGAGAACAAGTTCAGCCAGGCGGAGGAGGGTGGTGGTGGATGGGGACTGGATGGGCCTCTGTTCAAGGAAGAAGCGGAGCGCCCTCAGGCCATCCTGGTGGGGGATGGAGGTGTAGAGGGATTGTACGTCCATGGTGAAAAGGAAGCTGTTGGGGCCAGGAAACTGAAAACTGTTAAAGTGGCGGAGGGCGTCCGAAGAGTCGCGGATGTAGGTGGGAAGAGACTGGACAAGGGGAGAAAAGATAGATTCGAGATAGGAAGAGATAAGTTCCGTGGGGCAAGAACAGGCTGAAACGATGGATCTACCAGGGCAGTCCTGTTTGTGGACCCTGGGAAGGAGGTAGAAGCGGGCTGTGCGGGGTTGGGGAACTATGAGGTTGGTGGCAGCAGGGGGAAGATCTCCAGAGGAGATGAGGTCAGTGACAGTCTTGGAAATGGTGGTTTGATGTTCGGTAGTGGGGTCATGGTCCAGGTGGAGGTAGGAGGTGGTGTCGGAGAGTTGGCGTTCAGCTTCCGCTAGGTAGAGGTCTGTACGCCAAACAACAACAGCACCACCCTTGTTAGCGGGTTTAATGACAATGTCAGGGTTCTTCCATAGTGAGGGATTTAATTGTTTTTACAACAACTTGCATTTATGCATCACCCTGAACATTATAAAAAATCCCAAGTCGTTTCACAGATAGGTGTATGGAGAACGGACACCGAACCAGGGAGAGAAATTAAAAGGGGTGACCAAAAGTTTGATGGAAGCAATGGGCTTTGAAGAAGGGTTTAGGCGCGGAATTTCAGGTGGCTGCAGGCTCTGCCATTTTATGGATCGAAGAGTGGGGGGAGGTGGGGGCGCATAAAAGACTAGAGCTGCTGAGGAGATTCTGGGGCCTGGAATTTACGGAAATGGCGCAATTGGCAAGTTCCGCCAATTTTGCCATTGGCACTTTATGCCAAAATTTCCTGAGAATCTCATTAGCTATGCCAGAATGTTAAACAGGCAGACATCAGCATAAACAATCGGGTCCTGAAGCAAGTGCGGAACTTACCCCAAATTCCTTTTATGTATGAAGATTAAAAGTTTGAAGCCATCAAACTATCCTTTATGCACACTAGGCACACATATTTAAGAAAATGCAAATGTGTGAGCTTTTCAATTTTTAATGCAACTCATTTCAAAGCTGTATAAATGTATTCAAAGATCCAGAAAATACAGTGTAGGAGAAAAAAAATCACTTAAACAAATCGCCATAAAACACCAGAAATATGACTTCAGGTCTTACTGCACCTAATATTTTAGTATGACATAGTATTTACAGCACAGAAGCAGGCCATGTGGCTCTACGGTCTATGCCGGTGTTTATGCTCCATACGAGCCTTCTCCCACCTTACTTCAGCTAACCCTATCAACATAGCCGTCTATTCTTTTCTCCCTCATGTACTCATCTAGCTTCTCCTTTAACACCCGTTCAGAATGGGCATAAATGCAGGAAACTCATGTTCTCCAGTCTTTTACACGAGGGTTAATGAGCAGAGGAGGGTTTCAGCAATGGTTTCACTGAATTGAAACAAAAAATTAAGGCAATTCGAATGTAGCGAAAAAACAGGCATAAGTCACTTAAGCTCAATTTTCCTCAATCTTTTTCCGTTGAAAATCAACATTCTGCCATACCTATGCCATTGTTTCGGCACAAGTTTTCAGGAAATACCGGGACATTTTCTTCTTAAAAGTTAAGAACAAGCTAAAATACTTTGATGGATTTATTGGCGCAGTTCTATTAATTTTCATCAGTAGATAGCAGAGATCTATGGCTGTACTGCCTGATTGTATGTCTGTAGAGAGGTGAATGGTAAACCTCTGTGATACAACAACCACTTGTATTTATATAGTCCCTTTAATGTAGTAAAACGTCCCAAGGCGCTTCACAGGAGTGTTATCAAACAAAATTTGACACCAATCCACATAAAGAGATATTAGGGCTGATGACCAAAAGCTTGGTCAAAGAGGTACGTTTTAAGGAGTGTCTTAAAGGAGGAAAGAGAGGTAGAGAGGCTGAGAGGTTAAGGGAGGGAATTCCAGACCTTAGGACCTTGGCAGCTGAAAGCACGGCCACCAATGGTGGAGCGGTTAAAATCAGGGATGCTCAAGAGGCCAAAATTGGAGGCGCGCAGATATCTCGGAGGGTTGTAGAGCTGGAGGAGATTACAGAGGTAGGGAGGGGCGAGGCCATGGAGGGATTTGGAAACAAGGATGAGAATTTTAAAATCGAGGCATTTCTTAACCGGGAGACAATATAGGTCAGAGAGCACAGGGGTGATGGGTGAACGGGACTTGGTGCGCCTTAGGACACGGGTAGCAGAGTTTTGGATAACCTTAAGTTTATGGAGGGTAGAAAGTGGGAGGCCGGCCAGGAGTGCGCTGGAAATAGAATCCTACTTGCTACATGGCAACAGTGACTACAGTTCAAAAGTACTTGGTTGGTTGTAAAGTGCTTTAGGATGTCCTGAAGTCATGAAAGAAGCTATATAAATGCAAGTCCTTCTTTCTTTTTCTGTATTTATTGGCTTCCGATTCCTGGTAGTTTCACTTAATTGAGAACAACTGATGAGTTAATCGGCTCTTCTCAATATATAGAAATAGAAAAGTTCACTGCACCACCAGAATTTAAATAAAAACTTTTAAAAGCAAGCTAAAAAAAAATGAAGTAAAATCAAAGTGAGACCACTGTCTAGAGGTTTTTGTACTTACTCTGGTACTGGTTTGTACCATTTGCTTTATCTTTTTGAAAGCAACACTGAAAACATCAGCACAGCACCAAAGGCACCGTAAATAAAGTACAGGATTGACCCATTGATAGATCTCACAGGTTATTATTGAAAAGCTACTTTAACTTCTAAAAAAGAAATCTATATCCTGTTTTGATGATGATTCACCTTAAAAGCAGTTTCCCTTAATAACTTTTCAGGGATCAGTTAATTTTGAATAAAAATTAGCTTTTTGTTGGAAAATTCTGCATGCTGTTTAGAGAAACTCACTGAGTAACATTGATCTGTTTTCAGCAATAGCATTTGGTGTTTGTTAAGTGACATTTACAATAACCTTTAAGTGAGCTGCTTGCTTTTAAAAGGGCAACATTAAAGTAAGGAGGGAAAAACACAACTGAACCATTGAACTCAAGAACAGAACAAAAGACAGATTGAGCAGCTAGTCAGTCCATTGACGCTCAACCCTCCAATACATCAATTATCTCTCCTTTCATTTAATTGTTTTTGAATAACCCCAATGCTTTTGACTCCATTATCTTCCTTGGTAGAATATCCCAAACATTTATCAATCTGAGTGAATAAGTTTTTTTCTCATATCTGTTCTATACTTTCTTTCAGTAATTTAAATTTATATCCTCTGTTTCTTGGTGTACTCTGAAGTAAGAATCTGAATTCACCTTATCACTTAATATTTTACACACATCAAAGAGGACTCCCTAAACCTCCTTCTTTGACTATTCCTTGAAGAGGTTGGATCATGAAATGAATAAGGAGTGATTTAATACACCAGATTATAGTCCTGCTACATAGGATTGCACTGTTTTGCAAAATATATCTTTGTTATGACAAAGCAGTGTCAAAGCTAATGTTTCAAATAATTGGGATCAAGGAGATTTAAAAAAACCTACTAGTTAATAGAAGTTATTAATGACCAATTACACTGACCAAAGAAATCAGCTATCGGAATTTGGACAATTGACAAGTCAGCACCCATATGGATTATGATATGGGTGCCTCACTAAGGCCTCATTAATGAGTTAAATCACAAAATACTGACATACTTTCACACAAACAGACAGAGCATAACTTCTGGCATTACTGAAATCCAGATTACCCTTGAGGTTATAATCTAGCACTACCTGTTTATTGACCAGATATATTCTGATGGTTTGAGTCTCCATTGAATCTTTGAAAGTTACCCAGCTATTGAACATTATTTCCAGTTGGTAAGCAAAGTGGTGTTGGGGAATGCCACCCCTCCTTTCTAGTCATGCAAGCATTAAAGAAAGAAAACTGTATCTACAAAAATGTGATCAATGACAATACACTCTTTTCAGGCAAACAAGAGGAAGTTTCTGTAATTTAATTTTCTCCATTAGAAATAATAGCATCTTCACACAACAAAAAGGACAGGCATATATGGAGAGGGTGCAAAGAAAAGCAACAAGAGTGATCCCAAGTGTAAAGAGGATGAAATATGAGGAAAGATCAGAGCCATTCAAGTTCCACAATTTAGAGAGAAGGTGGCTAAAGGGGGAATTCATATGGTGTGTTAAATATTAAATAAAGATAAGGTAAATTCTGAATATTATTTCAGAGTAAGACAGACTAGTAGGACCAAAGGATATCAATTTAAGTTAATGAAATTAAATCTAGAGCAAATACTAGATTTTTTTTATTCAAAGGGTAATAAATAGTATTTTAAAAAGTGTAGCCACATGAATAAAGAGATGGGTAGGGGGTTAAAAGCAGAGAGTAGTGGTGAATGGATGTGTTTTGTAATGATGGAGTTGTGTGCTCCAGGAATCTTTTGTTTGGCCTTCTTTTGTTTTTCATTTACATACAGATAATTTATACATAGACAGAAGAGGATAATTGAATGGCATTGAAATTTGATGGACTCCAACTTAGGGAGCATGGAAAATTGAGGAAGAACGCAAGAAAATATAGATAGGTTAACAGAGTAGGCAGGTAGGTAGCAGGTACAATTCGATACAGAGAAATGTGCAGTAATACATTTTAGGAAAATGAACAGTGAAAGGAAGCATACCCTAAATAGTAATGTTTCTTTTAACGGAGCAGAGAAAGAAAGAGATCTTTAAAAATGGGAGCTTAGGTATAAAAGGTCATAAAAAGGCAAATGGCCTTCTGGATTTGATATACAGGCTTGTTCAATGAAACAGCAAAGATTAAAGGGGATAGAGGTTTTCAAAATTACAAAAGGTTTTGAGAAGATAAACAATGAAATATTATTTCCACTGTTTGGCGACTCGGTAATAAGGGAGCAGAGACTGAGGATTATTGCTAGAAGAATGAAGAAATAACTTTTTTACACAATTATTAGAAAATGGAATGCTTCACCAATAGTTACTACTCAGGCTGAGACTGTAACACCATTTAAAATGGAATTGCAAAATTATTTGAACATGAACGATATCAGGGAAAGGGCAGGGAAATGGGATTAGAGTAGAAAGCTTTAGTTGAAGAACTAGCACTGGCACAGGCACGGTGGACTAAATGATCTCCTTCTGTGATATAATTTCTATGATTATATGAAATGTTTGGAATTATCTACCAGGCAAGGTAGTAGAGGCAAGAATATTTAACAAGTTCAAAATGCCATTGGATGCTAGGCTGGTAGCGTTATGGTACTAGAAAGATGAGTTTAATGAACTGAATAGCATTTTTTTCATCCTTGTATGTTGGCTTGGCTAAGTTGGTAGCATTCTCCCCTCAGTTTGCAGGTTTAAGGTCAATGCCAGAACTTGAAAATGAAATCTAGACTGACACTTCAGTGCAGGACTGAGATTCGGAATGCTGCACTATCAGAGGTGCTACCCTTTGGGTGAGATGTTAAACCAAGGCCCATTGTGAAGGTTAAAATCGCACGATACAGCTCAAAGGAGAGCAGAAGTTTTCCCCGAGTCCTGACTATAGTTTCTCCTTTAAACAGTGCCAAAAACAGGTTAACTGGTCACTCATTTCATTGCTATTTATGGAATCTTGTGTGTAGACTGATTATTGTATTTGTCTACATGACAATAGTGATTGCACTTCAAAATAATTCATTTTATGTGAAGTGCTTCGAGATTTTTTTGATAGATATGACAAAACACTATGTAAGTGCAAGTTCTTTTTAGATTTTCCTTACAAATAGCAGAGGTCTGTACCTTCATTGGAATTGCTTAATATCATTCAGTAAAATCTCAGTTGCATTATGCAGTTTCCATAATCTTCCATTTTATGGTTAGCCGGCCAACAAAAACTGCAGTAAGCACATCAGAGTTTTGCCAAAAAAAAATCATTATTTTACAGCAACAGGATGTGGCCAGCGGTGTTTTGGATGAGCTGGGGTTTGTACGGGGTGGGGCTGGGGAAATCATGAGGATCGCATTGGTGAATTTAAGTCTGAATTAACTAAAGCATGGATAAAGGTTTCAGTGGCAGTGGTAGCAATGTTGCAAAGATGAAAGTAAGAAGTCTTGCTAATGGATAGGACATGCAATTTGAGGAGAGGGAAGAAATGGAGTCAAGGGCAAGGGATTTTTGGCGGGAGCCAAATAAGGTAGATTCAGTTTTCTCTATGTGGAGACAGCTCACTGCAAAAGCTTTATGAGTACAGGACAGTTTGTTTTAAAAGTCATTACCATCAAGGATTTTTCCATTACTATACAGAAGCGATAAAGCTGCTTTTTGTTTATATATGCAGTACAAAAATATAACACTGCTCTTTTGACATTTTCAGTTCTATGAGGGGTTATGGGCTACCATGGTCTCCTGAAGCCTTGCTGGTTTTAGTTAGGGAGCTGGAGAAGAATTTCCCTGAATTGACTGTAGCTTTTGTCTCTGTTTCTTGTCCTCTCAAAGGAGATTACATGGTTTGGGAGTGGGTGAATTGTTTACATGATTGCATCATGTTTGGATGGGGCAAGCTTGATGGGTGTTGCAAATTGGATTTTGGTAGTGTTGCCTGAGTTGACTTTTTTAAACTTGTAATATTTCTGTAATTTGTTCACCATTTGTTCAGTAAGAGGTCAGTCTGGTTACCATGGTGATTTGAAATGCTAATGAGCTGTTTTAAGGAAGGATTGTTGGGTACAATCTAAAACATTTCAAGCGATTGTGGGAAGATCACTCCTTGTAACGTCTCAGGGTCCAGGTGTTGTTCCATTCCATTTGCACATGGAGAGCTTCAACTGAGACAGGTGCTGGGAATTGTGTGCTCACACATCAAAGGTAGGCATTCACCTCAGGGTAATAACTTTGATTGCTGGTTCTGTCAGCTGAACCACCCATCTCATCAACTTAAAAGTGGCCTCACTCTCTCTCTTACCCACAGCGTGATCTATGTTTTTGCAGCACCAGCAAGAAGCTGTCAATGTTTTAAAAGTTTACCTTTAAAAAGATAAGCTAGAAAAATAAGCCTATTTGTAGGGAGATAGTAAGTTGCATCTTTATTATTTTTTGTAACCAAGGAGCGTAGGGGAATTGATGGTTCTTATTGTGAAAACTGTATCGTTCATATTTTATGTAAAACAAACTAGCTATTGGTACAAAGAGCATTCACGTGCCAGCATGTGTTATTTTTCAGTAGCCAGTATACAGAGTAGGGTTCTGTGTTATGATCCCTGATTCATGCCATTATCTAATGAGATATTGGGTAGTAAAAGGTACACTTCAGATCATAAGAATGTGCGGTCTCATTATGAGTGTGACCGGTGACACTGAAACAATATCTAGCGCAAAACCCCCAAAATTGCACCCGTGGTGACAGGTGGTTGGATCTTTGAATATCATTTGTGGATTGAAGGTAATTTAAAACGTTGAAAATTTTAAATGAACTGAATCGTAAGAGTGATACTTAAAAATGTTGACAAGAACCATAGAAATTGGTTGGCTATGGAGGAATTTTGGGGTTAAGCAAAGACAAAGCTCATATTTCACTGCACAGTTTGAATTTAGAATGGCATGTTATCCAGAGAATGTATTGTCGGCCACAAACGGATGCCTGATGTGGCCAGCAAACAGTTCTACAACACAGTGTTCAGGGTGAGGTTATTTTAGGTGTCTAACCTGCTCAAGGGAAAGATGCGACAGGTCACATGGTACAAACTCTGGTTGCGGGCAGAGCAGACTGTTCGTCAGGCGTGGCTTCTTCAGCAAGGTGTTGGATGAACAGGCAGGAACTGGTAAAGCCTTTGAGTAGCACCCAACTACCATCATTGGGCAAGACTGGCAGTGCATGGTGGTTTGGATGTATTAGCAATTCAGTGCCAGCCAGGCCACGAGCAGACTTCATTATACAATGCAAGGAAGTGTGGTTTAAGCAGGACACTAGAGGCACCATATGCAAGAAATGCTCATCCTATGAGACAGATTTCCAGACAGGAAACTGGAGCAGAGAGTAGCACACGCTCCTGAGAGGCCACCCAATTTTCTGATAATTAAGTTAACAGATGAAAAATCGGGTGGGCTACCTTGCAACTGTGGTGTCTCGCACCCATACCCTGATCAATTTTCTGTATCCCTGTGCCGAGTTAATCCAATATGCCCAGGTGCAGGAACAGGAAAATCTACCCCAGTGTTTCTTTTCCTAGAATTTCCTACCACTGTGGGAGTCCAATTGTTCTGGGCGATTGTGTGAGCAGCCTCCATGGTGCACACTTCGCCCACTTCTACCTAAATATTGTGATGGGGGTCCTACAACCAGCGCAGGACCCCGATATGCATATTTAAGCAGCCTCTCATAGGAACAGGAGTAGGTCATTCAGCCCTTAAAGCCTGTTCCCCATTCAATTAGATCATGGCTGATCTGTACTTCAACTCCATTTACCTACCATTGTCCCATATCCCTCAATACCCTTGCCTAACAAAAATCTGTTTCAGGCAGATGGGCTCCTCGCCCAATTACAGTGCATTAAGCGGGCCTTGGGCACCAATGGGGCAGACAAGGTGCCACTGCCCCCCACCCCCACCGATTTTCAATAGCTGGAAAGTGCCCCCATGTCTCCCTTTTAAGTTTCAGCTAACTTTCACCTTTCTAGTTACCCACAGAAGTCTTTTCTTTGATGTACTTTTTTTTCACCTTACAACAATGTATTTATTTTGTACTCTATTCATCTCACATTTGAAGATTTCCCACTGCTGATCTGTTGGATAATTTTTTTACCCAGTTAATTTGGATCAGATCCCTTCTTATCACATTGAACATTGCCTTTTTGCAGTCAAGCATACTTCATTATCCTTTTCTACTTTTACATTGAACCTAACAATGGTGGGTCACTGTTTCCCAATTCCTACTCTCACATCAGTTATTTGTTCCACTTCATTTCCCAGAACTAAATGAAGCAATGCTTCGTTCGGTGTTAAATTAAAACCAAATTGATCTAGGAAGAAGGTTAGGTAGGATGCATTCTAAAAAGCGTTCCCCAGTTTGACCACACGCATTATCTTTATTCCAGTCTGTCTTTGAATGGTTAAAAATGATTCAATTTTATTGCCCTGTTGTTCTTACATATCTCTCTGAATAGTTTTGCAGAGCTCCTCTTCTACCTCATCTCCACTGTTTGGTGGCTTGTAATGTACACTGAGAATCGTATCACATCCCTTCACTATCCATCTGTCTTAATGCAACCCCCAGGACATTCATATGTTCTACAGCTGCACAGAATCTTCCAGTCACGCTGCGACCCCACCCCATTTATTCTCAATCTAACTCTCCTTAATATTTTGTGACCAGGAATGTTTAGCTACATACTCAACCTTCCTCTGTTTGTTTGGCAATCTTGGTACATACATAAGAATATGAATGGGAATACTTGTTGCTTTAGTAACATGATTTCTTTTTATGACGATAATAAACTCCAGCCAGGTGCTATATATGACTTATACACATCTGACTCTTGTGTGGTTTTAGATAAAGTATCACCAATCCCACATTTCCCTCTGTGACGCTGCTTCAAAACTTAACTCTTTCGACTTCAAAAATGTATACCTCTAACACTTTGAAAATGCCAGTAAAGATAATTAATCTCACTGTTCACAATATCATTGTGCCCTTCTTGATCCTTGTCAGATTGTGCATGTGTGCACATGTCTCCATGTACTGGGTTATCCAGTTACCTGACACCTCTGCTCTCTTTTCATGAGGAAGGATAAGTCTCCTGTGCTTAAGGGAATTGCAATTCTTAGTGTCAGCTGTCTTTAATAGGCCTTTGTGACTCACTAGACAAGGGGAATAAAAGAGCCTGCTTGGGACAGTACATTTTATTTGTGTGTGCACATCAATTTAGATGTAAATAAATATAAATAATACCCAATGCAATCAAGATTTAAACCATGTTTGGCTCCTCATACCAAGCCACCATAATCCACAGTGGCTGGAACAAGCATTCTTTGCCCCAACTCAAGCCCATTGTGAGCAGATACCAGGTACTGAGACCACTGGAGTGATTTTCAGGGCCTCTGCTGGATAGGAATGGGGCGGTAAGGCTCTAAGAATCACCGTGCAGCACTTACCGACCTGCTTCCACTGCTGCTCCAGCCGCCGCCATGTTCAACCCATGATAGAAATGAGCGAATGGAGCGAACCCATGTTTTAGGCGGGAAACTACCATTAATATGCTAATCGAGGTCCTAAGCTGTTTGCCAATGGGCGAAGTATGCGCCAGGTATTGCGCGACCTAGCCAGGGGTCCTTAAAGGGCCTGCTGCAGGCCAATCAGAAATGCTAGAAAAGCTGTGGCACTGATTCTTGTAGGGACACCAGTTCATTGGTCTCCCCTCTCGCGATTGCCTCCCTCGCTTTATCTATTTCTTGGCTCGGCTTCCGGATTTCCTGCCCACCCTGATTGGCGAGCTGCCTGAGAGTGCTGGCTCAACGATCATATGTAAATGAGGCCCAGCCCTCAAAATGGCTCAGGCCTCACCATCAAGGACATTGGTTGTTTTTATGGCATGATCGCGCTGTTTGCCACCTGTCCAATATCCATATAAAGTGAAAATCACCTCCCGTGTCCTCAGGTCCAACACTGGACCCAACCCTGCACCCGAATCAGCCAACCTGTTGGTGTGGTTCATAAAATGGCAGGGTGCCCAGAACAAAGAGGATTCCTTGCCAATATCATGAGGTGCTCTGGCCCAGCTGAATTGGACCTGTACGTGTGCAGCTTATCACTGACCCAAATGTTCTGCCCACAGAAAGCCATGCAAAACTTAACGTCCTCCCACAGGAATAACATTTAATAATTTAAAGCTGGGAGTGAGCTTGGCATGCCCTGGAAGCTAGGAACAAGCAAAGCTATTTGGATAAATTAGGAAGGGGGCTACTCCAAAAGGCATTGGGGGGAGGGGTCTGGAACTTCAATGTCAAGCTGTCCTAAAGTGGAAGTATTATAAGGACGGCTAGGAAGGAATCTGCATGATCACCAGAGATTCAATCCTTCCGAGAAGCATCCTAAACAACTTGTGCCTGCTGCAACAGTAGGGAGCGTGCCTATGAGATGTGGAGTGGACATGTTGTTAACTGCTTGCTCTCCTGACCTGATTCGGTGACAGCGCTGAGACTTGAATGAGCCAACAATTTCTGTAGAACCAGAGTGCAGCCTTGTACTCAGCGCTGTCACAGAGAGCAGCCCCAAAATGACCAAGTAAGAACCTATGTCCCTGTAGAAGGAAGCCTCCAGTAATGGGTAAATCCAGCAGGAAAGGTTGAGACACAGTAAGGCTTCTTTGCATTTCATATGCTATTTCTTGATCAGGCCCAAGAATAGGTTGCCTGCCTTCTGCTATGAAATGGTGTGTGGGATGATAAGTCTTTCGGGTAGAGGAGAAAAATAAAATAAATCAAATGTCAAAACTTATTTGCAAATAAAAAATTCTGGTTGAACTAATATTGTTTTACATACAAGTCTCTGAATGTGACGCAACTTCTTTCTACTAAGACACACCTTGATCAGCTACATCTTGATAAGCAGAGGAGTGGATTTAACTTTTTTATACTAATGAACATTCATTTCTCACAATGAAAGAAAAAAAATGCTGCCTTGTAATTTAGTGGAATTGTTGGTCTCTAAAAGTCGGCTAGACTGCAGCTGTTCGTATAGCAGCACGCCGTTCAGCTTTACTGGTATTCGTGGCATTCCATTTCACAGACACACTGGAAAGCAGCTTACGTTCATCAGCTATGTCACAGGGTCCGGCTTGCATATGCCTGACTGACACAGCTTGGTTTGGCTAATAAACCTTAGATAAAGCCCTAAAATAGTTTTATTTACAGGCAAGTATTCTGGATTGCATTGCAAGAGGCAGTGAGAACTGATAGAATTCACAAACATGATCAGCAGTCCACAATCCCCGTGCCCTCCACACTAGGTTTGAATTAGCAGCAACCCAATGAAGTCATTTCCTTGGCATGGTTTTATTTAAGATATTTCATTAATTTCAGAGGATTTTAGAACTTACCAAGAGTTCGAAAGGGTCTTTGTTGTGGTATTTGTATAAAGAAACCTGGCTTCAAAGCATTTGTGATTATGATATCAAATATTTCTTCAAAGTCTTCTCTGAAAAAGGGAACAAAAAAAAATTAATCATTAGCAAGCATTTCAAACAGATTTAGTTAGTTGTAATTCTTTACTTACTTGGACTCAGATTTGTGCTGATACCAATCCAGACTCCATTCTGGATAATTTGTTGGTGGACATATTGCCAAGTTAATGTCTCTATAATCCACACATTCCTGAATTAAATGGGCCAACCCCACATTAAAACCGTTTGCCCGCCTCCAATCGCGACCTCCTCTGGCGAGCTGCCTGGGGACGCCCATTAGGTGTCCGCAGCTTGCCGGTGCGATGATAATGAGGCCCAAACCCAATATTAGGTGCGCCTCAGGTATATCCATTTAGGTGCAGGGATTGTTCTCTGCGCCTCCTGCATGCCTGTTTTTGGGCACAAACCAATTTTTATCCCTAGGACTACAGTAAGCACTGTCGAGCAAGTTACAGTTATTTGTATCAATTGCCTGTGTGTTCAAAAAAATTTCAATTTCACTTTCATAGCTTGCTTCAGGTATGAGGTGGACATGTAGGGCCCAATTTTGTGGATTGTGTGGGAAATGGTCGGATTCCCCGAATGTGGGGTTCTGACCCGAAAAAAAATGGGTCAGCCAGCTGCACGCAATTTTCCCTCAAGTGGCCAATTAATTTCCAGCGTGTGGGCAGCCTTGCTAATTGTCCATTTCTAGTCAGAAAGCCTCGCAGTATGATGTCATCATTCGTGGTGCTTTCAAGGCCCACAGCAAGCATTGCTTCCTCTGTTGGCTTCCAAATGAACCATACAGGATGGCAGAGGAGCCTGCAGCAGCTGTGGCCAGTGCCAGACCCCGAGCTGCCTCCAAATTCGACGAAGCTTCACTGCAGGCATTATTGGATGGGGTTAGGGCCCACAGGGAGGTCCTCTTCCCGAGGTCAGGCAGGAAGAGGCCTCCCATTGAGACCAAGGCTGCATGGATGCAGGTGTCAGCAGATGTCAACTCGAATGTGCATGTAACCTTGGCATCACATCTCTAACTCCTTCCTCTACTCCCCCACAGGACCATCCAGAGCCCCCGTCCCCACTGTGGAGGAGGAAGAGGCTGTGCAGCCAGACTCCTCAGAGGAAGCTCCAACCTCTGAGGGCGCAGCATCAGCAGAAGTAAGCGCACCCAGCACCAGCGCAGACACTCACACCTCGGGGGGACCTTCGGGACATAGAGTAGTGTTGTCACCTGGTATTTCACAGCTCACAAGTGAGCTTCAGCAGATTCTGGAGACAGGGACAGCAGTGGAGAGTCCTCGTCGGAGGGCGCAGGACTCTGCCAGCTCCGCTCAGCTGCGCTGCATGTCGACCCTCTGCCTCTGGGTCCATCCGCAAGAGAAGAGGTGATGGACCTCCATGCACAGATGCAGCAGTCTCTGGCAGGTTTTGTCTCCAGGGTCGCTGCGAGTGTGGAGCGAATGGAGGAGTCCATAGCGACCATGAGCAGAGCCTTTGTGGAGTCACTGGCGCATGAACGCATCACCATGGAAAGGTTGGCAACCTCCATGGAGGAGATAACTCGCCAGGGTACGGAAAACATGGTGAGTGCTCATAAGAGAATGACATCTCTTGAGGAGCATTGGCCATCTATTGAACAGAGAAACCAGACCTTCATGGAAGTCCTTCTGAGTAGGACTGCCAGTGCAGATACGGGTCCCCATGGCCCCCTAAAGCGCAGCAAGGTGCTCTCAAGCCACTTCCAAGCGCTGGCCCCTTCTGGCCTGTGCAGCTTCAGGTGAGTGAGCAGCAACCTTCCACAGCTGTGCCTAAGCCTTGAAGAAGTAGCCCCAAGCCTGCAACAACAAGGTCCTTCAACATACAAATGCTCTCCGATTAAATCACAGCTTTCCCGAATGACCTGCAGCTGAGAGCAAGCAAGCCGGCAAGCTTCACGCCAGGTTTCATCAGCGGGGTTCCCCGCAGGCGTGTTTAGCGTGGGGAACCCTTGAAAATAGCAAGGGCCCCTTAAAATGGCATTAAACATGCCAATAATTGGTGATTAGGGTCCCGACGGCCAGTCCCGCCAGCGGCGGGCAGGACTGATTCGGGTCGCAGAGAAACGGCGGTCCGAAAATCGGACAGGGCGGGGAATCAGGCGGGGGAGGGGCGGTCGCGACGCCCTATTTCTGCGATTTTCGGCCCCCGCCCGCCTGAAAACCCACCCGACGGCTGGCAGAAAATCGGGGCAGTAGTCATGACTATGTGTGTGTCACCAAGTCCTCATCTGTAGTATCTGTACAAGCTGGAGACTCAAATCAACATTTGATTTCAGTAAAAAAAATCTTAGTGGGACTCAAAAATGAAACAATTGTAATATAAATTGAAACATTTTTGTCTATAATGGATCATGTTATTAGCTTCTTTCTTTTTCACATGGTGCACACAGGATTGAAACCGGGTTAATTTACAGAAAATGACCCACCTTGTTTTGATGCATAATGATGCCAGAATAGAAGTTATGTCTGTGATATGTGTTCAATTCAAGTGTGATTTATCTGAATATATGTTTTATTGGCAGCTCTGTTTGAGTTTAAGAGATAGATTTCTTGTGTCCCAGTCAAATTTTGTAAGTATAGCGCAGTCTGTCCTGTTTCAACTAAAGAATCTGTCTGAAGCCATGGAAAGTCAGCAGTGAATCAACAATGCAAGGTTAAGTCAGGGACTTTAAGCCAGGTCCAATTTACATTGACATTTGACATAGCAGAAGGGACTGTTATTTGCTGTTTTCCAAGGAGAGATAATTAAGCCCATAACTACAGTAAATCAACCGTATGTCATTACTACTCTTCGCTTATCCATTACCGCTTTAAAAAAATCTGTTTTGCATTTACAGCCTAAGCCACGACCTGGTGGGATTTTTATTCTACTGCTTTTCGAAGTTGAGGAAGATCATGAAGCACACGAGTGGTAAGCTAAAATACAGTAATAAGTTTAGTGCAGTGTTTATTCTACCAACTCCCAAAGTCAAGAGCGATCAGTCTCTGATTCACAGGAAATGAGTGCTTCCCAACAGAAATGGCCTGAGAGGCTGAACTCGTGAAAAATGTCTAGAGTAAAACCCCAAAAGCATCACACTAGTCTGAGATTAGTATTTGCAGTACAACTGCGGCCTTTGGGGAAAAAGTAAGAGAGATGGCACATACTGAAAAAAACAGAAAAAGCTGGAACCACAGATATTCTGATTCATGCATGAGCACTTAAATCCCACTGAGGTTGCCTTGTAGGAAGGGGTCACTTATAATTGTTATTTTAATCATTTCTGACAATTTTCAATTATTTTCACAATTCGTTAACTAGTACCTCCCCACCATCACCCAAACTGTATCTGTACATACTTAAAGGAATTACAGAGTGCTCGGAGGTGATGCAGTATAGTGAAGAACTGCTTAGCACAAACGTTCTTACTGCTTTAATTTCTACTCCACATCTGGTAGTTAACTGAAACAAATATATATTGGTAATATTTTTGTCTTCAGTGTTCAGGTGCTAACCTTGCCCGTTGTAGAACCTTCCCGGTTTTAAATCCATTGATTTCTTTTTTGAATTCTCTAAGAAACAAACTGTCTGGTAATCCAGATATGTTGGTTGGAAACTTGCAAGTTTTGACTCATGGGGCCTATTTAATAGTGACTAAAGGATTATTCATTTTGAAGAGAAAAAAGCCAGGATGGAACTACTTCTCTCCAATAAACACACTGCTGGATAAAAATCCTGAAATTTCTACTACACCATTGTGGGAGCACCATCAGCACATGGACTGTAGTGATTCATGGAGAAGGTCCACTACCACCCTCTGAGGGTGACTAGGAATGGACAATAAATGTGGTTTAGCCAGCATGGCCCATGTCCAGAGAACACTTTAAAAAAACCTTTCCCCATTGATACAATAACCAGACAGACCAAACAATGGAGATCTCCATAGGTGCACAGCTTTCATGTGGGGAGACCAAAATATAGATACACTGGACACATTCATCATTCCTTCAAAGTGTTATTTCCGTGTATCTTAATGTTGTGTCCTTCAATAATCAGACAAAGACTGCAGGGAACGATCAACAGGTGTTTACTGAATGAGGGTTCAAACTGCAACTGACTGTACAGAGCACTACTCGGGGTTTATATACAGGTGTGGTCATTGCCGGTACTACAGTATACATGAGCTGTAAAAAGTAGTTCTCCCCCTTAAAGGTACATACACTACAATTCCTCCCCTTTTAGATTAACAGTACAATAACACTCATTTAACAATTAAATATCAAACTAATTACAATTAACACTTTTAACATGCAACATTAACTGGAAATAGTCCATTTATAAATTCAGTCTTTGGGGAGGCTTCCTGATTCTTGCTGGAGAACGCCTTTCCCGAGTGTCTCGCTCTTGGTGCGGAGGCGATTCTAACACCCTGTCATCAGTTGATTCATCAGCTTCCAATGCTATTGTTTCTGAGGTAGATGCAACCTGTATGTTGGGTTCCTCACCAGGTACGTATGGCCGAGACATGGGGTTGACTCGTTCCTGTGACTCTAGGATCTGGTCAGCATGGCGTCTCACAATGTTCTCCCCAACATCCACTGTGTACATTAGTGGCCCCTGCCGTGTGCATATCGTTCCTGGTTGCCATTTCTCTGTTCGGTAGTCGCGGGCCAAGACTGGTTGCCCTACATTGAAGCTCCTTCTCGGCTTCTCATTAATGTGCTGGAATTGCTTATTCTCAACATCTCTTCGTACATTTGGTCTGAGCAAATCCAGACGAGATCTCAACCTTCGGTTAAAGAACATCATGGCCGGGGCCTGGTTGGTGACTGCATGTGTCGCATTTCTGTAGGCTAACAGGAAATTGTCCACCTTATGCTGCAGTGGAATGTCGTCATCGCACATGGCCTTTACTGCTTTTTTAAAGGTTTGTACGAACCTCTCAGCCAATCCATTTGTGGCTGGATGATACGGGGCGGATGTGTAATGCCTTACCCCATTCCTTTTCATAAATCTTCAAAACTCTTCGGACACAAACTGTGGTCCGTTATCAGAGCAAATCTGCTCTGGCAAGCCGTTCCTGGCAAAAATGGTCCGTAGGACTGCAATAGTTTTCTCCGTGGTGGTGGAGGACATTTTGATCACCTCAGGCCATTTCGAGTGCGCATCCACGGCTATTAAAAGCATTGAGTTCATGAATGGACCAGCAAAATTAGGATTGTTGGTTCAAGGACCAAGTGTGCAGACAGTGTGGAAAAGCAGGACACATAGCAAGAGTCTGCAGGTCTGGGAAGAAAACCTGCTTCGACGGCTGGGCGGATCGCATAAGGTACCGGTCTGGCCTTAAAAAACATTGGGCTTGCATTTTCCTCTATTTTGATCGGCGCTGTTATGCCTTTTAGTGTTCCGAGTCCCTGCTGGAACACTTCTTGTACGTCAGCTAGCATTTTTGACAGTCGTCCAGGTGTGACGTCGTCATCCTTTTTGGCATCTAGTCAGTGCTTGTATGGAATGCCAATCTAGCTGTATCTTCCGGATCCATTCACGTCCTAGTAGTGGTGGTCCTCCATCTGGCAATACATATAGGTCCATTTTTGGTGTTTCTTTGCCGTTATATATAACATTCACCCTTATTTTTCCTTTGGGGTGGACTTTTTGCCCCGTGTACATCTTCAAGACAATCTTTGTATCTCTCAAGGGTATATGTGAGAATAGCCGCTTGTAGTCCCTTCGGTTTATGACTGTTAGGGCTGATCCTGTGTCCAATTCCATTTTCACTTGGACTCCTGCTATCTTGAGCGTGACCCAGATAGTTTGGTGATCCTCCGTTTTGATCACATTATGTAGTTTCAGACAACCCAGCTCCTTGCTTCCTGAGTCTGTATCACTCTTCTGTTCGTCTGAACTACTCTCCGTCACCTTATGTACCTTCTTGTACTTCTCCTGTGGAGATTTCTTGCTGCTGGTTTTCTTTCCCGACCTGCAGACTCTTGCTATGTGTCCTACTTTTCCACACCGTCTGCACACTTTGTCCTTGAACCAGCAATCATTATGGTCGTGTGTTGTTCTGCCGCAGCGATAGCACTTCACTGTTCCGTATGACATTTCATTTGTGCCATATTCTTGCGGTCTCCGTTGTATCTCTGCAGCGCCCCGTGCTGCTGCTTCGTGTGATACTGCAATGCTGAAAGCCTTGTCCAGCGTAAGATCCTTTTCTGATAGAAGCCGTTTCTGGGTTCCTTCACTTTGAAGCCCACACACAAACTTGTCCCTTAAAGTATCTGCTAGTCCCGTTCCAAACTGGCAGTGTTTCGATAGCTTGCGCAGTTCCGTTAAATACTCAGCATTACTTTCATCTTTATGCTGGTTCCTTTTGTGAAACTTAAATCTTTCTGCTATCAGCAGCGGTGTGGGGTTTAAGTGGTCCTGTAGGATTGACACTATGTTTTCAAAATCCTTTTCTACTAGCTTCTCTGGGGTTACTAGGTTTTGTAATAAGCCATACGTTTTTGCACCCATTGAATTCAACAATACCAGCGCTTTCTTGTCATCTGGCACTTCATTCGCCTTGCAGTATACTTCTATGCGTTCGACATATGTCGTCCAATCTTCGACTTCATTGTCGAACGCTGTGATACTGACACTCTTCGGCATTTTTTTTTTTGGTGTGGTTAGACTGGCTTAAAATGGCGTCTCCCGCGCTTTCCTTTCTTCCCCACTGTGGCTTAAAATGGCATCTCCTGCGCTTTCCTTTCTTCCCCGCAGCGGCTTAAAATGGCGTCTCCCGCGCTGCTGCCAACGCCGCTCTCGGCGGTCCTCCTGACAAATGGCGACGCCCTGTGGGTTTCGTGCGCTGCTCCTGCGCTGCTGCCAATGCCGCTCTCTGCGGTCCTCGTGGCAATGGCAGCACCTCGCGTTTTCCTGTGCGCCTCTCACCCCCGTTGACGCTGCTCAGCCCTTGAACACCGGCTGCGCTCTGCTCTCTCTCGCCTCTCTCCCCCGTTGACGCCGCTCGGTCCTGAACACCGGCCGCGCTCTGCTCTCTCTCGTTGACGCTGCTCGGCCCTTGAACACCGGCTCTGCCCTCTCTCTCTCCCCCGTCGACGCTGCTCGGCCTTTTTCTGTGCCGCTCGGTCGGCTCTAGCCAACGCTGTCCGGGAAGGGTCTGCGCAGTACCTGTTGCCAGCCCGTTTCGCTGGACCACCGTGGCTGGAAAGCCAAGCCTGGCTCTCGACAGCCTCCCCTGCGATGCCCGTGCTTCTGGACTCGACCTCCTTCCACTGTTCTCCAGGAGCAAATCCCTGGGAGGTAATGCAGAGTTGCAGGTAGGTTCGAATCTTTCTTGTCGCCAATGTTAGATCCGGGTATCTTAATGTTGTGTCCTTCAATAATCAGACAAAGACTGCAGGGAACGATCAACAGGTGTTTACTGAATGAGGGTTCAAACTGCAACTGACTGTACAGAGCACTGCTCAGAGTACTACAGGATACAGGAGCTGTAAAAAGTAGTTCTCCCCCTTAAAGGTACATACACTACACAAACAACACAATATTCTATCACTTTTGCCTTGGTTTCCCCTGTTCACATACTTCTGATTAGCCATTGAAGCAACAACAAATTCAGATAATTAGCTGGTGTAACAACATGATAAAGACAAATTGCCCTATGGCAGATATTATGAAACACACTTGTTTAAATGTGTAATGTTTTATGTGCATGGTTATGGTGAATCAAAAAGAGTGATTGTATTAGTCACCTAACTCTGCGTGCCTCCTCCCCGCCCCACCCCTTTCAAATCACTCCAATTTGATTTCCAAACTGCCCTTAGCATTGAGACTGCTCTGGTGGGAATTACCATCTTGTGTGACTGCAACCACAGCTCATTGTTCCTCCCTGTCATACGTTCCTCTCTGCTGCTTTTGACACTGTTGACCATTCATTTCTTCTCCATTGCCTCTCCTCCGTGGTACTGTCTTGATTCTATTTCTATTTCTCTCAATGCATCCACTTCATCTCCTGGAAGTTGCTCTACTTGTGCCCCAACAGTCACCTATGGTGTGCCCCACTGCTCCGTCCTCAATCTCCTGCTATTTATCAACTACACACTACACCTTGCTAAGTTTATCTACAAACAGAAGGTTAGCTTTCAAATCATAGAATGATACAGCACAGAAGGGGGTCGTGCCTGTGGTAGAGCTATCCAATTAATTCCACTCCCCTGCTCTTTCCCCCTAACCCTGTAAAAATTTTCTCCAAGTATTTATCCAATTCTCTTTTGAATGTACTGTTGAATCTGATTCCACCACCCTTTCAGCCAGAGCATTCCAGATCACAACAACTCACTGTAAAAAAAATGCTTCTTCATGTCGCCACTGGTTCTTTTGCCAGTTACCTTACATCTGTGTCCTCTGCTAACCAATCCTTTTGCCACTAGAAACAGTTTCTCCTCATTTACTTCAATCAAAACCATTCATGATTTTGAACACCTCTATCAAATCTCCTCTTAATCTTCTCTGCTCTAAGGAGAACAACCCCAGCTTCTCCAGTCTCTCCACATAACTGAAGTCCCTCATCCCTGGTACCTCTGTGGTAAATTTCTTCTGCACCCTCTCCAAAGCCTTGACATCCTTCTTGAAGTGTGTGTCCAGAACTGAACACAATTCTCCAGCTGAGGCCTAACCAGTGTTTTATAAAGGTTTAGCACAACTTCCTTGCTTTTGTACTTTATTCCTCTATTAATAAAGTCAAGGATCACATATGCATTTTTAACAACCTTCTCAACTTGTCCTGCCCCCTTCAAAGACTTGTGTATGTTCACCCCAGGTCTCTCTGTTCCTGCACCCCCTTTAAAAGTGAACCATTTAGTTTATATTGCTAATCCTCATTCTCCCTACCAAAATGTATCACTACACACTTCTCTGTGTTAAATTTCATCTGCCATGTGTCTACCCATTTTTTCTGTCTGCCTATCTATGTCCCCCTGAAGTCTGTTACTATCCTCCTCATTCTTTACTACATTTTCAAGTTTCGTATCATCTGCAGACTTTGAAATTCTGCCTTGTACACCCAAGTCCATGCCATTAATATATATCAAAAGGAGCAGTGGTCCTAATACCGAACACTGGGGAACAGCACTGTATACTTCCCCCCAGTCTGAAAAACAACCGTTTACCACTACTCTCTGCTTTCTGTCCCTTAGCCAATTTTGAATCCATGCTGCCAGTGTCTCTTTAATCCTATGCGTTTTAATTTTGCTAACAAGTATATTTTGTGGCACTTTGTCAAATACCTTTTGAATGTTCATATACACATCAACCGCACTACCTCATCCACCCTCTCCATTACTTCATCAAACAACTCGATCAAGTTAGTCAAACATAATTTCCCTTTAACAAATCTGCGCTGACATTCATTTATTAGCCCACTAGCTGGAGTGCCCGGTGGTGCCGAGGGTTTTTTGAGGGCGTGTTGTTGTTGGAAGAGAGAGAGAGAGAGAGACTGGGGGGAGAAGAAAGAGACTGGGGGGAGAAGAGAGAGACTGGGGGGAGAAGAGAGAGACTGGAGGGAGAAGAGAGAGACGGGGGGGAAGAGAGAGAGAGAGACTGATGGATTGAGTTCGGGATTAGCCTGGAGAGAGAGGGGGGGAAGGAGTGCCTCAGGCCTGGCCCGATCGACCTCTGCGAAGGAAGGAAGGAAGAAGGCGAGCTCTCCCTCCCTGTCCCACCCCCTCACTCTTTCCCTCCCTCCCTGCCCCTCTCCCTCCCCCTCTCCTCTCCCTCCCTCTCTCCTCTCCCTCCCTCTCTCCTCTCCCTCCCTCTCTCTCCTCTCCCTCCCTCTCTCCCCTCCCTCCTTCTCTCTCCTCTCCCTCCCTCTCTCCCCTCCCTCCCTCCCTCTCTCCTCTCCCTCCCTCCACCTCCGCGGATCAGCGCCTCAGGGCAGGCCAGTGCGCGGCCTAGCGCATGACGCCCGGCCGGACTCACGTTAGCTCTCTCCCTCCCTCCCCCTCTCCTCTCCTCTCCTCTCCCTCCGCGGATCAGCGCCTCAGAGCCGGCCGGTGCGCGACCTAGCGCGTGAGGCCCGGCCGGACTCTCCCTCCCTCCCCCTCCGTGGATCAGCGCCTCAGAGCCGGCTCACCTTAGCTCAGGTCGCGCTCTGGGCCAACGTTGACACGCGCGCGGACTCCCGCCCCGCCCGCCTTTACTGAGATGGCGGCAATGGCTACGCTCGGCTCAGTCCCGCGCCGCCAGCCTTTACCAAGATGGCGGTGATCATGGGGCGGGACGGGTGGTGCCTAGCTTGGGCATGGCTGGCGAGGAGAGGCCGAGGCTTCGAGGCCTGCAGGCAGCTCATCCACTGCCGAGGGGGGGGGGGGAGGGGGGAAGCCCGAGTCCCCTTTGGAAAAGGATTTTTTTTTCTTTTAAAACCAATTTTTTTTTTGCTGCAAATCTATATTTCAAAAGAAACACGCAGAAAGTGGGAAAAAGAAATGAATAGTTAGGAATCAAGATGGCGGCCACTCACCTCAGGTCAGAAGGATTAGGCCCGCCCACACACGCAATGTGACGCAGCGATTGGTCATCCATCACGTCACTCAACGCTAATGAGCAGAATGTTGCCGTTTTTTTAACCTTTTTTGTATGCTGTCGGAACAATTTTTGTCGGACCAAAAAGTAAATATGCCTATGAGAGTCCCCTAATGATAAGCTTTCTTTTGATATAACATATGTGTAGGTACGCTCTATAACTTTTGATTGTATAGCCGGACAGACAGACAGATGGAAAGACGGACCATTTTATATATTAGCCCATACTTTTCCAAATGCCAATTAATTTTGTCCCAGATTATTGTCTCTAAAAGTTTCTCCACCACCGACATTAGACTGACTGGTCTGTAGTTGCCAGGTTTATCACTCTCCCCTTTTTTAAGCAGGCGTGTAATATTTGCAATCCTTCAGTCCTCTGGCACCACCCTCATATCCAAGGAGGATTGGAGAAGGAAAAATGTATGCTGATGACACCCAACTAAACTCCCAGTCTCCACCATTGACCCCAAGGCTGTCTCTCCAATATCATGACCTAGCTGAATTTTAATTTCTTCCAGCTAAATGTTGGTGAATAGAAAGTATCCATTTTGGTTCCCATCAGTGCTAACGACCCTCTAGCACCATTATTGGCCTGGATATTCCGATCCCTATGGGTGGGTACGCGCTGTGTACCTACCCGTAGGGACATCGGAAATGCCGGTTTCAGGCATGCACAGTGCATGCGCTGAAAACTGGCATTTCCGATCTGTCAAGAAGACAGATCAGACGCCTACCCTGGAGCAGGGCCTCTGCGGGCGGATAGTTCCGCTTTTTGGAGCCCCTCCGCCCGCAGAAAACCCTTAGAATTCTTACGCCTGGTAAAAGCAGGTGTAAGGCCTGCTTTTACCAGGATAAGAGTTGAAAAAAGTAAAAAAAAAAAAAAATCAGTCATTTATCACTTAAAAATACTTTTTAAAAAGTTTATTTTTAGCCCTGTAAAAAACTTTAATTATTTTTTCAAAAAATTTAATTTTTGTTTAAAATATTTAATTTATTGTAATTTAAATTAATTTTAAAAAGCTGATGGTTTTTTAAAAATTTATTTAAAGTTTTACTATGTTTTTTCATTGATCTCCATTCATATATTTGACAGGTCTATCTGTCAAGTGTATGAAGGGAGATGCCCTTCTTTGATTGGCTCCCCATGGCCCATGTGATTCCAGGGATGCTTGCGAACTGCATGCGCCTCTGGGATATGTAGGCCCTGCGCACTTGGAGTTGGAGAGGCCCAGCATCGGAACTATACGCACCTCGGGAGCCCTCAGGTAAGTGCGTAGATGTTTTTCCAGATCGGAGGCCTCCGCACGCGGGAAGCCTCCGATCGGAAAATATGGCCCATTACCAACCTTCTCAGTGACTACTCAGGCTGGAACAGATGGTCCAGCCTTTGCGACTCCTTTGACCTCGAGCTGACCTTTTTACCCCTCATCTGGTCAGTTTCTAAGACAGTTTTTTCCCACCTCAGGAACACTGCCCATGTCTGCCCATGCACTAGTACACGCCTTCATCGCATCAAGCACTGATTTCTTGAACGTCCTCCTTACCTTCATTCCTTCCTTCACCTTTCATACAGTTCAAGTAATCCAAAACTTTACAGGGCAAGCCTTTTGCATACTAGATTCTGCAGTCCCTTGAGCCTTGTTTTTCACGTAGCTCTAGAGGATCCTTGCTACCAAGGTATTGATTTCAAGGGCCTTGTCCTTGTTTACAAATCGCTCCACAGATTTGTCCCTTCCCAATGAGTGATCTCCTCCAACAATGTATTCCAGCACTCTTCCTCTGCTCCCCTGACTCTGGCTTGCTGTTTGTTCCCACCCTTTCTACTCTACCATCAGTGGCCTCTCTTTCAGCCACTATATCCCTCCCTCTGGAACTCTCCCGAAATCGATCTCACATTTCCTTCAGCAGCCTCTTAAACATTTATCTCTTCATTAAGCTTTTGTTCCCTCTGAATTTGTTTGACCCCACTTTATCCTCATTGTTAAGTACTATTAGGCATTCTTCTTGGTCAGGTGATTTCACAAGTGTAAGTTGTTGCATCTTTTGGTTTATGGAACAATAAAGCCACATTTTAAAACTGTTGCCCAAATGCACCAACATTCCTGACCACTTGGGCTGCAAAGATGACATTCCCATTGTGCTAACTGCACAGCAACAGTAGAGTAATTGACACTATACGTCTATATTTATATATTTTTATCATAATCCTGTTAGTCTCTGAAGAGAAGGACAAGTAAAATGACTTCCAACTCATTTTGAAAATTCCTAATACGAAGCAACTGACCTCGGAATTAAACAGGTGGTAGGATGTTTGCTTTTACTTAAAATCTCATCTGTAAACTATTTATGGACTGGTTTATACAAAATAAAAAGAGGTGGAAATTAAGGTTAAATTATTAACAAAATAACACTGCGTCTGATTTTCCTTTACTAGTTGAAGTCCTTACTAGAAGGTTTAGTACAATTAGCCTCTACAGTGGTGCCAAAAACCACTGGATCTCCTGTGAGCCAAGCCCCCCTCCCTAGTGGTACAAGACCCCAGTACCACTCCATCAATGCTACAAAACCCACAGCCCTTTCCCCTTCCTGCTGAATCACAGAACTTCACCAGTCTTCAAAAACCCCAAGACTCCCTCCCCATCTCACCTACATGTCAGGTACATACTTCCAGTCTAGTGCATCTTTCCTACTGTTTTGCTCTATATCTTGTACTGTAAAAAAGGCAAAACACAAATAAAATTGAATACAAAGCTAAAGGAACCAGGACATCCACTGACTCAGTTCTCTATTTGATTGTACTTCTCCCTTTCTATTCTGTATTTTTTTTTAAAAAGCTACCTTTTCACAAATAGTTTTTGATAGGAAACAGCTGCAAAAAGAAATTCAATACTCAGCAGATCAGTCATGGCACAAACAGTTTCACTTCTAACAATCCAGCTTTCGCATCCTGTAACGTTAACTCTGTCTCTTTCTCCACAGATGCTGCATGACCTGCTGAGCATTTCCTGTTTCTGCTGCATATGTTAGCTGAAACCTGACATCAGACTGACTCACTTTTTCAGTATGAAGTCACAGAATTTAATTCTTACTCAGTATTCTTGTTTGGTGTGCCGATTCTAAGAACCGCAGTTCTGTTCCAGCAAATCTTTTTGGGTTTGAAGGGGAATCATCTTCATGAAAGAGCAAGGTGATCTCCTGCACATGGGAGTCAAGACCATGTATGATCATCTTCGGATGGAGCAGGGTTAAAGGTCTTGGATAATTGGACCTGGGCATGCAGATATAATTCAGTCTCCATTTTAAATTCATCCATTCTGCCTTAATTTTTGTAATTCCATTATACATGCTTAAATCCACATATATAATGGAAACTAGCTCTGTAAAGTTGTCACAATGTAATTACACCATCCTGCCAGTCGTGGCACTGCAGCAGCTCCACGCGTGGGGAACATGTAATTACAGGCTGCCAAGGTTTGCATAGGCAGTTTCCCTATAAGCGTGGATATATTGATTTAAAATGGAAGAAGTTGACAGAAAGTTTTTTGTTTTTTTAAATTCGTTTATGGGATGTGGGCGTCGCTGGCAAGGCCAGCATTTATTGCCCATCCCTAATGCAGTGCTGTCAGGGAGGGAGTTCCAGGATTTTGACCCAGCGACGATGAAGGATCGGCGATATATTTCCAAGTCACGATGGTGTGTGACTTGGAGGGGAACTTGGGGAGGAGGTGGTGTTCCCATGCACCTGCTGCCCTTGTCCTTCTAGGTGGAAGAGGTCACAGGTTTGGGAGGTGCTGCCGAAGAGGCCGTGGCAAGTTGCTGCAGTGCATCTTGTAGATGGTGCACACTGCAGCCATGGTACGCCGGTGGTGGAGGGAATGAATGTTTAAGGTGGTGAATGGGGTGCCGATCAAGCGAGTTGCTTTGTCCTGGATAGTGTCGAGCTCCTTGAGTGTTGTTGGAGCTGCACTCATCCAAGCCAGTGGAAAATATTCCATCACATTCCTTACTTGTGCCTTGTAGATGGTGGAATGGCTTTGGGGAGTCAGGAGGTGAGACATTCGCTGCAGAATACCCAGCCTCTGACTTGCTCTGTTGCCACAGTATTTATGTGGCTGGTCCAGTTCAGGTTCTGGTCAATGGGGACTCCCATGATGTTGATGGTGGGGGATTTGGCGATGGTAATGCCGTTGAATGCCAAGAGGTGGTGGTTAGACTCTCGCTTGTTGGAGATAGTCATTGCCTGGCACTTCTGTGGCGCAAATGTTACCTGCCACTTATCAGCCCAAGCCTGAATGTCGTCCAGGTCTTGTTGCATGCGGGCATGGACTGCTTCATTATCTGAGGAGTTCTGAATGGCACTGAACACTGTGCAGTCATCAGCGAACATCCCCAGTTCTGACCTTATGTTGGAAGGAAGGTCATTGATGAAGCAGCTGAAGATGGTTTGGCCTAGGACACTGCCCTGAGGAACTCCTGCAGCGATGTCCTGGGGCTGTGATGATTGACCTTCAACCAGCACAACCATCTTCCATTGTGCTAGGTATGACTCCAGCCAGTGGAGAGTTTTCCCCCCCCCGATTCCCATTGACTTCAGTTTTACTAGGGCTCCTTGATGCCACACTCGGTCGAATGCTGCCTTGATGTCAAGGGCAGTCACTCTCAACTCACCTCTGGAATTCAGCACCTTTGTCCATGCTTGGACCAAGGCTGTAATGAGGTCGGGAGCCGAGTGGTCTTGGCGGAACCAAACTGGGCATCAGTGAGCAGGTTATTGGTGAGTAAGCGCCACTTGATAGCACTGTCAATGACACCTTCCATCACTTTGCTGATGATTGAGAGTAGACTGATGGGGAGCTAATTGACCGGATTGGATTTGTCCTGCTATTTGTGGACAGGACATACCTGGGCAGTTTTCCACATTGTCGGATAGATGCTAGTGTTGTAGCTGTACTGGAACAGCTTGGCTAGAGGCACGACTAATTCTGGAGCACAAGTCTTCAGCACGATAGCTGGGATGTTGTCGGTGCAGACAGAGCATAGAAATATAATGATTTTTTTTATTTGACAACTAGCCGATTTCATGTGACATTACACACCGGGAGTCAAGGCCAAGTGCAGTTTTCAGGTGAAGTGATTTTAGATGCTGGGGGGGAGAATTGGAACAGTGCATGCAAACATTATTCAATCCTTATTTAAAAAAAAATTAAAAACAGCATATGCTGGAAATCTGAAAGAACCAACAGAAATGATGGAAATATGCCTGTCAGGCAGCACTTGTGGAAAGAACAGAGGAGTTTTAGGTGTAGACTCTCTACCAAAATTGGAAGATCAAAAAAAAATTGTTCTTGGGATATGGGGGATGTGGGCAAGGCCACATTTATTGCCCATCCCTAGCTTTCCTGAGAAAGAGGTTGTGGGCTTTCTCCTTGAACGGTTGCAGTCCTTGTGGTGATGGTGCTCCCATAATGGTGTTAGGTGGGGAATTCCATATGATTTGGGAGTGGAAATTGGATGAATAATTGAAGAGGAAAAATTTGCAGGGTTACGGGGAAAGAGCAGGGGTGTGGGACTAACTAGATAGCTTTTTCAAAGAGCCGGCACAGGCACGATGGGCCAAATGGCCCCCTTTTGTGCTGTATCATTCTATGATTCTATGGAGGTGATGGTGTTCCCACAACATTGCTGCTCTTGTTCGTCTTGGTGGAAGAGGTCAGAGGGGAAGGAGGTGCTTTCAAAGTAACCTTGGTGAGTTGCTGTCGTACACCTGCAGATTGTACATAGTGCAGTGAGCCGGTGGTGAAAAGGGGGGCTATTGAGTCCAGTGGCAGAGGCACCTTTCAAGCAAGCTGCTTTGTCTCGGATGACTTTGAGCTTCTCGAGTGTTGTTATGGTTGCATCCATCCAGGTGAGTGGTGAGTATTCTAAATCATTCCTGACCTGAGCCTTGCAGAGGGTGGAGAGGCTTTGAGGGGTCAGCAAGTGAGCCACTGATCTAGAGTACCCAGCTTCTGCTCTACACTTGTAACCATGATGTTAATATAGCTGGTCCGGTTCAGCTTGTGGTCAATCCTGACCCCCAGGGTATTGATGGTAGGGAACTCGGCAATGGTGGTTCTATTGAAGGTCAAGGGGAGGTGACCGGACTTTCTGTCATTCGACATGGTCATTATCTGGCATTTTTGTGGCGTGAATGTTACCTGCCACTGATAAGCCCAACTTTGGATGTTATCCAGGTCCTGTTGTCGGCTGCCTCATTTTTGGAGGAATTATGAATGGAGTTGTACATTGTGGAATCGTCATTGAACAACTCCACTCTTGACAATATGACAGAGGGAAAGTCATCAATGAAGCAGCTGAAGATGGTTGAGCAAAGGATGCTCCTCTGAGGAAGATGAAGAGCATTTAAAAAAGAACAAAATGAAAGAAAGGGGAGAAAAAAAGAGACAAGAGAAGAAATAGAATGACCTGTAAAGTGCTTAAGTGGAAAACAGGAGATTTGAATAGAACGGCAGAAGTGACATTCGCATGAAACAACAGGACGTATGATGAAAAAAATGAATGACACTTAGGAGACACAGAGAATAACTGAGAAGGTGGGGGATGAGGCAGTAGAAATAGAAGCATGAAGAATTAGCAAAGGGTGCAGAACACCCCACCAGCATGGTGTTTCGATGACCAGCCACCACAAGCACCAACCCAAACCCTTCCTCACCACCCCACCCCCGGGAAATGTCGGCACACCCACATCGGCAGCACTTTGCACCGAAGAGCAAGTGGGGGCTATAGTTAAGTCTAAGTTATTAAAGTCAATATTAAGGCCAAATAGTATTAAGCACTTTGCAGCCCTATTTTACAAAAGGTGAACAAGTAGATGAAGAAATAATCACACAGTGTAGTTATATATTTACAGCAGACATCCTTTGACCAAACACCTTGAGCAAACAAAATGTTAAAAAGATTGCAGCTTTAAGAACTAAGCTTACCTTTTGTAATTTTTACAATATGCACGGTATTACTGCTTTCATTCACTAATATAAACTAACCAATACTGACTGGTTGCTTCTCTGTGACTTCCAACTTCCTGCTCTCATGGGATTCTCTAAATGCACCCAATGTAAACAGAAGTCTTTTCTTTAATGTCCCAGGAAAGAGTAACTGGGACTCTCTGAATTTCGAATATCCAAGCTCTCAAATTCAAAAAGGAACTGTCAGTCAAATACAAATTGAACCAATCACACAACATTGCTAAAGTCTGAATTATTCCCCTTTCCAGTCAGTAACTTACAAAACGTGCACCACTCTATCAAAATAAGCTCGGTACAGAGAGCTGAACTGCAGTCACATTTCTTTAAATTGCTTGTGTACTATGACTAGTTTTAAAGGATTGGTTACTAAATCAAAAGTAGCAAAATATCTCATTTTTGTCACACAGGTACTTGTAATATAAAGAGGTCATCTGTAACTGGAAGAATTATTTGACAGAACTCAACAATTTTAGCGGTTCCCCAGGACAAGCCGGATAAATTTCTAGAGGAAAAGGACTGAGATACAAGGTTATGAAGCATGCTAAGTTATCCTTTAGGTCCTTCACTCCTATTGCATTTTATGCTGTGACTACAAGTAAGTTTGATAATGCCTTAGATTGCTGATGATGAGTAGCTGCGGGTCAGAATGGGCAAACGGTCATCCATCACCACACTGATAAATAAACTTTCTAAGGGAACGACCTCACAGCTGCCACAGAAACTCTCTGAATCATTGCCACACAATAACAATGTGAAGTAGCACTGAATACATTTCTTACTTTACATGATTTCCAACCTGTCTTACGTTTTGCTTGGTAGTGCAATGCTGATATTTTTCATATTAGGTTTTGCAACCAATGTCTTTTCTTTAACCAGTTTATGTGCTTAGTGCCATAACTGTTGAGGCTAGGTCAATTGAAAATTTCAAAACTGAGATTGATATATTAGGCAAGGGTATTGAGGGTAAGGCGGATAAATGGAGTTAAGATACAGGTCAGCCGTGATCTAATTGAATGGCGGATTAGGCTCGAGGGGCTGAATGGCCTACTCCTGTTCCTATGTAACCAAGAATGTAAGATATAAGCTCCTTACTAGAATAGGGTTCGTGCTCTGTATGGCTCAGCTACTCACAGCCTTAATCAACTAAGTCATCGAGGGAGCTAATTAACAGTTTTGATGCCAAAATCCATTTTAAAAGCAATTTTTATGCTGTGTTAAGTCTGCTATGCATATTGGCTGTTGTAATCTGATTCAGTCCCACAAAGTGCAGCAAGTCATCTGTGAACACTAGCATTTACAAAATGAAAACTGTATTTTTCCAATGTTTGTTTTATGGAACTGGGATTTTACTTTGGAATTATTGCTCCAAAATGCCCATACTGTATTGAAAGAGCATGAGAAAGAACACGCCTTTATGTAGCGCCTTTCACAACCTTATGACGTTCCAAAGCACTTTACAGCCAATGAAGTACTTTTGAAGTGTAGTCACTGTTGTAATGTAGAAAATACAGCAACCAATTTAAGGACAGCAAGCTCCCACAAACAGCAATGGCATAATGACCAGATAATCTGTTTGGTTGAGGGATAAATATTGACCAGGACACCAGGAAGAATTCCCTTGCTCTTCTTTGAATAGTGTCAAGAGATCTTTTACCTCCAACTGAGAAGGCAGACGGGCCTTTGGTTTAATGTCTCATCTGAAAGATGGCACCCCCAACAGTGTAGTACTCCATCAGTAATGTACTCTAGTGTCAGCCTAGATTGTGTGCTCAAGTCTCTGGAGTGAGACTTGAACCCATAACCTTCTGACTCAGCGGTGAGAGAGCTACTACTGGGTCAAGACTGACATTATATAGATCCAGAACTCAAGTCCATGCATAAAACTGAATATGTGTGAACCTATAGTAATCAGGAGAAGGTTCCTTGACCAATTTTTCCTTTCCTTACCGAGCACGCCTGCTCCCACCATGGTTGAGATACAGTACAGGCCAGAAATTGAACCTGCGATCTTCCTGATTGAGTAACATAGAAACATAGAAGATAGGAGCAGGAGTAGGCCATTCGGACCCTTGAGCCTGCTCCGCCATTCAATGCGATCATGGCTGATCATCCAAATTCAGTACCCTGTCCCTGTTTTCTCCCCATACCCCTTGATCCCTTTAGCCTTAAGAAATATATCCAACTCCTTCTTGAATATATTTAATGAATTGGCCTCTACTGCCTTCTGTGGTAGAGAATTCCACAGGTTCACCACTCTCTGGGTGAAGAAATTCCTCCTCATTTCTGTCCTAAATGGCTTACCCCTTATCTTTAGACTGTGACCCCTGGTTCTGGACTCCCCGACCATCGGGAACATCCTTCCTGCATCCAGTCTGTCCAGTCCTGTCAGAATTTTATAAGTTTCAATGAGATCCCCTCTCATTCTTCTAAACTCCAGCAAGTATAAGCCCAATATAGCTGAGACATACAGACCAAGAGGGTTCCATATTTGATCTCTGGTCTGTGCTGAGTTAGCTAATCACACGTTGTGGGGCTGGGGATGGGAGGCAACAATTCACCTCGTTCAGGGAGAGAATAATTGGCCAGTAGCCTCTGCTGGAAGTGTGCATTTGAGGACTTTAGGTGAGGGCAGGATCAGGCTCAGCAGTAGTGCCCCAGTGATTGAATATGTTTCAGCCTTTGACATAGTCAACCACATCATCCTCCTCCAACACCTCTCCTCTGTTGTCTAGCTCAGTGTGATTTTCCTCATTTGGTTCCACTCGCACCTATCCAATTGCAACTAGAGCATGCCCAGCAATGGCTTCTCTTCCTGCCCCGGCACCGTTATTTCTGGAGACACCCAAGTATCCTTGGCCCTCTCCTATTCCGCATCTCCATGCTGCCTCTTGGCAACATCATCTAAAAGATATGGGCCTAGAAATTCAGTTGGGCGCGCCAGCCGTTAGCGCCTTAGGAGGAGTAGATCTCGAGCGCTAGGCGCTTAGCGCCCGGGCGCAGCGCGATCTGCGCCTCGCCCCAACTTCAGTAGACATTTAGCGCCGGCGCAAAGTCTTAGCGTGCGCCCTGCTGCGCGCGATCATGACGTCATTTCGTCGTGCAACGCCCTTTGTGCGCCCGGAACCGGAACTTCACTCGCGCCGCCCCATTGTGCGCCGGGCGGCCCTAACGACTGTGAAGTGGAACGGTACACAGCCGAGGCGGGCCGCGGGGAGCGCAAATTAAAGGGCACTCCTGCAGTAGAAAAGGCAGCCGTTTTGCAACACTTTGTGAGAGACAAAGATGGATGATGGAGAGGAGGAGGTGGTGGTGTTGGTGTGCCGGTACCACATAACAAACTGATGGAGAGAAGCCCTCCCCAACAACACAAATACAGCAGTCTCGGCCTTTCAAAAAACCAAATCCACCCTCCCCCTTTAAGAGCTCACCGGAGCCAGAGTGTCTGCCGTCAATCAGCAGCTCGCTGCACCTGCCCTGCGCCCACCTTCCAGTGTTAGTGCCCGGGCCGCCGGCTTAGCGCCTAAAGAGAGCCGTGCATCGCCAGTTTTAGCGCTCGAGCAAACTCTTAGGGCGAAGCTAATGAATATCGGGGAAGTGGCCTCGAATTTGCGCCGGGCGCAAACTTTAGCGGCCGCCCGACTTTACCGCCCCAAAAGTGGCTATAATGAATTTCTAGGCCATGGAGTCAGCTTCCACCTGTACACCTAGCTCTGCCTCTCCACCACCCTCTTGACCACTAAACATATGCCAGGGACCATTACCTCGTGTCCCCTGCAGCAGCCTCCTGTCGTCTGAAATCCCAGTCCCACCCGCTGGCCGCCATGTCATTCCCACCAGATTTGGGCAAGAGTCCATCCTGCAGAATGGTAATGAGGCCTGGCCATTAAAATTGGATAGGCCAGCCGCTCGCTAGGCCATGTACCCATCTGGGAATTAAAATCGGCCCTTGGTGTCTGAATCCATTTATTAATCACAAAAGCTAAATTTTCTTGGTCAAACCTGGTAAATATAATTCTTTCATAATTGTGCTGGCAACAGTTTTATGGTTCCACTGTGAATCTTATTTGACCTCAGCTAGGGTTGTTAGCATAATGGAAATTTTAAACAGTGCAATGAACCTTGATATATACAGTATTCCACATTTTACTGTTATCCACACTGACGATATAAGCTGTAGAATGATAAGCTGAATGTTCTACTTGGAGATTCTTACTTTCTTCACCACTGGTTGAACTTTTGCTGCTTTCTGTGCCGTCAAAACACATGACCTGTGGTAAGATGTGAAATTAACTTGACCTTCAAGGAACCTAAGGCAGGTGACTTAAAATCCAACTTAGAACAGACTAATTACTGCAATTACTGACCTTCAATAGCTTGAAGAGACCTATGCTGATAATCTGTGATGGGAGAAAAATGCAGCACATATCTACAACTAATATATAGAGCCAAGAGGTCTCACTGAACCATACCAAAATACATGCTTTCAGTACTTCAATTATCTGAAATCAGCTCAGTCTGAAGACAGTCCTTTTAGTATTAGCAAGGCATGAATCATTTTGAGCAGATCCAGTTTCCATATCCTGTTAAACAGCTCAATTTAAAAAAACTTCTTTCTTCCCTTAAAGGGGATATATTTTCAGAGAACGATCAGGAATTCCACAAGCAGGTTTCAGGGAATCAAAGCAAGCAGCAGATGTGCAAGTCTAATGTCATTATTAGGGCATGTAAGGCCTCAGCATGGAGCTGTGCTGCTTGGCTGTGTCTAGTACAGTTACAGATAACTATATATTATCCATATCAATGTATCTATATTTATCAAAAATAGTGCTAGTGTGCTCATTTTGTCCATCACTCTGTAGGCATCCCATATTTTCTGCATGCAAATTTTTGTCACATGCACAACTGAATGGCTCAAATTTTTTATTCATAAAATAGTAACAAATCACAACTGAACAAGTAGAGAACACACCAATGAACAAGTAGTAAGCACGAATGAAAATCAAAAATTACAAAATTCACTTAAAAACATAAATGTAAATAGGAGGCAGCAACAGCTACCAATAAAAAAGGTGAACCAATCAAATCTCCCCAAATAACTTTTGAACATCCTTTCAGCCACCATCTTGCTTTCTCCACTAAACTGAGCACTTATCAGTAGAAATAAGACTTGTAACATAACAAAGATAGAAAATGATTGAAATCGTGCCAAAACAATAGCATTTTTTGTGTTCAAAATGCTTGTAACAATGTTTTTTGTCAGATGCCTGTGTTTATGTGAGAAACCTAAGCCTTGAGATCATGTAGATTCTCAACATTATTAACTGAAGACACTCAGGCTAGTAGGCTACAGCTTCCAGCATGTGCATACAACTTCAAGAATTTTCTTATTGACAGCAAGACTAGCCATTCACAGTGTGTTATTGGACTTGTGGCTTACCATTGCACTTTCAAACTTCTAACTGCCTATCCTTTGACCCCCAATTTTCCACAAATCCTCTGCAGCTGTTGATTTGCTCTATCATTCCCTCACTTCCACCTTTTCTGCCCTTGTCCCCAGTAAAACATTTGTTTCCCATTCCAGTCATTCCCCTTTGTATGGCATATCTTGGCTATCTCCAGTCCAATGGCCACAGACCTGAGCATATCTAGCACACAACTGGCTTAGCCATCCATCACCAGGTCTGGCAGGACTACATCAAGCTCTACTGGTTTGCTGAAACCACCGACTATTCCAGGATCATCCTGCTGAGCAAAGATGATCATTGGCTTATTTTCTCCATTACCAAGAATCTCCTTAAATCCATCTCCCTGCCCCTTCACCCGCCTCCAACAAGAAGTGTAAGGAGCTCATGGACTTCTTAGCCACCAAGATGAA
Organism: Somniosus microcephalus; assembly: GCF_052327205.1. NCBI lineage: Eukaryota > Metazoa > Chordata > Chondrichthyes > Squaliformes > Somniosidae > Somniosus > Somniosus microcephalus. The sequence goes on along the minus strand of NC_140995.1, from coordinate 149,693,350 downwards.
GACCATCCATCAGCTGCCTCTTCTGCATCCCCCCCTTCCTCTTGCCGACCATGCCAAACCTTCCTGCCCACTCTAGCTCGAACTCCTGCCTTTCTTTAGTTTCTCTCCAATCTCCCTCCATGCCCTGTCTGATTTCATCTCAACCATGAGTGGACAATGCCAAGATGAAGTGTCTGTATACTTTAGAGAAGTACAGACTTAGGGGAGATTTGATCGAGGGACTAGATTGTGGTTATGTAGATCAATCATTTCAACTGAATAGGTTGGGGAGAACCAGGGGTCACATTAATTATAATCTATATATATAAATCGGTCGATCTGTCTGTCCTTCTGTCTGTCTGCAGGTGCGCGTCTGGGCGGCTATGCGCTCAAAAGTTACAGGGCGTACCTACACGTGCGTTACGTCGAAAGAAAGCTTACCTTTCCAAAACGGTTTTAAGCGTATTTACGTTTCGGCCGGGCTAAAATCGCGCCCGCGGTATCCGAAAAACCTTAACATTCCGCTAATTAGCATCTCATTATCCGCTCATTAGCGACAGAGTGACCTCGAGGTCGACCAATCGTACGGCGGCTTGCTGCCGCGTGCGGCCGGGCCCTCCTACGGTCGAGTGACGGGACGATTGACCAATCCTACGCTTTGGTGACCTGACGCTCGACCAATCGTACGCCGGGTTGCTGGCGTGTGCCGCCGGGCCAATCGGTGCGTGTGTGGCGGGCCTTATCGTTCTGAACCGAGGTGAGTCGCCGCCATCTTGATTCCAAACTTTTCCTTTCTTTTTCCCACTTTCTGCGTCTTTAAAAAAAACGTTGCTTTTAAAACACATATTGTTTTTTAAAAAAATGATTTAGAAAGTCATTAATTTATCTAATCTCATTAATTTTCCTACCTTTCCCCGTTTTTCCAGGTAGGCCTCGAAGCCTGGGCCTCGCCTCCGCACCCACGCCCGAGCTAGGCACCTCCCGGCCCCACTCGAAGGCTGGAGGGGCGGGCCTCAGCCCAGCGCCGCTACCTTACTAAAGGGTGCGCGCGCAGCAGGAGCAGCTGAGACGCGGCGTCTCTCTCTCTGGCTCGGCCGGGGGGCGGGGCTTGGTGAGCGTCAAGGGTTACCCTGGCAACCGGGCCCGCCGGCCGTCTCTCACAGCCACAATCGGCGGACTTCAAGCCGGCTCGGCCGGGGGGGGCGGGGCTCTCGGCCGGGGGGGGGGGGGGGGGCGGGGCTCGGAGAGCGGGGCTCTCGGAAGTGCGGGGCGGCTGGGGCTTGGAGAGCGGGGCTCTCGGGAGTGCGGGGCTCGGAGCTCTCGGGAGTGCGGGGCGGGGCGGCAGGGTTACCCCGGCAACCGGGCGTGGCCGTCTCTCAGCCTCAAGCCCTCCCTTCCTTCCTCCCCCCCCCCGCCCTCCCCCTCCCTCTTCCCCTTCCCTCCCCCCTCCCTTCCCCCTCCCCCTTCTCCCCCCCGCCCTCCCCTCCGCCCTCCTCCCCTCACCCCCTCCCCTCCCCCCCTCCCCCCAGTCGCTCTCTCCCTTCCCCCCAGTCGTCTCTCTCTATACCCCCCAGTCGCTCTCTCTCTTCCCCCACAGTCTCTCTCCCCCCCCCCAGTCGCTCTCTCCCCCCCCCCCCCAGTCGCTCTCTCTCTCCCCCCCCCAGTCGCTCTCTCTCTCTCTTCCAACAACAACATGCCCTCGCAACAGCCTCGGCACCGCCGGGCACTTCAGCTAGTCTATATATATAAATCGGTCGTTCTGTCTGTCCTTCTGTCTGTCTGGCATTCTGTCTGTCATCGCGTGTGCGTCTGGCGGGCTATGCGCTCGAAAGTTACAGGGCGTACCTACGCGCGCATTACCTCCAAAGAAAGCTTACGCTTCTGAGACGGTTTTAAGCGTATTTACGTTTCGGCCGGGCTAAAATCGCGCCCGCGGTATCCCAAAAACCTTCAACATTCCGCTCATTAGCATCTCATTATCCGCTCATTAGCGACAGAGTGACCTCGAGGTCGACCAATCGTACGGCGGCTTGCTGCCGGGCCCTCCTACGGTCGAGTGACGGGACGATTGACCAATCCTACGCTTTGGTGACCTGACGGTCGACCAATCGGTGCGTGTGTGGGCGGGCCTTATCGTTCTGAACCGAGGTGAGTCGCCGCCATCTTGCTTCCATTCTTTTTCCTGCTTTCTGCGTCTTTCTTTTCAAATATACATTTCCACCAAAATAAAATTGAATTTATTAAATTGTTTTTAAAAAAATCACTCATTTGTAAATATTTTCTCTAACCTGAACATTCTTTTTCCTACCTTTCCCTGTTTTTTTCTTAGGCCTGAAAGCCTGCGCCTTTCTTGCCCAGCCACGCCCGAGCTCGGTGATTGGGCTTCTGCTAAGCTCCTCACCCGACCCCCCCCCCGTGTCACGTTACCCAGGGCAACGGCGTCAGCCACGAGGGTCAGGGTGCGCGCGCAGCAGCAGCAGGTGAGACGCGGCGTCTCTGTTCCGCGCTCGGCTCGGGCCGGGGGGGGGGGGGGGGGCGGGGCTCTCGACAGTGCTCTCGGCCTTGGTGAGTGTTCCGCGCTCGGCTCGGGCGGGGGGGGCGGGGCTCTCGACAGTGCTCTCGGCCTTGGTGAGTGTTCCGCGCTCGGCTCGGGCGGGGGGGGCTCGGACAGCGGGGCGGCTGGGGCTTGGAGAGCATGGCTCTCGAGAGTGCGGGGCGGGGGCTCCGAGAGCGGCCCCTTCCCCCCCCGCCCCCCTTACCCCCGCCCTCCCTTCCCCCCCGCCCTCCCTTCCCCCCACCCGCCCTCCCTTCCCCCCACCCGCCCTCCCTTCCCCCCACCCGCTCTCTCTCTTCCCCCCAGTCGCTCTCTCTCTTCCCCCCAGTCGCTCTCTCTTCCCCCCAGTCGCTCTCTCTCTTCCCCCCAGTCGCTCTCTCTCTTCCCCCCAGTCGCTCTCTCTCTTCCCCCCAGTCGCTCTCTCTCTCTCTTCCAACAACATGCCCTCGAAAAAGCCTCGGCACCGCCGGGCACTTCAGCTATAAGTTATGTAAGGGTAGAATTAGGTTTGATGTTCAGCGGTTCTTCTTTTCCCAGTGAACAGTGGACCTGTGGAGCAGGTTGCTGGCTCCTGCGGTGAATGCTGAATCGCTGGAGTTCTTCAAAAGATGGACCGGTTTCTAGCTGGAGCAAAGATCATCTCGTACAAGAGGTAGGCATCTTGTGACATTAATCAGGGCCAATGCAATATCATGGACTAGTTTCGATCACCAAAGGGAGTCAGAGAAGGAATTTTCCAGTTTTTTTTCCCTCCTACAGGGAACTCTTTTTTATCCGGCACCGATGGGACCGGCGTGGTGCCAGTTTATCAAAAAGTCCGGATTACAGAGAGGTATAGTAAAAGGTACGAGAGCCCCGTACACGGCCACAGATCCAGGCATCCCTGTTGCATAGCAACAGGTGCAGGAACCCCGGTTACACGGCCACAGATCCAGGAACGGCCACTAATATGAAATAAAACTTATCTGAACCTACTCCTGAATTTTGCCGGTTAACAGAGATTTCCGGTTATTTAGGTGCCGGTAAATCAAGAGTTCCCTGTAATTGGCCTGGGTTTTTATCTGCTTTTCCCCTCTCCCAGGAAATTACACGGTGGGTGGGGAGTGTATGTATTGTGATGCATGAGGGAATCACAATTGTGTGGAACAGGCTGGTTGGAGGAGTAGGTGATTTCCTGTCCGTCATTTTCGTAGACAGCTATCTTTCTGCCAAAATAAGCCAATTATAAAAATTGTGCCAAATTTACATCCTTACTATAATTTTGATTTCTTCTGAATTGGCCAATGAATCAGAAATTCTTGACAACAAGGGGCTCCATACATTCAGCTTTAGCTGTCAGGTTGCAGTAACTAGAACTGCAGATACATCTGCTGTTTCCATCGTCAACATTACTCTGCAGTCATTTCTGCTCTGTGCATTTTTCATCATAACACAATGTGACTTCCCCCCCTGGAGAGGTGCCCTACTTCATAGCGGAACCAAAAACGGACAAAATTCATCATATGTATGATTGATGGATTTGAGAGACGTATAGCTCGAGGATGGAAACTACCATAACATTGTTAGTGTACTTAAAGAAGCAGCATTATCACAAAAAAATGTTTTGCAAATTTATTAGATTTTTCAGAAAAACATATCATAATGACCTAAGTTGCACTGAAATGCATAATCTTATCACAAGAAACGCTCTGGCTGTTTTCCCTCCCTAAAGAGATGAACGTTTTCTAAACATTTTTTCATCTGGAATTTCTGCGGGGGTCCTTCAGATCTCCCATTGTAACTTTGGTGGAAGATTGGCGGAAACCCTGGAAAATGGTGTAATCCGTCCAACTATATTAGAAATACTGGGGTAAATTACCACAGGGCTTCTCCAATCTCATTGGTGGAAGTCTGGGGGGAATCCGAGAGAAACGGTGTGAACAGCCATTTACGCCATTTCTCTAGGGTTGCTGCCAATCCTCCGTCAAAGTTATGGTGGGAAATTGGGAGGACCCCGGTGGAAATTACTGGTGACTGAGTTTCGTATTCTTCTGGCCATCTGATTGACTTGCTCATCTTGTGTTGACTTCTAGCAATCTAATTGGTCTAATGGGAATCACATGACCCATGCCTCTGATTCTCTGCCACCAATTTGATTGATCTGCAGTAATCACGTGGCACTGACCTCCATTGCTCCACTGTTTGGCAATCTGTTTGGCCTGTGGAAACTATATGACCGGTGGGATGGGTAGATACCTTCTGTAATGGCGGTCTTACTTCCTCCTGACCCTGCTTCTACCTCAATCTCAGTCGTCTGGCGCCACAGGTCTCTACCTCAGGCAACGGACCACTGGTCTCATTCTCTCTGACCTACAACTACTTTTTCTTTACAACTAACATTTCTGAACACAGCACTTGGCTCAATCTATCTGGCAATAATAGCAGAAGGTTGGGATCTCAGCTTGCCTGTGCTCTCTTCTATGCTCCTGAGTAACTCCTTTCCAGCCAGGCCTCCCACTTAATCCTTCTCCCAAGCACCCTGACAGACAAGCACACCCGACAGACAAGCACACCCAAGTGCCTCGGTTCCATTCACAGCCCAGGAGGGGCCCCCACCCTAAGTACTCCAGGGGTTGGAGTGGCAAAGCAGCAACATAGAAGTTACAACAAGGATGCAGGTCGTTTGGCCTAACTAGTCCATGTTGGTCTTTATCCTCTACACAAGCAGCAATCCTATGTGACTGCCCTGTTCCCACATCCATTTAATCCCATTCTTTCAACCAACTATCTAACCTATTCCTGAATGTTGACAAAGTGTCTGCTTCAAAAACCAACTACAGCAACGCATTCGACAGCCGCACAACTCTCCGTGTAAAAAAGGTTTCTCCTGCTTTCTGGCCTAGATCTCTTACATTTAATCTTAAAACTACGTACCTTCATTCTAAACCCTTCAATCTCTGGAAACAGCCTGTTTCTATTTACTCTGTCCAATTCCTTCATAATTTTAAACATCTCTATCAAATCACTCCCTAATCTCCTCTATTCTAACAAAAACAGTCCCAGTTTTTCCAATCTTTCTTCATATTTGTACTTCCTCATACCAGGCAGCATCCTAGAGAATCTGTGCGGTTACAAGTAGCTGTAAGCATATACTTGCTCAGGTGCAGAGCTGGAGCACTGGTGGTGGGGCCGCTTAGGGAAGGGGATCTCTACCAAGGTCCTCTCCTGCTCAGCGTATGATATACGATGCAGTGCTTTCTATCTCGAACTCTCTAATGACAGCAAACAGCTGACGCAGCTGTAGTTCCTGTGAGTTAATTCAAGGCTTGAAAGAAGGTTCAATAAACCCTTGCAAGGAGGTCTTAGACAAGCTCAAAGGGCTCAAAATCAACAAATCCCAAGAGACGGGCACTTGGAATGTCCATAGGGTTTTCTGGTGGGAGATTGGTGGAAGCCCCAAGGGAAGAATTGTAAACTACTAAAAATGGCCATTTCTCTGGTATTCCACCGATCTCCTCCGAAGTTAACGCAGGAGACCAGAACAACCCCTCGGAACTACAAAGCCAGATTGTATATGCCCTAGCATGCTAAATGAGATTAGGGACAACATCTATGAAGTGCTGATGGAGATCATGAAGGAGTCAATAAATATGTCCCACTGGAAAACAAATGTGATACCTATTTTCAAATAATAGAATCAATTGTTAGGATTACCTATATGAAAGTAACCAAGTGAATGGCAATCAGCAGAGTTTCAGAAGGGCAGATCCTGCCTGACCAACCTGCTTGTTTTTTTTTTTGAGGGAGTCCCAGTAGACTTTAGAAAGCCCTATGATGTAGTGTGCCAAGGCTTTCAAAAATCGTTTGAAATTATGGCACGAGATCCTAAGAACCCTGTGGAAAAGCAGGGCCAAGTTGTCTTTGGGATGAGAGCAGGTTGATTGATTTGAAAATGAATCAGAATCTAGGGGCTTTACTCTAGACGCAAACTAAATTTTACATGGTGAAGGCAATAATAGGTACTTGGACTTCAGATAATGTATGTGCATCTGTTCATCAGCATTCTTTTCATAAATTCTTATTATTGTGACTTTGACCATGGCCGATTGCCAGCTGTGACATTAGAGAACCTTAAATTGGATAAGTATTGGGCAATTCGCTCTTAGTCTAATAGTCTTTAGTTCTAGCAGGAAATTTATGTACTGAGATTCTCATTGTCCATGTACAACATCACTTCTTCTCTCAGAGGGTCGTGAATCTTTGGAATTCTTTACCCCAGAGAGCTGTGGAAGCTGAGTCATTGAATATATTCAAGGTTGAGATAGACAGATTTTTGAGCAACAGGGGAGTCAAGGGTTATGGGGAGCGGGCAGGAAAGTAGAGTTGAGGCCAAAATCAGATCAGCCATGATCTCATTAAATGGTGGAGCAGGTTCGAGGGGCTGAATGGCCTGCTCCTGCTCCTATCTCTTATGTTCATAAATGGAAGGTTTACTGAGTGACGAGGCTGACTCTTTCATCCAAATGTCTGGTAAGCATTGTACCAATTCAGAAGCTTGGTGCATTGTTTGGTTTATGTGTATTAATTAACCTGTAAATAAATCTGATGAATTAGTATGAGTATACACACATTGGTCTGTTGAGGTGGTATTTTCTGGCTTTCAGGAGAGAGGGGAATTACACAGAACTGCACAGAATTTACAGCACAGAAACTGGCCATTTGGTGTTCATGCTCCACACAAGCCTTCTCCCACTCTATTGACTTCAGTCTCACCCTATCAACATATACTCCTATTCCTTTCTCCCTCATGTACTTATCTAGCTTCCCCTTTAGAGTGTCTAGAACTAGGGGGCATAGTCTCAGGATAAAGGGTAGGCCATTTAAGACTGAGATCACAGAATCACACAGAAACAGAAACCCCACAGTGCAGATAGAGGCCATTTCGGCCCATCGAGCCTGCACCGACACATATCCTACCCGATCCCCGTAACCCCTACACCAACACATATCCCACCCTATCCCCGTAACCCCACGTATTTAATCCCCCTAACACTAAGGGTCAATTTATCATAGCCAATCAACCTAACCCGCACATCTTTGGACATCATAGATGAGGAGGAATTTCTTCACTCAGAGGGTTGTGAATCTTTGGAATCCTCTACCCTAGAGGGCTGTGAATGCTAAGTCTTTGAGTATATTCAAGGCTGGGACTGATAGATTTTTGGACTCTAGGGGAATCAAGGGATATGGAGATCGGGCAGGAAAGTGGAGTTGAGGTTGATGATCAGCCATGATCTTATTGAATGGATCTAATTGATGCAGGCTCAAGGGGCCGTATGGCCTACTCCTGCTCTTATTTCTTAATGCACCTATGCTATTTGCCTCAACCACTCCATATGATAGCGAGACTGTGCTGGAATCCCACATGATCATCCAGTGTTCTCTTTACTGTAATTAGAGAGTAATAACATAACTGCAGAGTTGCTGCAGGCAGGTGAGGAACAGATTGTGAAAGTGAGGCAAAGGCTGTTTAACAAAATTTGTGAAGAAGAGCACGTATCTGTAGAGTGGGGAAAGGCGATAATAATATAAGATCTTCAAAAAAGGAGCAAGAGTGAATGCAGCAGTTGCAGAGGAGTCAGTTTACTGAGTATACCCAGAAAAGTATTTACTAAGACACTGCAGAGGAGAATGAAAAGATACATAGAAGTAGCACTGCATGAAGAGCAAGCTGGTTTTAGACCAGGTTGAGGTATGATAGATCAACTGTTTGTGATAAGACAGATTTCGGAGAAATATATAGAACACAACATTGATTGTTACATCATCATAGATTTTAAGTCTTTAGCAGTACACAGCGAGAAGGGATATAGCATGTCTTGAGGATGTCGGGTATTCGTGAAAAACTTTTCAGACTGATAGAAAACATTTATAACAAGTCCTTGAGTGTTGTTAGAGTGGATAGGAAACTGACGGAATGGTTCAAATCAACAGCTGGAGCGAGACAAGGATGCACACAGTCGCCTGATTTATTTAATCCACTATTGGAAACAGTAATGAATTCTGCACTAAAAAATGATATTGGTGGCGTCTCCTTATGTGGCAAGATTTTAAACAATCTCAGATTTGCTGATGACATTGGCCTTATAGCAACATCTAAAACAGATTTGCAGAGACTAACTGATAAGGCGTACGTAGAGAGTAGAATATTTGGATTACAGATTAACATAAAGACGACAAAGGTCATGACATTTGGGAAGCATCAGGAAGACGTACACATTACAGTTGGAGGGGAGGCAGTTAAACAGGTGGAAAAGTTTGTATACTTTGGTGGGTTAGTGTCAGAGAATGGGAGTTGTGAAGAAGACATCAAAAAGAGGATTGGACTTGCTTCTGCTGCTTTTGAAAGATTAAGCAGGATATGGAAGACTAAAGATATTTTGGTGAAAACTAACTCAAGAGTTCATGAAGCAATGGTTATTATTATACAGATCTGAGTGCTGGAAGATGAGAAAAGTTGACAAGCAAAAGATACTAACAGCAGAGATTAGTTGGTGGAGAGGAATATGGGAGCAGCCAGGATGCAAAGAATCAAAAACGATATAGTAAGAACATGGCTTGGACAAGAAACAATGCTCATCAGAAGATCCAAGAAAGATGGCTGCGATGGTTTGGCACGTTTGAAGAATGGGAACAGCTAAAATACCTCTCATGTATTGAACAATTTTCAGTAACAGACACTAAAGACAGATATTCCAGAGTCAGGTGAAGGGTTAGGCCCCTCTAGCCTGCAACAATGCACTTTAACTCGACTCTCACAGCGCCCCTTTTGCACTGGTGTGACATTGATGTTCCCACACTAACAATTCTTACGGCTTCTCTGAATGGCAATTAATGGCTACATTTGTGCTGTGGACTGCTACTTACTAAAAACTGGGTTCTTACGAAAGAGCCTTTCATCCAATCATTCTGTGTTGGATTCAAACTTGGATCCAGCTATGGAAAGGATAACATTTTAACACCCTATGTCATCCAGTCCCCAAGTTTTGAGAGACAGCTTCAAAGATGAGGTCCAGATGGAAGGTTTGTTCTTGTTCATAAGCATCATTTATATTAATTTGATGATGTGAAACTAACAAAGCGTTTGCTTGACAAAGTGACACTTAGCATCAGGTCAAAAAGGAGTGAGAATCTGACTCAAGATAGGAAAATTATATTAATGTATAAATATATTTGACTTTAGAGTTTTGTCACTGGTTTCATTAATCACTCTACTAATGAATGTCATATGAGATAGACGAAGGTAACAGAATGTCTTTTTAAACAGGAATACGGTCATCAACATTGGCTCGATAAAGGCATAGTTTGCAAAGTTGAGAATTGTCCCCTGTGGCAATACATTTCATCATATGTGGTTACTGAGATCACTGTGCTATTTATCATGCTTTTAAAGGTGTTTTTTTTAAACTTAAAGGGGAAGGAAAGTCAAGGGACCACAGTGAAAGTTCCATTATCAACTATAATGGGAGTGGGAGGGCCCTGGTGAACAATGGAAATTGGTTAATAATAAAGTGCCCCAAGTTTTAGTTATAAATGTTTGGTATGAAAATACTACATGAAGAAAATAAATAAAATACAAATAACATAAACTGAAGTGAATTCTTCTTGGGCCGTGAAGTTCATGTTAGTAGGCTGTGCAATTAGATGACTTTGTGTGACACAAACACTGGTGGATGATCAGGAAGATGGATAATTTGAGCAAGGGCAACAAAAGTTGCTGGTCAGCTGAATGTTCTTCATATCCAGCGAGGGTATGCGTTCCCAGGGTTGCACAGCTCCAGATCAGAACTCAGGGCCATCTAAAGTCGAGACCTTCCCTGAATTCACTGGAGCTGGTCCAAGACACTCATTCTTTACATTCTGAATCTGCCTAACAGTGAGGAGGAGACCCAATCCAGCAGGTCTCCATGGAAGTAAACATTTGATGTTTTTAAAAAATAATGTCTATGGAGATAATGGGACAAAAATTCAGTATCGCCCCGTTTGGGGCGCCATTATCGGCCATGCGCAAAGTTTAGCGCTTGGCGCTAATTATCGCCTCCGACAGCAAACTTGGCTTTTATCGCCCCTGGAGGTGACTGGAGTGCTAAATCAGGCGCTTCACACCTGTCTTAAGGCGCAAAGGCCGAGGAGTGAGGCGCTACCTCAGAGCGCTGGCGAAGCAAGGAAGAGCAAATCAAGATAAACCTGCAAAGTGCTGCTCAGTACTCAAAACTCCTTCACACAGCATTGAATCTCTCCAGAAGTCTCTCTCTCTCTCTTTCAGAATGCGTGGTGCAAAAATGTCACCGACAAAAAAAGGCAGGAAGCGGTCGCCTTTAAATAGCACTCCCCTAGTCCCTTTCTGACAGCATAACGCTCCCCTCAACCTGTCGTTGCTAGCAGCAGGCGGTAAGGCAGGGGGCGCCACTCAATATCCGGTCCGGGGCGCTACACACTCGACTGACGTCACAATCTGCTGGCGCAGGAGATCGTGGCGGTAGTGTTTAGCGCTGCCGCAAAATGTCTAGTTAATTTCACGAGCGGCGCAAACATCGCTGCGCCCGGGCGCTAGTTGCTTTGTGCTCCATTAGCGCCCTCAAACAACTGAATTTTCCCCCCAATATATTTTTGAATATGAAATGGAGAGCACTCTGAAGTTTTAAGCTGCAAAGAAAATTCAATATTACATTAAATTACGATTTGAATGCAATCCATTTCTAGATCTCTTTGGTCATTACACTTTGCTGTGCTGCTGCGCTCACCCCAGGATGTGTTCACAAAGCAGTCGGCAGTAGTCACTGTGTGAGCTGGTAATTAGGAGCAGAACTTTCCCAGCATTCTTCAGTCTCCTCAGCCAATCTTTCACTGATTCAGAGCAACGGAGTAAATATTTTCCTGGATCCTTTTTCACTGATGGAAAATATATTCCAGAATCTTCTGTTTTAATAAAAAAAGAAAATAGACAAAGTGTAACCATGTTTTAAATTATATATTGCAATAATTTTCAATACATATGAATTGGCAATTAACTTAACTGGCACATTTAATAGCCCACATTTATCTTATTTGGTCTTTGGCATGCTGCTTAACTTTGTAACTTAATAAAAACACTGATTCTGTCCATAACCTACATACTTAATATTCGATGATTGCTTAGTTTACAGCACTATTGTGATGTCTCATTGTAAAGTTACGATTCAGGCCCTATTCATTCATCATCTACCGATCTGCAGCTGAGTATCTACGGTCCAAACGTGTTCATCAGGAAGATACGGCTTCAGGATAAAGAGAATCTTCCATAAGAATTTGATTTCATGAAGAAAGACCACCAAGTGAAAAAAAAATCATCTCATTAGGTTCTGAGGCTGCTTATGTTTTGCAAACTCACCAAAAGCTATACGGAAAGTAATTGGCCGAGATTACAGCTGTGACACCGAAATCTACAAGCTAAATATTCCTGCCCTCTATTCATCAGATTAATGTTCAATTACACACCAGTTCGCACATTGTTTACACTGCCTTGGCTGGATCTCCCATTCTCCTGTCCCAGTGGTTTAAATGTAGTGTTCAAGATTGCAGAATTATTTCAGTTGGATTAATGCTCATTGTTTCCCATTTGCGCAAAGCAGCGGGGGATTCTGAAGTGGAACTGCTTCTGAATTTGAATTTAGTTTCTGCACCTCTTCCGGGTCCCAGTTTGCTCTCGAGTCCTTCCAGGCCAAGACCCGCTCCGCACCCCACCCACCCACCCCCCAAACCCCAACTGCTGCTAGGCCTCAGCCCATCCTCTCACAAATGCCGGTAGAACTGAGACCGTGCAGTGTAAAATCCAAGGTGTAAGGGAGAGTGGCCAAGATTTTTCTTTGGGTTGGGTCCATTGCTAGAGGAGAGTCGAGGCAGGACCTGCCACCTCACCTATTTTCGTGTCATGAGTCATTAGTTATGCAGAGTGGGCTCCCGGTGAGATCCTCAGCAGCAAGAGAGCCCACCACTGCTGAGGAGAAATATATAATGGTGCTGCGCAGTGCGACACCTGCTGTAGGACCACAACAGAGGAGCCCAAATTAAAGGCGGCAGAAGAGTCTCAAAGATCAAAGTCCACCCTTTTGTTTTAGGCTTTGGACTGGACTGAGGCCTGCAGCCGGTGAGAGGGGTTCTGTGGACCTTTCACCTCTGCCACATGGTGTACCACCACCCGTCTCTTGGCAGTCCCTGAGGTCAGTGGTAGTAGAAGTTGGAGGTAGAGGAAATCAGGCAGATTCCCAGGCTGCATTTCCCTGTCATCATTTACATGCAATGAGCAGTCTGAGGTCACGTGGCTTACTACCCAAGGGCAGGGGAGAGAGGGAAGTCGCGGTCAATGATGATAGGGACATCTATGGGGTGGTGGGGCTCTTCACTTTCTTTTCCGCCACTACACCACCTGATTTTCATAGAATCATAGAATGATACAGCACAGAAGGAGGCCATTCAGCCATCGTACCTGTGCCAGCACTTTGGTAGAGCTATCCAATTAATCCCACTCCCCTGCTCTTTCTCCGTATCCCAGTAATTTTTTTCCCTTCAAGTACTTATCCAATTCCCTTTTGAATGTTACGATTGAATCTGCTTCCACCACACTTTCAGGTATTACATTCCAGATCACAACAACTCGCTGTGTAAAAGAATGTTTCCTTATGTCGCCTCTGGTTCTTTTGCCAATCACCTTAAATCTGTGTCCTCTGATTACCGACCTTTCTGCCACTGGAAGCAGTTTCCCTTTATTTACTCTATCAAAACCACAATTTACATTAATGCTTTAGACTTTGAAATGAAAAACACAATTTCTAAATTTGCGGATGACACCAAATTGGGGGGGGGGGGGATAGTCAACACTGAGGAGGACTGTAACAAATTACAAGAAGACATTAATAAACTTGACTAATAAATTTCAACACAGATAAGTGTGAGGTATTACATTTTGGTAAGAAAAATAAGGTGCTCACATATTACTTGGAAAATAAGAATCTAAATGGGGTAGAGGAGCAAAGGGATCTCGGAGTACAAATAAACAAATCACTAAAAGTTGTGACACAGGTTAATAAGGCCATAAAAAAGCAAACCAAGCACTAGGGTTTATTTTTCGAGGGATAGAATTGAAAAGTAGAGAAGTTATGCTAAACGTGTATTGAACCTTGGTTAGATCATACTTGAAGTACAATTCTGGTCGCCATATTATAAAAAGGATATAAGAGGCACTGGAGAGGATGCAAAAAAGATTTACAAGGATGATGTTGGAGTATTGTGTCCAATTCTGGGCACCGTACTTTAGGAAGGAAGTGAAGGCTTTAGAGAGGGTGCAGAAAAGATTTACAAGAATGGTTCCAGGGATGAAGGACTTCAGTTGTGTGGATAGACTGGAGAGGCTGGGGTTGTTCTCCTTAGAGCAGAGAAGATTGAGAGAGGAGATTTGATAGAGGTGTTCAAAATCATGAGGGGTCTAGGCCAAGTAGATAGAAACTGTTCCCATTGGCAGAAGGGTCGAGAACCAGAGGACACAGATTTAAGGTGATTGGCAGAAGATCCAAAGGTGACATGAGGAAAAACTTTTTTACGCAGTGAGTGGTTATGCTCTGGAATGCACTGCCTGAAAGGGTGGTGGAGGCAGATTCAAAAGGGAATTAGATAAGTACCTGAAGGAAAAAAAATTGCAGGGCTACGGAGAAAGGGCAGGGGAGTGGGACTAGCTGAAGTGCTCTTGCAGATAGCCGGCACAGGCTCAACGGGACGAATGGCCTCCTACTGTGCTGTAATGATTCTACGATATCAGAAATGAGAGAGTGTTTCCACTTGTGGGAAAGAGCAAGACCAGAGCCATCAATATAATATAGTCACCAAGAAATCAAATAGGGAATTCAGAAGAAACTTCTTTACCCAGAGAGTGGTGAGAATGTGGAACTCGCTACCACAGGGAGTGGTTGAGGCGAATAGTATAGATGCATTTAAGGGGAAGCCCGATAACCATTTGAGGGAGAAGTTAATAGAGGGTTATGCTGATAAGAGTTAGATGAGGAAGGATGGGAGGAGGCGCAAGTGGAGCATAAATGTTGGCATGGATTGGTTGGGCCGAATTGCCTGTTTCTTTGCTGTATATTCTATGTAATTCCATGTAAAACCATTCATGATTTTGAACACCTCTATCAAATCTCTTAACCTTCTCTGCTCTACGGAGAACCATCCCAGCTTCTCTAGTCTCTCCACATAACCAAAGTCCCTCATCCCTGGTACCTTTCTAGTAAATTTCTTCTGAACCCTCTCCAAAGCCTTGACATGTTTTCCTAAAATGTGGCACTCAAAATTGAACACAATACTCCAGCTGAGGCCTAACCAGTGTTTTATAAAGGCTTAGCACAACTTCCTTGCTTTTGTACTCTATTCCTCTATTAATAAAGTCAAGGATCCCATATGCTTTTTTAACAGCCTTATGAACTTGTCCTGCCACCTTCAAAGATTTGTGTACATACACCCCAGGTCTCTCTGTTCCTGCACCCCTCTAAAATTGTACCATTTAGTTTATATTGCCTCAACTCATTCTTCCAACCAAAATGTATCACTTCACACTTTTCTGCATTAAATTTCGTCTGCCCATTTCATCAGTCTGTCTTTGTTCTCCTGAAGCTTGTTACTATCCGCCTCATCGTTTACTACATTTCCATGTTTTGTATCATCTGCAAACTTTGAAATTATGTCCTGTATGCCCAAGTCCAGGTCATTAATATATATTGAAAAGAACAGTGGTCCTAATGCCAACCCCTGGGGAACACCACGGTATACTTCCCTCCAGTCTGAAAAACAACTATTCACCGCTACGCTCTGCTTTCGGTCTCTTAGCCAATTTTGTATCCATGTTGTCACTGTCCCTTTAATCCCATGGGCTTTAATTTTGCTAACAAGTCTATTACATGGTACTTTGTCAAACACTTTTTGAATGTCAATATACACAACATCAACTGCACTATCCTCATCAACCCTCTCCGTTACTTCATCAAAGAGCTTGTTCAAGTGAGTCAAACATGATTTGTCTTTAACAAATCCATGCAGACTTTCATTATTAGCCCATACTTTTCTAAATGCCAGTTCATTTTGTCCCAGATTATTATCTCTAAAAGTTTCCCCACCACCAACGTAAGGCTGACTGGCCTGTATTTGCTGGGTTCATCCCTCTCCCCATTTTTAAACAGGGGTGTAACATTTGCAATCCTCCAGTCCTCTGGCACTGTCCCCATATCCAGGGAGGATTGGAAGATTGTGGTCAGAGTCTCTGTAATTTCCACCCTTACTTCCCTCAGTAACCTAGGATGCATCTGGTGACTCTTGAGGGTATATTGGAGAAAATTCCAGCCCAATATTTCCTGCGGAGAGTCTCACACCATTCTCTTCACAATCAGTCAGGCCCTGACTCCAGATTTATCCTGCAACTTTAGTCTCGCTGCCAATTATTTCTCCCCAGGCCTCCAAAGATCTAACTCGTCTAATACACAGACATTTTATACTACACAAGTCACAGCATTAGTTGTGAAGTCACTGAACTGATGGCTTTTAGCGAATATTGCAAGACCACTTTGAGGATCTAGACTTGCGCTACTCCCACAATCAGCAATACAGAAAAGGCCAGTTAATCTGTTGTAGGAACAAAAAAGGACTATTCAGCCGATCTAGCAATCCATGCTCCTCTTCCAGGGCTTTCACAGACCATTTTGCCTCTACACCAGAAGGTTATGCTGGTAGGGTTCGATGAAGAGGAGCTTGTGTGGAGCATAAGCACCGGCATGGACCACTTGGGTCAAATGGCCTGCTTCTGTGCTGTAATTTCTACGTCATTCGACATAAGTTGCACTATTACCTACCACATAATAGTTACATGCAATTTAATGCAGGCATGTAAAAGTTACTAATACCTTTACTACATTGAAATTTTGAAAATGAATCATAAAACTAAGATACTGCACAAAATAGTTACTGTGAGCTGCGCCCTTGAAGCAAAATTAGTGCATTTAACACTTGGACAAAACTGAATAACTTGTTACATAGAATTATAGAAATGACAACACGGAAACAGGCTGTTCGGCCCAACTGTCGGTGTTGGTGTTTATTCTCCACAGGTGCAGTAATTGTAAGGATTCCTGGGGAGGGCTGCACACCACAGTGATAAAAACTGAAGATTGCTGCTTTACCTTTTGGCTAGGAAAGCTGGTTAAAATTCGGTAGATAATTGGCTACACTTGGTTGTGATTTAGGCTCCTAATGTGTCACAGACTGTGGCCTTTTCATTTCTTCTGGAGCGTCTGTCTAAGTGAGCTCAGCTGGCTAGTGTTCAAACCAACCATTTTCCAATACATTCATCATTTAATATGGTTCTGATAATGAGGTTCCAGAAACATTTTGAAACCAGTCAGTCAGTAAAAATAAATCGTTATAATTTGTGGTCCCCTATGGGTGCGTATGAGGTGCGCACACGCCCGTAGGGGCCGCGCAAGTTCCGGGTTTGGGCATGCGCTGCGCATGTGCGAAAACCCGGAACTTGCGATCTGTCAGGAATTTTCTTGACAGATGATCCGCATCCCCGGGAAAAGGGCATTCGCAGGCGGCGAGTTGGGCTATTTGCTCAACTTCTGCCCAATGACTGCCCGTGAAATTCTTACGCCCAGTAAAAGCAGGAGTTAAGAGTTTTAAAAACAGAAAAATAATTTTTTTTCAATCATTTATACATTTACTGTAAAAACCTGTGAAATAAGGTAAGCTTATTTTTAGCCCCTTTAAAACATGTAACTTTATTTTTCAGCAAATTAAATTTTTGTTTTAAATATTTAATTAAATGCCATTTTAAATATGTGATTTAAAAAAAAAATTATTTGAAGTGTAGATGTATTTTTTGGGGTATTCCCATTCATACTTATGGGGATTCCGTACATACAGAACCTCCATAAGTATGAATGGGGATTCCCTTCGGTAATTTGTTGGGCCGGCCCACGTGATCCCAGGGGCGCTTGCAAACCGCCTGCGCCCCTGGGGTATGTGGGCCTCTTCCCACGGGTACCCGGAGAGGCCCTGGACCACGAATCTTGTACCTCCTGGACCACCAGGTAGGCGGGCATTTTATTTGCGGATCGGAGGCATTTCCCCACGGGAAGCCTCCGATGTCAAATTCAGGGCCAATATATCCATTTTCCTTTTGCATTTCCCCCCCCCTCTAAAACCACAAATCACTCTTTTTTCCAAATTGTTTTCTGCTGCTCCTTGCTCCCTAGTCTCCTCAGACCAATCACCACTATGACTAAGTGGGTAGATGGGTAACCTCTCCCTGGTCCTAAGCTAATATTGCTCTGAGCCGGTTACTAAGGGGTGAAGAAGAACGGCAAGAACAAAAGGAGGCTTTAAAAAAAAAATTTGATTCTTCCCTCCTCTTCTGAAGGTGTTGTCACATGCTGGCGCAACACTGTATGGATCGAGTCTGCCCACAGCCAAGTGGCAATTTTTTACACACACCCACTCTCACACACGTACTTTTTCCAGCAGGAGGCACTGGACAGCAATCACAGGTGTGAACCCTTGCCAATTTTTGTTTTTCTCCCAAGTCCATGGGTACTGAGACCAATCATAACATGGTGGCCACTGCCCAGTGTAGGGGCAACTGCCTCAGCACTGACTGGGTACTGAAGCTGAGATTTTCCTGCTCTGTACTGGTCAGTACCACAAGAGCTGCGCACTATGATACAGAGTCGCCACTTGGAGACCTCAAACTTTTGTTTTTCATTGACACCACTTTTCTTACAGCTCATGATTGCAAAACTTTGTGGAGGTCCTAGCTAGTCACAATGATAATCTTAAACTTGGATTAATACACAACATGTGCACTTCCAGCGACATGAAATCAGTCCATTTGCACCATGAGGTGTCTATGTTAGACCCTTTGCCTCACTCTTTGGAGAGGAAATAGATGCCTGGCTTATGAAGAATGTAAGTAAATCATTGTTCAATAATTGAAGAAGCACTTTACATGTATTCTTCATTACATGCAGAGAACCTATGCTAATTTTGTAAGATTTACTTTGCAAATATTGCAAAATATGTTCAAATTATGGATTTATTTTTACTATATTTCATCCTAATTTATTTTAAATTGTGGAACACAGCTCTTAAGTGAAGTTTCTTAATTGAGATCACAATTCAGACAAACGCATAACCAGAAATGGACTTCAATTAAAATAACCATATAGTATCATAAATATATATTTTGCCAACATTATTCCAACTCCCTGCATGCTTCGTAATACATGAAGCACATACTGGACGGCAAAGAGGATGGGAAAATGGCCACCATGTTAACATCATGGACATATTGAGCTAAAGGTAAACCCTACTGCAACCTCATAAAAAACAAATCAGGAAGCATCGGCTGTAAGAGTCTGTTTTTTTTACGTGATGGTGGTCCTTCCTTCCTTTGTGGGGACAGGAGGAGCAAGAGTGCTGATCTAACTGAGGTGTTTAAAATGATTTGATAGGGTAGATACAGAGGAACTATTTCCTTTGGTGGAGGAATCCAGAACCAGAGTGCACAATCTTAAACTTAGAGCCAGGTCATTTAGGAGTGAAATTAGAAAGGGTTGTGGAAATCTGGAACTCGCTCCCCCAAAAGGCTGTGGATGCTGGGTCAGTTGAAATGTTTAAGACTGAGATCAATACTTTTTTGTTAGGTAACTGTATCAAGGGCTATGGAGCAAAGGCGGGTAAATGGAGTTGAGTTACACATTAGCCATGATCTAATAGAATAGTCGAACAGGCTCGAGGGGCTGAATGGCCTAATCCTATGTTCCTATATGTTTCCTCTGGGCCCCACAAGGAAAGTTTAGGTCTCTTCTGCTCTGGACTCCCTCTAATTTCCACAGCTGCGAGACCAACCTCCATCCGGAACCCTGGTCCTCACATTTACCTGAGTGCCAGGGAACGGCCAAGAGCCGCCTTGATTAACACAGGCTGGCAGCCACATCTCACCCACTGCCTGCCTGTTCCAGGCTAGAAGCCAGCCAGCAGAATGTTAATGAGGCCTGGCGGTTAAAATCACCATGGCCTCATTCTGCTACCGGCAGACAAGATATAACTGAAACCAGTAGTTTCCTACCGAAACCCGCAACAATAAAATCCTGTCCTATATTACGGTCCCACTATAAAAATTGAGTGGGAGTTAACATGATACCGGGTAAGCCAATTCCATCTGATTCTAGGGGCTAGTGATAGTATTGGATAGCATGCTATCTTTTCATTTGTGTTTGAAGCTATGCTGATTGAATGAAAACATCCTCACTTTGCCATTAAGTGAAAGAAGTTTGGACAGACTTTTCCCAATTCTTTGTGTCCACATCACAAAACTGCCTATAATTTGGTATAAATTAACATTAAATTGTAAATGTCACTCAGAGAAGCCTAATGATGGCTGGTGTGAGGAGTGTAAACAGTAATCCAGCAGTGGATGTTCATTTGAGTTTTGTTCCAAGACACATTGTTAACCATAGAAGATAGTACCATACAGCATCAATCTGCATCTTGCTGTGTTTTATCTGGGTACTTGATACTGGGACTGGGGATACAGCATGGACAACTCCTAGATTTTGGTTAGAATCAAAGCATTTTACAGCATTGAAGGAGGCCAGTCAGCCCTTCCTGCTGTGCGAGACTAGAAGAGCTATCCAGCTTATCTACTTCGTCCCATTCTATTGCTCTTTCCCATGTCCTTTCAAATATTTATTTTCAAGTTTTTATCCCTTTCCCGTTTAAAAGCTATTGTGGATTTTGCTTCTGATAGGGCATTCTGTGTCCTAACAACCCTTTCTTATGAAAAAACAAATTTGAACCTCTCTCTTGATTCTTCTGGTGATGATTTTAAATTTATACTTTTTACGTTACCAACACCGGCTAGTGGAAATAGTTTTCCCCCACAATTTAACTTATCAAATTCCCCGCCCCCATAATTTTGAACGATACTAGATCTCCTCTCTCAACTTTCTTTCCACTAAAGAAATGAGCTCCAGTTTCTCTAGTCTCTCCTCACAACTAAATCTCCAATGCATCCTCTCCACGTGGCCTTGACACCCTTCACCTTGAAGAATGCTCCACGAGAAACAACGGTGAGGCACAGCTGAACAAACAAGCTACAAGGACGCAGCATCAAACTTTTATTATAGCTCCAGCATTTGATGGGAATGCATTGTATTTACACACGCTTTTTAATATAATAAAGCTTTCAATTAACAACACCCACTCTTAAAACTGGGAACTTATTGTGGTCATTCCTCATCAGCACAACAGCCAAATGATAATTTCAGCAACGTCAAGTGTAAGAGCTGTATTATCAAACTACAGAGGTCCCTTTAAGACCAGTACCTGTCACTTTAATTCACCGCTCCATTCCCACTCCGACCTCACCGTCCTCGGCCTCCTGCATTGTTCCACGGAAGCTCAGCGTAAGCTCGAGGAACAGCACCTCATCTTTCAGTTAGGCACTTTACAGCCCTCTGGACTCAACATAGAGTTCAACAATTTCAGACCATAACCTCGGCCCCTATCACATATATATATATATATTCTTTTTTTTATCCACACTTTTTGTTTGGCCTTTTTTTCTTCCCTCCCACATGGCAGCTGTCCTTCATTCTGCCAGCGCAATTCACACCTCACCTAGAGCCATCCTTTGTTCCTTAACCTGTCCCATTACCACCTCCTCTTGCCTTGAATATCTCTTAATGTCTCTTAATCTCTCCTGCTTTCTATCCTATCACTGACCTTCCCTTTTGTTCTTTCATCCCCTCCCCATTTTTCCAGCCCCTAAACTTGCTTTCCATTTCCTGCTTTTTTCCAGTTCTGACGAAAGGTCTTCGACCTAAAACGTTAACTCTGTTTCTCTCTCCACGGATGCTGCCTGGCCTGCTGAGTTTTTCCAGCGTTTTCTGTTGTTATTTTGGATTTCCAGCATCCGCAGTATTTTGCTATTGTAATAATGAAAACATGCTTGGCTACCATCAATATCTAATCTGTGGTGGGTACTCAGCCAACTAGGATGCTAGTGCTAGGCATCTCCCACTAGCAGCTGTAGTTGTAAAGTGTGTTTTTATATTAAATTTCCCCTGCCTCTCCAGTTGTGTAGTGTATATGTGGCAGATACTGTACTGAGCAGACTCACTGGTCCCCTACATTGTGCTTCGAAAGAAACTTTGTCAAAAACCAAAGGTCAGCAGCGTGCAATTGCAGCTCCCCACAGTGGTGGGAACCTAAACTGCAAGCCTGCCAGTGACGGAGCAGGCAACTCCAAAATATTGTGTAAAGTGCATGTGCGCGTGTATAGGAAAATGTGCAATTATATATGTTGGTAAACAGATTTTGACAAGAAAAGCCCTTTGAATAACTGAACGTTCCATTCAGCTGGTGTTAAACACATGCAATAAGAGCCAATTGATCGCTGTCTCGATATTTTTCTTGCAGTTGAGCAAAGCAAAAACATTTTTTTTTCAAATTTCCTCGGTGTGCCAGAAACCTGCGTACAAATTATATCACAACATCTTCTGTCCCTCAATAAATGACTTCAGGGCATTATCCAGAGTAGCTCAGAGATTGCACGAAAGGTTCATGGAATTTTTTTTTTCTCCATCCTCTCCTGAAGACGATGATTTAGTGCAAGCGCCTCTTCTGAACTAAATTCACATAATGGTGCCAGATCGACAAGCAGATGTATCCCCCACTGTCACAACTCAGTAGGGAGCCGTATGTACTGCTTAAACAAAATAATCATTCAGAAAAAATGTAAACACCAGTCACTATATAGTATTTTCTTGTTTACTGAATTAGCATGGGGAAGTCCAAGCTCTTGTCTTCATGGACCACATAGGTGCATAGCATGGTGCCTCAGGGGCCACGTGTAAAGTTTAAGTCCATGTTACCATTAATTTGCACATATCTCAAGTTGCTGACACTAACAGATCATGTTGCTCCGAGGCACAGTGCTAAAAAAAAATAACCTGTTCAAACTGCCAGACGTACAAATAAGAAACAAAGCTGCCTGGACTCTGGGGGCTGTGTTGCTAAGACCTGGACACCACGCGTGGCCCTATGGCTGCAGATTGGACACCCTTGACCTAGTCTATTTTCCTGCAGTTCTACTTAATACCTGTCTAGCTAATTGCAGTTCATTTTGGTGTAAATTGGAACCTGCCGTACGACCCTATTTTCTGCTATTAAAGTGTAAATATTTAGCCAAAACAATACCGTTTCCAACATCAGGACATGAATCTAAACCAGCAAAAGTCTCTACTTTGTTTGCCTATTCTGGAGTCTATTTCAAACATCATCGTGCAACTCAACAAAATTGCTTTAGTAGCTTTACAGACTGAAGTATGGTTTGACAGCAGAAATTGGCCATTTTCAAATCCAGGGCTGCCTGCCAGTCAAACGCAGCTATTAAGCATTGCAATCTGCGAGCTGAATGGAGCGCCACGTGAAAGCCCTATTCCTCCTTGGTGGGGTGCGCAAAAGGTATGATCAGAATTGCATAGCTCAATCAGTATAGCTGATATTCTCACGTAATGATACCAAATAAAAAACATGCAACACTGCCCCCACTTTGGTGGGTCACCTTACTTCATAATTTCTCTGCATCCTGTCCTACAGCCCAAGTCAGAAACGATCTCCCAGCAGTCTCGTCTTTTGCAGCCTGCCTGCCTGTGCAGCGTCCTGTTTCCAAAGGCCTGACTGCCTTCCTTGGTTCTTCTCACACTGTGGCAAAAGCCTATCCCCCTCAGAGACTGACAGGAGATCTCGGGGTTTTTCAATACAAAAGGTGTCTTTTTGAAGATCCAAACAATCGAAAACAAAAAGCATTGTACGGTAGATGCAGGAAATCTTGAACAATAATATAAAGTACTGGAAATATTCAGCAGGTCAGGGAGCATCTGTGAAATGAACAGAGGAGTGAACACTTTGAGTGCGGACTTTTCATCACAATGTTGTGATGAAGGGTCCACGCCTGAAATGTTAACTCCTCTGTTTGCCGACTCGGCTCCACGGAATAACCACTGATTTTTAAGTGGCGAGCTGCCTGTGGGTCATGGCTAGTTGTATCGCTCAAAATACTTTGATGAGGCCTGACCGTAAAAATGATTGTGACCTCTCGCTGGAGCATCGTGCGGGTGTAGTGCTCATCCCGCCCTCCCCATGTGTGGTCCAGTTGAAAAACTGCCCCTCCACCACCTACAGTTCTTCCACTGAGTTCGCCACTACTGGGAAGCGTAACTGCATTCAATATAACTGCCTTCTTTCCAGCTTCAAATGGAATCGCCAAGAAGCACATCTGAGTACACATAACAATGGCCTCCTCAGCTTCATCGTCTGCACTGCTTCTAGATGTGGAGCTCTGCTATAAATAAATCTCAAATACCCATCTGCGTGGATGCAAAACCTGCCAAAATTGCAGCTTCACAGAGAATAATGTAGGATCTGCAACTGGACCAAAATAAATAAATATTCGAAGGTTTGGATATCCTTCTTACTGAAGAAAATACAGTCGTGACTACAGCAACCTAATTTTCCATAACATAATGCTTTATGACTGATTTTTCTCTCCTTAGCTGATGTGCGCTGAGACCAGTTGTAGCACCCCATCTACTGTCGTATTTTGCTATCGTACCCCATCTACTACACTGGCCAAGTTAAAATCTTGTCAGCACTCGACCGCAGATGCATTCATCCCACGGAGCCATTGGGGAAATCTCAGTTACACTGATTTCACTTCAACCAAAGGAAAGATTCTCAGAGTTGTAATCTTTTAAGCAAAGCACATAGTGAGTTTCAGATCAGACTCTCAGCCTGAAAAAACAAAACAAGGATTCCATTTTATTGAATTTCAATTAATTAGCGTCAAGAATGCAGAAGTTTCGCATTGAACTCACTGTAGTTGAGCCTGAATTTCCTGCTTTCTCCCAATTATCAAACTGTTAACATGTATACTTCTCTTACGTTACGCTTTTGGGGATGGTGTTACATTGAGACTTTCTGTTTTGATCAGTCCAGCTCCAAAAGTGCACAAGCATTTGCTGGTGCCAGCGCAAGCTGAAAGGAGGCATCCCCAAATGACACAGCTTCCACGGTGGTCTTGCATTGATTTTTTTCCTTCAAGTCGGCTGCAATATAACTGGTGCCAATACCCATTAGACCGCAAAAATGCTTCTGCCAACAGGTACAGCAGGGCTGGTTTCATACAGGTTATGATTCGTGGCATACAATTTTATGCAGTGTTAGTGCCTAAACCAGCAGTCTTATAGCAGACTGAAAGGCTGGGAGATCGCAGAGTCAGGAACCGGAACAAAGCTGAATGTCCCAGCATTTTGAACAGGTGAGGATCTCATCTGTCTACTGGGCCGAACCTCACAGTTGACTGTTCTGTTACTCAGCTCTGAAGACACAGACTCTTAACAGCTGGTAATCTGACCTCCACCTGCAGATTCCTCCCGCTCGATGAAGTTCAGAATTCCACTGGGAAGAATAAAACCAGTATGAGCACTGAACGGGAAGTGTTTGGAAACAAAACAACTAGTCAATCCAAAGGCTTTTTTCCATCCCATCCAGTGGGAGTGCTTGTACTTTATTGCCCTGCTATTTAGAGTTACAAGTAACCAACTAAATGAAATGCTGACAAGAGTGAGCTTTTGCTGAAAAAAAGTAAGGAAATGGCTTTATCCTGACCAGGAGGTCGGTAGTAGACAGGTTGCATATGGACCTGCAAGACCAGGTAGGGAGGTAGGGAGGTGTGTGTTGTTTTGAGAGTATTTAAGTATATTGAGCAAGCAAGAGGCAATTGAGTTGTAAGTGGAATGAGAAGGCAGGGAGTTTGGCTGGAACTGGAGTTCTGTAGTGTGTAACTATAGTTGGCTTGAAACTACTTTATTTATTTCTGAGCCTTTTAAGTCCAATTGTTATGATAGGTCACTCCAAGCCTGTGTTGTGTGGAACTCGCATGATGTAGGAATTTTGGGAAACTATGGCAAAGAAATTTGAGCATGTCCAAAAATGGGCATACAGGGGTGCAGGGAACGATCCCCTCCCCTGGACTGATAGGCCTGAGGCACACGCGATATTGGTCCTTGTTATCAACAAGCCGGCGAGTTGCGGACACCTAATGGGCGCACCCAGGCAGCTCGCCAGCGAAGAGGATGCAAAAAATTGGGTCGCTGCGACGCCAGCAGCGGCATTCAGGCAAGTCCTTAAAGTCAGCAAGGGGGGCAACTGGGAAAGGTGGATAGCGGGAGGGATCGGGGGTGTATATGCCAGGATCTGCAAGGGTGGCAGCATCTTAAGGCGGTGGGGTGGGGGGGGGCAGCCACATTGGCCGGCAGTGGCCCACGTGGTTTTAACATGGCTTGGATGAAGCACTCCTGCTCCTCCCAGCTCCGCATTCAGGTAAGTATATTGTTGATTGTGGCCTGCAGCAGTCCCTTTAAGGACCACCTGCAACCTATTATTGCAGAGGGGGCTTCAAACAGGCGTTCGAGGAAAAGAGGTCAAAAATGTTCTGATAATTCTAAAAGAGTAAAAAGCATACATTGAGAAAATTAAAAGCATAGTCTGACAGCGTAAGATCATATTTATATAGTTTCCCCCACCATATGCCAGAAGAAAAAACATTCTGCAGAAAGGACAAAAATATAAAATTTTATACAATGGACTGACAGATATCAGCTGACATCTAGTGTACATATGCTGAAAGCAAATTTCATAAATAGCTTGTTAAAATCACTTGTAAAAATGATTTTCAAGTGTTAAATAGCATTCACGTAAACAAAGGGACAACTGGCTTCTTTTCTCTCTCAACAACAAATGCTTGCCATATGTGTGATGACATGTTTGGAGTATAAAGGAAATTAAAGCCTGAGAAAACACCAGAACAAAAAGTTGACAGGAGACATTTTCCTGGTCATGGTGTTTGTACTGGCATTCCAGCTTTGCTAGGCTTAACTTTGATTTAGGAACCACATCTGGCCCATCAGCACATGGCTAACCTCTTCAACACTCCTGTTGTTTTAAAGCTCATTTGTTTTCTGGCATGAAGTGTCAGCTTGCCTCACTTGGTAGCACCCTCGCCTGGGAGTCAGGAAATTGAAATTTCAGGGCGACACTAAGGGAATGCGACACAGTGTCGGAAATGTTATCTTTGTGAATGAGATGTTAAAGCTTTCTGCCTGTTCTGGTAGCAGCTGTGGCTCAGTTGGTAGCACCCTCGCCTCTGAGTCAGGTTGTGGGTTCTAGAGACTTGAGACTTGGGCACATAAATCTAGGCTGATACTCCAGTGCAGTGCTGAGGGAGTGCTGCACTGTCGGAGGTGCCATCTTTTGGATGTGACGTAAAACCAAGGCCCCGTCTGCTCTCTCAGGTGGATGTAAAAGATCCCATGGCATTATTTCGAAGAAGAGCAGGGGAGTTATCCCCGGTGTCCTGGCCAATATTTTTCCCTCAATCAACATAACAAAACAGATTATCTGGTCATTGTCACATTGCTGTTTGTGGGAGCTTGCTGAGCGCAAATTGGCTGCTGCGTTTCCTACATTACAGCAGTGACTACACTTCAAAAAGTACTTAATTGGCTGTAAAGTGCTTTGGAATGTCCAGTGTTCATAAAAGGTACTACATAAATGCAAGTCTTTCAAAATAAAACAACCACTTGTATTTATACATTGCCTTTAATGTAGAAAAATATCCCAAGGTGCTTCACCAAAGCATTATTTTTAAAAAATGGACACCAAGAAAACAGAGATATTAGCTTGGACAAAGAGATGGGTTTTACAGATGGTGTTAACGGAGGAGAGGGAGAACGAGAGGCAAAGGGCTTTAGGGAGGGAATTCCAGAGCATGGGGCCTAGGCAGCTGAAGGCACGGCCACCAATGGTGGGGTGAAGGGAGAGGGAGAACGAGAGGCAAAGGGCTTTAGGGAGGGAATTCCAGAGCATGGGGCCTAGGCAGCTGAAGGCACGGCCACCAATGGTGGGGTGAAGGGAGAGGGAGAACGAGAGGCAAAGGGCTTTAGGGAGGGAATTCCAGAGCATGGGGCCTAGGCAGCTGAAGGCACGGCCACCAATGGTGGGGTGAAGGGAGAGGGAGAACGAGAGGCAAAGGGCTTTAGGGAGGGAATTCCAGAGCATGGGGCCTAGGCAGCTGAAGGCACGGCCACCAATGGTGGGGTGAAGGGAGAGGGAGAACGAGAGGCAAAGGGCTTTAGGGAGGGAATTCCAGAGCATGGGGCCTAGGCAGCTGAAGGCACGGCCACCAATAATGGGCTGAAGGGAGAGGGATGCTTAAGAGACTAGAGGAACAGAGATTTCAGGTGCTGGGTTTTAAGGTTGGAGAAGGTTACAGAGATAGGGAAAGGCAAGGCCATGCCGGGATTTAAATATAAGGATGAGAACTTTAAATTTGAGGCATTCAGTGGACCAGGAGCTGATGTAGCTCAGTGAAGACAGCGATGATGGGTGAGTGCAGCAGAGCTTTGGAGAAACTGAAGCTATGGAGGGTGGAGGCTGGGAGGAGAAGACGGGCTGAAGTAGAGGCAGAGGAGGACAACGTTACGGAGATGGAAGTAGGTGGTCTTTGTGATGGAGAGCATATTGGATCAGAAACTCAGTTCAGGATAGAATAGAATGCTGAGGTTGCGAAGAGTGTGGTTCAGCCTGAGACAGTGGCCAGAAAGGGGGATGAAATCAATGGCTAGGCACAGGGTTTGTAAAGAGGGGCGAAAGATGATGCCTTTGGTTTTCCCAATGTTTAACTGGAAGCAATTGCAGCTCATCCAAGACTGGATGCTGGACAAGTAGCCTGACAGCACAGAGGCAGCGGAGTAATCCAGAGGTGGTGGCAAGGTACAGTTGGGTATCGTCTGCACACAGGTGGAAGCTGACCCAAAGTCTGCAGATAATGTCACCAAAGGCCACTATGAAAATGAGGAAATTGAGGGGTCAAGGATAGATCCGTGGTGGACTCTGGAGGTAATGGTGCAGGGGCTGGAAGAGAAGCCATTGCTGAAGATGCTCTGGCTACGATCAGATAGGTAAAGGTGGAACCCAGCGAGGGCAGCCCCAGCTGGACAACAGAGGCGAGACGATGGAGGTGGACAATGTCAAAGGTTACAAAGATGTTAAGAGGATTAGGAGGGTAATGTACCATTGTCACAGATACAGAGAATATTGTTCATGACTTTGGTTAAGGCAGTTTTGATGCTGTCAGAAATCTGACTGGAGAGATTCAAACAGGGAGTTGTGGGAGAGAAGGGCAGGGGTCTGGGACTGGTAAAGCACCTTCCTCTGCACAAAGTGCTCCACAGCTAATACATTTACTTTTGAAGTGTAGCCACTGTTGTTTTGTAGGTAAATGCAGAACACAGCAAGGTTTCACACGCAACAAATAAATTAATTTGTTTTTGGTGGTTTTGGTTGAAGGAGGAGTGTTGGCGTGGACACCAAGAGAATTCCCTGCTGATTTTCAAATAGTGCCATGGGATCCTTTACATTCACCTGAACATTCAAACAGGGCTTCAGTTTAAAGTCTCATTGGATGACACCACTGACAATGCAGTACTTAGTTGGTACTGCACTGACGTGTCAGCCGAGATTGTGTGTTCAAATGTGGACCCATTTCAAGCAATTAAACAAGAATATACAGTCAACAGGGAATGGAAGGATATAGCTGCCAATGCAGAAGGCTAAAAGTATTTCCATATCATCATCAGACTTTTCTTGTCAAATATTTCCTGTACGGCTGTCTACATCATCAGAATGTAGCGACAAATATAAAGATGATTAAATTGTTAACATATTTTGATCCCAGAAATACATATATAGGGAAACCACCAAAGGGAGGATAATAAGCGCACAGTTCGTAGGAAAAAGCAGCCCTGGATTTCTGCATGTCTTTCCAATCTGCCAGGAATACGACAGAAGAGCCAGGAATTAGGCTGAGACCGGGATATGCTAGGTTCTGGCCTGCACTTCGAGTTTCTGGGGGTTGGGGGGGCGGGAAGAACCTCCATCCACCCCAAACACCTCTTCCCATTCCAATATTTAGTTGTTTAAGGGAGTTCAGTGTCCTGGCCTCAGCCACCTTTCTGATAACTCAGTCCCGCTGTTGATTGTCTTCTGTACAAAAAAATACTTCCTAATATATACTACTGCAGCCCTCAAAGAACTAATGCCAAAAGTTGAAATCCTAAAAGACATTCATTTTCACTGGTATGCAGTGAGTGATTACATTTAAACAGTCACAACCATGCAGCTTTAAATAATATTTTTTATCTGGTCAAATGAAAGTCTGCCATCTGGAGGACAGACTGGCTCATAAAATATTCCTTTGCGCAAAATTTCCATTAAGAAGAGCATTACTCCCCTTCCCCCAAGTTCCCAGGGTTTTCCTGCTCAGCTAAGACCCCCATGTCATTCACTTACCACAAACTGAGCAGACTATAAATAGCTGGCGGGGAGATAAGTGATGTTTTTGAGCTTCCAGCTATTCTTTAGAAAAGAGGCTGAGGCATGATCTAATAAAGGTCTTTAAAATTATAAAAGAGTTTGATAGAGTAGAGGGAGAGAAGATTTTTCCACTTGTGGAGGAGTTCAAAACTAGAGACCATATATATAACACAGTCACTAATAAATCCAATAAAGAGTTCAGGAGAAACCTCTTTACCCAGAGAGTGGTTAGAATGTGGAACTTGCTACCACAAGGAGCAGTTGAGGCGAATAACATAGATGCATTTAAGGGGAAGCTAGAGAAACACGTGAAGCAGAAAGGAATCAATATGCTGATAGGGTTAGATGAAGCAGGGTGGGAGGAAGCGCGTGTGGAGCATAAACACCAACATGGACATGTTAGGCCGAAATGCCTGTTTCTGTGCTTTTAATTCAATGTAATTCTTTAGGAAATAACTTCTTAATGTGGTGTCAGTTCTGTGCACAGATAAGGAACTCACTTTGTGAGGAATTAGAGGCTCAAACCTGCAGGTACTGTTGAGTCTGTGTTTTCCAAATGTAGTTATGCTGAATAACTGGACACAGACAACAGAATACTTAAACAGGTCTTTAGTAATTGAGGGTCAGGGCTGAACTGAAATACAAACTGCTCCACAGGGTTTATATACCGGTGTGGTCACCACCGGTACTACAATATACAGGAGCCATCAGAAAGTAGTTCATCACCTTAAGGTAGTCTCTTAAGGTGGTACAGGTTACATACACTACAGGTACCACACTGTTACAGAGTATTAGTTACTAACCTGCCATGTTATTCACTTGCATCAGTAAGAACTTTTGAATGGATGTGTCAACTTTTTATTTTAGAAATAATCTCTGGGTTCTGTCAGGTAAACTAAAGGGATAGTGCCTGAATTTGAAAGTCCTACCGTCGCTGGTCATTACTGTAACTATTCTGTAATGATTAATCCTTTTTATCCACTTGAAATCAATAAAGTAATGGATCATCCGTTTCTCTCCATATACAGGGAACTCTCGTTTAAATGGCACCTAAATATCCGGAATTCTCCATTAACCGGCAAAACAACACCTCAGTAACCGGAAATGTTGCCAAGGCCGAGTCCGAGTCTCCCACGGTGGCCGAGTTAGTCAGCGGGGGTAGTTCTCCAAACTGCCACTACTCGGCTTTTTGGCGTTGTCGGAAGTCCAATCACCTCAATAACAAGAGTCTGACTCTCCCGCGCTGCTGGTAGTCTCTTTAACACAACATTCTGTAGGTGAGTACCCAATTATACTGAACATTTCTTGATTTTTTAAATTTTTGTTTGTTAAAAATAGCCTCGGTAGATAACCCTCTCCATCATCCGGAATTTTTAATCAACCGGCACCATCCTGGTCCCGTCAGTGCCGGATACCAAAGAGTTTCCTGTACTACAGCTCTCCCCTGACAAAGCTTCACTTGACGTCACACTGAACACAGTATTAAACTCACATGAGAGACCAATGTAAAATTGCAGACTTCACTTCACCAATTAGCATGCCATTAAGGTGTTAAGAAGCTACTAGTACAAGTACCAGGTCTCTCAGATAAGGCTGAAGCAGTGATGAAAAAAATCTGCCTGCACCCATGGTCCTAAGCACCTCAAGTATATCTTATGTCAAATGATAATATTAAGACATGGCAATTATATCACATTTCAAAATAGCACCTGCTTTTGTTGTATTGAGGCTGAATTTTGCAGCTGCATGGGTTGTTTACGAACAGAGCTGTTTTCTGCTCCTTTATCCCTAGATTACCGCTCACTGACCTCCAGGAATAGGACACAGAAAATGCCAGTACCAGAAATAAATAAAATGATCACTCTGCTTTAACAGTGAAGAAAACTACCAGCCAAAACTATTCCAGTTAAAAATGTTAAAGAATGAAAGTGCCTCTGCACCTTCAAATAACCTCCATTGCTGAATAACAACATTTTAGAAGTCTGTACTCATGATCTTTTCTGCAAAAAGTGTTAACTTTTTAGTACATGAAATGGTTGGCAGAGTCCATTACCCAATTTTAAAAGCTTACAAGATATTCTTGGTGTGAAAAGGAGCAATCTACCAAACCTTAAACCTGGTACATTACTCAGTTTCTCAGGAACTTTCAGCAATGTCCGTTTGTTCCAGCCACTAGGTGGCAACACAACACAAAACAAGTGACTGCAAACAGCCGCTGGCCGCAGACGTTCCTTAGTTTGCTTCTTTATTAAAGCAATGGGTGTCAGCGTAAAGTGGTGCTCCCTGGTTTAAACTCAGAACAATCTTCTTGCTAAAATTAGCAAATGAAGGAAATATAACTCGTGGTACAGAAATACTACCACAAATTTTTTTCTAACTAAACTGATTATTTTCCGTTGCTACTGATGTATTGTAGAATTCTTTGGTGATGTCTACACACATAATAAGCAATGACTGGAGGTTTATTACACGCAGGAGAATTGGAAAACGTCACAATCCACAATTTTTGACGGTGAATCCCAAAATAATGTTATAGTTTGAACACAATAATCATAACTGACCGCCAATGGTGTAAAAAACAGGAACAGAAGTAAAAAAATACAGTAACTGTGCTGCTGCTTGTCTCCCACACTGTCAATCTTTGCCTGCCTCTGTCTACGTTCTCCTTTTTCACTCACTCTCTCTCTTTCATTAAGGTAGTCACACCCTTTCATTGACATCTTTGTATCTCTCTGACACTTTTTTCTTTCCCCTTTTTTCCATACGGAAAATAGGCAGACATTTCTCATAAAACTGATATCTGTAACGCCTTGCTTTGTGGCAACAGTTGTGAGCATTTTGTAAAGGTTCTTTTGCTAAACAAAAGCATATATCCAGAAATATTAGTTTCCCCGCTCTTGCTCCTGGACACTGTCCCAACCAGCCATGTGGGAAGTTTGCTACCAACTCAGCCATTGGGGCAGCTCACTGGCCTGGAATCTGTGGTCAGCAGCGAAGCAAAGGCATTCGCCACTGGCCCCGAACTAAGCTTCTCACAAAGATCTCGCGATCTCTGTGGTGAGAAGTTTGGCTTTACCGACGCATAACTGAAATCAACAGAAGTTAATGGGGAATCCCGAACGCGAGCTGCTGTGACATCAACAAGCTCTCTAAGCAGCCAATCTCACTGCATAATTCTTACGGCCAGCGAACCAGGAAGTGAGTAAGCTCCTTTGATTCTAACTTTTTAATAATGTTAGAGGGGGCAAAACAAAGATTGGGGCTCTCACATGGGGAAAAGGCAAACCTGAAGTAAAGATGAACAAACTTAAAAAAAAAAAATTAAAACATTCTTTTTAAAGTTTCTTAAAAATTGTAATTTTTATTAAAAGGGATAAATTTGACACTCCACAAAATTAAAATTAGTTTCTCAGGGCCATAACTTATGTTTAACAGCCAATATTCTGTTAAAACCCCAGTTACACCTAATCCAGAAGGGTCTAACTTTTAATGGGGTATTTAACAGTGATATTACTGCGGAAAAGCCCAAGTTTTTGTCAGTTTCCATGATTTGACAGTTTACACTGATTGCCGGCTGTGGGGGAGGGGGGAGGGAAGCAACGCAGTCAGTGTCGGAGCTGTGAATACCTGGCCACAACTTCAGGATTTCCATGTTAAGATGCGCATGCGTTAAATCCTGAAGTTGTGGGCAGTTTCAAAGGGTAATAACAGTAAACGCTGTTCATTCACTGTTATTACCCACCGCAAATTCCGGGCATTATATTTTTGCTTTTCTATGGGATAGCAATGACTTATGCCATGGGTGAAAGGTCAGTACTTGCTCATGTCACCAAGCAAGATAGATTGTCTGAATCACTGTCATTTCTTGTTACCTGTACTGCCCACTGTCTTGAGGCTAACAACTTACATATATCTTTTCGAATGTGCTTTCTGGTTACATCAAAATATTTTAAGTATTTCAAAGGATCACAACCACTCTTTTCTCTCACCAAATTCCCTCTGAGCTTGTTAATAGATCCAGGATACCACACAGCTGATGTAATTTTCTGCTGTAACGTCAGTGTGAATGGTGCATTGGACAGTGAGGGGGCTCCTCCTGGCAAACAATATCCACAAGTGCAGTTTTTGGAATTGATTAGAAACGGGAATCTTTCAAAACTGAAAGAAAAAAATCAGATAAATGGGGGTCGATTTTAACTGGCCGAAATTGGTGTGAACGGGTCAGTAATGGCCTCAAAATGGTGCTGGCAGACTTACCACCTTGTTAATGCCGACACTCTGCTCTCTGCCAAAGAGCCCGCCTGTTGCAGGCGTAGGACCCCTTTAAAGTCTAAATTGGGGTCCTATGGTCTATATCGGATCCTGATTGCCATTTTCGGACAGAACTGGTCAAAGCATGCGCCGTGAACTGTCCAACTAGTTTTACTGGCAATACAACCAAAGAGGCACCGAAAAGGTAAGTTTCAGATTACTTTTGTGGGGCCAGTAGGAGCAGGAGTACTGCTGCCGCCCAGGGCTACAACCCCCTGCCCCCCGGGTTGTATTTTGCTGCCGGACAGACAACCTCCATGCTGCTCAACAATGCACTGACCTGAAGCCTGCGAGTGACATCGGGACGCTCGTTTAAACAGAAATGTAAATGATTGAACTATATTGATTTTAAAAAATGAGTGTCCCTAAGTGAGCTCATAGACACAACAACAACAACTTGTATTTATATAGCGTCTTTAACGTAGTAAAACATCCCAAGGCGCTGCACAGGAGTATTTTAAGACAAAAAATTTGACACCGAGCCACATAAGGATAAATTAGGGCAGGTGACCAAAGAGGTAGTTTTTAAGGAGCGTCTTAAAGGAGGAAAGAGAGGTAGCGAGGTGGAGAGGTTTAGGCAGGGAATTCCAAAGCTTAGGGCCTAGGCAACAGAAGGCACGGCCACTAAAGGTTGAGCGATTATAATCAGGGATGCTCAAGAGGGCAGAATTAGAGGAGCGCAGATATCTCAGGGGGTTGTGGGGCTGGAGCAGATTACAGAGATAGGGAGGGGCGAGGCCATGGAGGGATTTGAAAACAAGGATGAGAATTTTGAAATTGAGTCGCTGCTTAACCGAAAGCAAATGTAGATCAGCACGCACAGGGGAGATGAGCGATTGGAACTTGGCGCGAGTTAGGACACAGGCAGCTGAGTTTTGGATGACCTCAAGTTTACGTAATAATCACTGTTCAAACGAATGAATCAGGGCTGGTTTCATTCATTTTACAGAGGGGTTTTTCAACAAGTTAACATGTTGATGATGTGATGCTACAGTAGGTCAGCTGACAAGAAATATTTGACTGAGAAATAAGGCACTCAGGCCTGGATTATCTTCTGCAAACTTGCCTCAAATAGGGCGGGAGTACAGTGGAAATAGCGGGAAAATTGGGTGGTGACACCTACCCATGCCACTCTGCTTCAACCTTGGGTTTCCTCCACACCGTTACCAGGAGACCACCTGCTGTCCATTCCCTGCCCACTGTATGTAAATTGTGGTGGGGAGGTCAGACTCGGCAGGGCATCCCATTTCCCTTCCTGCTGCCTGTTCGACTGTCACCAGGAGAGAGTGGCCGCATTCCTTGGGGCTGCCGCGGAAGGCTTCCCGATGCCCCTTTTGTGGGGTAAGGGCCCCGTAGTGAGCACCACTGTCTCCCAATGGGTCGCATATCCTTCCCGTTGTCACGTTTTGGCTCAGTCGAGGCCTAACCCTTGGGGCCCTGTGCCCCCTTTAAGCTGGCCTCTGCGTCTTTGGGTACAGCAGCAGCAGTCCCACTGTGGCACCGCCAGAACTTCCCTAGTTGGCAATGACAGGTTTCTACAGTCTAGTAGAGCTCCAGCTAGAAATCTCCATCAAGAAAGTGGGTTATGGTGATGATGGGGTTCTGGTGGCAGACAGACGTCCCGCCCGACTCTCCTGTGGTGGAAAAAGGACAATCCAGGCCTTTGTCGCATACAACACTCCTTTTACTCTACAACGCTTGGTTTTACTAAGGGTTAACACTCCACGTACTATCACACTAATGTAAAATACCTCTGCCATAACATACTGCTTTACATACTGAGATAAATTAAATATTTCCCCCTTTTTTTTCTGGTTTTCTCCCTTCTTTCCTAAAGGTGCCAATTCTTGCTGGGATAAGGTTCCATAATTTCCAGCCACCATGCTCAAGTGGTTATTCTTCACGTGTGAGTCTAAACATTGAGGGAGGCAAATTTCACCTTTAGCACAGGCCACTTCTGATGGTTGCAGACTGGCTGCCTGTGATACACCCCACCCGATCTACCTCCCCATTGACTTCAATAGAACTGAAAATCGGGCAGACATCTAACTGGTGGTGGGTTCCGGGGGTGGGGGGGGAAGATCCACAATCGCCGGTTCATCTACCGCAGCAAAGTGCAGCTAGTTCACAACAGACTGGGAATCAAACCCGGGACCTTCTGGTCTATATGACAGTATAGACACCGAGCCTATTCTCACTAGGGATCGCGAGAATATCAGTGCTAATTTGATCCTGTGAGAGACAACATCATTCATGTCCGAGGCCGGGACCCAGGAGCGAGGTCAAGGCCCAGGAGTGGCGCAGTGTGGACCAGCAGCGGGGTCGGGGCCCAGGGGAGGTGCGGCATGGGCCAACAGCGAGGTCGGGAGGACCACAATGCATCCTACGAAACCCAGGCAGAGAGGACCTGCGGGAAGGAGGGGGAGGGCAGGAGCATTATGTTTGTGGGTGTGTGCTAGGCCGTTGTAGCAGAGCCTGGTCTCCAATCATCTTGGATCCCCTTGCCATCGGACCAAGAGCTTGCTCTGTCAAGCCCGTGTGGTGTGCAACGGCCACCCCACGTTAAAAGAATTCACGCACAGGCATCTTCCATCCTTTAAAATGAAGTTCGGGACCTGGAACGTCACGACCCTCATGGACAACCCCAACAGTGACAGACCGGAACGCCGTACTGCTATCATTGCCCGGGAGCTCAGATGTTTCGACATTGACATCGCCGCCCTAAGCGAGACCCGGCGGGCAGGGGAAGGCCAGCTTCAAGGAGCAAGGTGGTGGTTACACCTTCTTCTGGAATAAAAATGTTAATCATAGCTTTTAATTCTGCACAGCAGTTCAGTTTTATTCACCACACTTTATATAAATCTGATCCACCTCCAGCCACAAGGCAGCATCAGAACACGAAGAAACATCTGCAAGCAATGCTAACTATTCTGTGCCAATCCTCGAGGTGGCTTTTGCAAGTAAATCTGTTCTCTGTAGTAGTTTGTCAAAAATATTACAGAAATTATATGCGGAACACAAAATCTCAACAAATATACCGTGAATCAAGTACAGAACTCCTGTGCATTATAAAAGACTGTTTTATACAATGCATCTCATTGCAGAATTTCAGGGCCTTCTATTTATAACACATGAGGGGGAGGTAATTTACTGCAGTGGCCTCCGCTCACCACTTTTAGCCACTGTTTATCTTGGATCTACACCAATTTTTCATCTACGTATGTGGGACATCAGGAGAAGCCTTGTGGAAACTCCAGGCGACATCTGTGCTTTCCTGAGGTATAGCACTCGTGTATTTGTGACACACACTGTTTTTAGAACCATTAGCATAGAAGGAGACCAAGCATTTGTACGTTAGTATCTCACAGCATAATTTCAGAGCCCCAGTATTTTATTTTGCCCTGTTTTCCATAAGTATAAAACTCCTGCATATTTGAAGCTCACTCTGTTTTACTGAGATTTAACACTGCCGTATATTTATAACACACATTGTTCAATAGAGGTCTGGTACTCCCATCTATTTCTAACATGCTGTTTTACTGAGGTATAGTACTCCCTGTATTTCTAATTCACTGTTTTACTGAGGTATAGTACTCCCTGTATTTATAATTCACTGTTTTACTGAGGTATAGTACTCCCTGTATTTATAATTCACTGTTTTACTGAGGTATAATACTCCTGTATTTATAATTCACTGTTTTACTGAGGTATAGTACACCCTGTATTTATAATTCACTGTTTTACTGAGGTATAGTACTCCCTGTATTTATAATTCACTGTTTTACTGAGGTATAGTACTCCCTGTATTTATAATTCACTGTTTTACTGAGGTATAGTACTCCCTGTATTTCTAATTCACTGTTTTACTGAGGTATAGTACTCCCTGTATTTCTAATTCACTGTTTTACTGAGGTACAGTACTCCCTGTATTTATAATTCGCTGTTTTGCTGAGGTACAGTACTCCCTGTATTTCTAACATGCTGTTTTACTGAGGTATAGTACTCCCTGTATTTATAGTTCACTGTTTTACTGAGGTATCATACTCCTGTATATATAATTCGCTGTTTTACTGAGGTATAATACTCCCTGTATTTCTAATTCACTGTTTTACTGAGGTATAGTACTCCCTGTATATATAATTCGCTGTTTTACTGAGGTATAGTACTCCTGTATTTATAATTCACTGTTTTACTGAGGTATCGTACTCCTGTATTTATAATTCACTGTTTTACTAAGGTATAGTACCCCTGTATTTATAGTTCACTGTTTTACTGAGGTATAGTACACCCTGTATTTACAGTTCACTGTTTTACTGAGGTATCGTACTCCTGTATATATAATTCACTGTTTTATTGAGGTATAGTACTCCCTGTATTTATAATTCACTGTTTTACTGAGGTATAATACTCCAGTATTTATAATTCACTGTTTTACTGAGGTATAGTACTCCAGTATTTATAATTCACTGTTTTACTGAGGTATCGTACTCCTGTATTTACAGTTCACTGTTTTACTGAGGTATCGTACACCCTGTATTTATAATTCACTGTTTTACTGAGGTATAATACTCCCTGTATTTATAATTCACTGTTTTACTGAGGTATCGTACTCCTGTATATATAATTCACTGTTTTACTGAGGTATCGTACTCCTGTATATATAATTCACTGTTTTACTGAGGTATAGTACTCCCTGTATTTATAATTCAGTTTTACTGAGGTATAGTACTCCCTGTATTTATAATTCACTGTTTTACTGAGGTATAGTACTCCCTGTATTTATAATTCACTGTTTTACTGAGGTATAGTACTCCCTGTATATATAATTCGCTGTTTTACTGAGGTATAATACTCCCTGTATTTATAGTTCACTGTTTTACTGAGGTATCGTACTCCTGTATATATAATTCGCTGTTTTACTGAGGTATAATACTCCCTGTATTTCTAATTCACTGTTTTACTGAGGTATAGTACTCCCTGTATATATAATTCGCTGTTTTACTGAGGTATAGTACTCCTGTATTTATAATTCACTGTTTTACTAAGGTATAGTACCCCTGTATTTATAGTTCACTGTTTTACTGAGGTATAGTACACCCTGTATTTACAGTTCACTGTTTTACTGAGGTATCGTACTCCTGTATATATAATTCACTGTTTTATTGAGGTATAGTACTCCCTGTATTTATAATTCACTGTTTTACTGAGGTATAGTACTCCCTGTATTTATAATTCACTGTTTTACTGAGGTATAGTACACCCTGTATTTATAATTCACTGTTTTACTGAGGTATAGTACTCCCTGTATTTATAATTCACTGTTTTACTGAGGTATAATACTCCTGTATTTATAATTATTGGTTTAGAAATTGGTTCACACTGGTCGCAGGGAATGATTGGGAGAGGGGTGAAAATGATTGGGAGAGGGGGGTGACCAGAAGAGAGGGGAAGAAGTTGGGAGGGAAGGAGGGAGCAACCGATAGAGGGGGGGGAAGCGATTGGGAGGACGGCTGTGAGAGGAAGGCTGCGAATGGGAGACAGGGTGGGAACTGATTGGGTGGGAGGGAGAGAGGAGGCTGACCGGGGGCCGGCAACAGTCTTCGGCATTGCAGTGGAGCCGGGAGAAGTCCTCCTGACTCCATACTCAGGTTAAGTATTTTTTTTAAACGTACCTATTTAGAGGCAGCATCCAGCGATTGCTTTAAGGACCGCTGGTTAGGCTGTATGTAGACCACGTTTTCCTGAACTCAGCTAGCCCAGGCAAAGGGGGTCTCAAACAGGCGTTAGACCCCATATTTACATATGCAAAGGGCCGAAAGCCTGCTTCAGGCGTAGGCCCTGGACATCCCTTTTTCTGCTTTCACCAATATGGTGAGTGGCACAGTTCTGCTGCGTAATGAGCTTGCACGACTCGCTCGCCATATTGGATGCTGAGGCGCCTGTTTTACGTCTTTTACTGAGGTATAAGTACTCTTGTGTAGATAGAACAGTTCTGTTTTACTGAACTATAACACTCCTGTGTAGATAGAACAGCTCTCTTTTACTGAAGTATAACACTACTGTGCATTTATGACACATGCTGTTTCATTGAGGTGTAATACTTCTTTACACGTTCAAAGACTGTTTATAACTATTGACGGAGTTGCAAAGTTTAGTACTGCAGCTGACTTTCATGGTGCTTTTACTGCCTTGGCAAAGGTAGAAAGGTTTTGATACGAATGAAGACAAGTTTGAAATGTTGAATAATTTTAACAAGGAAGAAAATATTTTGGTCAACAAGCTGAACTAACTGTTCCGAACATTTACGAGTTACGCTGTGCTCTTGTGGCACGGGTCATGCCTGCTGGGGTTGATCTGACTCATGACATGATCTACTGTGTCTATACTATGATGGGAATAGTTTTCAGACAGGGTCGTGAACATTTCATTGTAAAATTATAAATGACAGGAATAACTCAGACTTAAATGAGCAGTCCGAAGGACTAAACATACGTGGAAACATGCAAGAATTCACTTTTGTGGTGAATATAGGGAGAAGGGATCATTTTCAACGCTATGTAACATTATTTTTTGCAGTTTCCAGGTTTATTTTTGTATCAATGGCACATAATGTTAAATGAATGAATTCACTGCAACACTGCCCCGTGGTTGTTTTTACATGTAACTGATCGAACAGGAAGAAATATAGCAGAGACTAATTTCCTACAGGAATTATAATGAACCCCTGATCCCAAGCTAGCTACTAGTGTAATACTGGTACTAAATTCTTCAAATTAATCTTTTCATACAAGTTTCAAAAGTATCTTTAGTGGCTCAGTTAAAGAACAAACAAGCTTGCATTTATATATCTTTCACAACCTCAGGACATTCCAAAGTGCTTCACAGTCAATGAAGTACTTTTGAAGCATAGTCACTGTTGTAATGTAGGAAATGGAGACGGCAATTTGCGCCCATTAAGGTCTTGCAAATAGCAATGAGATAAATGACCAAATTATCTGTTTTAAGGCTTTTAGTTGAGGGATAAATGTTGGCCAGGACAGCAGGAGAACTCCTCTGCTCTTGTTCAAAAAGTGCAATGGGATCTTTTTTTGTCCACCTGAGAGGGTGGACGGGGCCTTGGTTTAACATCTCAGCCGAAATACGGCACCTCTAACAGTGCAGAACTCCTTCAGTACTGCATTGAAGTATCAGCCTAGATCATGCGCTCAAGTCTCCTGAGTGGGTTTGAACTCGTGACCTTCTGACTCAAGAGTCAAGAATGCTACTGCTCGACCAAGGCTAACAGCCTTAGAAAAAGCTACTAAAAGCACCACATGTTGTGGTACTAAGTCGTCTTCTTCTTAGGCAGTCCCTCGGAACCGAGGATGACTGGCTTCCACGTTAAAAATGAGTTCGCAGGTGACTGATGAGTCCAATGCGGGA
The DNA here is from genome assembly GCF_052327205.1 of Somniosus microcephalus. NCBI lineage: Eukaryota > Metazoa > Chordata > Chondrichthyes > Squaliformes > Somniosidae > Somniosus > Somniosus microcephalus. Next base: position 149,651,532 of record NC_140995.1, on the reverse strand, counting down.
CCTACAGTCTCTGTCACAGGTGGGGCAGACGGTGGTTGAAGGGGTGGGTGGGTGGGGTGCTTGGGTTGACGTGCGCTCCTTGCGCTGCCTGCGCTTGGCTTCCGCTTGCTCCCGGCGAAGAGATTCGAGGTGTTCGGCGCCTTCCCGGATGCTTCTCCTCCACTTTGTGCGGTCTTGGGCCAGGGATTCCCAGGTGTCGGTGGGGATGTTACACTTTTTCAAGGAGGCTTTGAGGGTGTCCTTTACTACTAAGTAAACTTTTCAACAAGGTCCCAGGTGTAACCCTGGCTCTGTGCTGAATCAGACATCCAGGGCAGTGAGGATGTTAAATAGGTTCCTGCAATTGGTATCAATCTCCATGTGCTAAAGAGACACGGTTCTTGCTCCTTAGTTCTGTCCAGTAACCTCTGCAGGAAAGCCACATGTGTGGATATCAAAAGAAGATCAAGTTCAGCTCTGAGGTGCCCATGGAGAATAGCTTACTGACATTTGCTGTCTAGGCTAACAGATTAAAATTGGCACGAGTGAAATACTAAAAGGATGCTGTTACACCACTGCCTTTAGGAGAATCAAGGAGAAAGCAGAACATTTTGGGGATGAAATTCAACTTCAGCAGGGGCACAAAATGAGCGCTTGTGGATCAGCCGCCCGTTTGACTTCAATGGAAAAGAATATCGGGCGAGGTGCGTAACAGGCAGTCGATTCACTATGATCAGTTCTGCACCCCCGCTGAAGTTGAATTTCACCCCCTTTGTTTTTTAAAGCAGCATTTGTTTTAATATATGGTTATGTGGGAACATTGTATATCATTATCCAATAATACAATCATAAATCAAACACTTTCTGTAAATTATGTAAAGAGTGAGAGAAAAGTTACACAATGGGGGTGAATTTCCACAGGGCTTTTCCCCGCTAGCCCGCTGTTCTCCAGGATTTCCGCCCAAGTTATGGTGAACAAGAAGGAGATCCCTCCTAGGAAATTCACCCCTTGTGTCTACGATGACTACAGTACAAAAGATACACATAGTCCAGACTACGTACATGGAAGCACTGGCAGTTCAGTAGTTACCACAAGATGGCACTATCACCATGTCTAAGTGAGTGGGGGTTTATTGCTGAAGTTCCCATTCTCGAGGGACAAGCCCCCTTCCATTTCAGAAGGTGCCAGTGACAACACTGCAGATGGTGCTGTTGTGCTGTGTAAAGCAAAGGGCACAAATCATTAGTCATAGTCAAACTTGCTATCTGATGGCAAACTAGAGCAGTATGTACAACTCTTTTTATTGTGAAACTACTTTAAGCTAATCACATCTGCTTTACAATTTTTTTAAAGTTGGGTGACCATGAGTTCTTCCGTGAAAACTGTATCATATTGTAACAGAAAGAGGTGAGAACTGGGCTGACTTAGACTGGTGAATTTGATGCTCTGCAGTTATGTAGACCTGCCTCATGAGTATTAAAATCAGTGCACCATGCCCAATCCCATCTAGTTTCTGTTTATATGGCCTTTTTTTTCAAAAAAGGTGTTTTTATCTGTATTTGTTTTTATAGGTAAAATGGGGATTATTTTATGTAAAGGATGAAACTCCTGATCTCATTATTACTTTAAACTCAAGATTTCCATCACACCAAATTCCTGATAATCAAGAAACATGATCAAGCAGAATCCACTCAATTTCCCTCAGGGAGTGTCATCGGAGGCCACTTGGGTAGAGATTGGCTCATTGCCAATATCCTGAGAACAAGTCACGCGTTTGTCCCCTGGCAGCGGAATGCTGCAAGCTCCCCGAGACTCCAAGGGGGCTGAAAATAAAATAAATGTTTGAACCATGCAGGGGAATGAATGATTCAAAAAAGGCCTCTAATGTGTTATGAATACCAAGCACTCCTACTGACCTTTATGTATTACACATGTCGAGATTACTATTTTTGATTTTGACACGTGAATTTCCCATAATTATATTGACTTCGGTGCATAAATAGTGGCTTTATTTTCTTTGAAGTAATACGCCTGCACTGATAATAACTTCCACAGGATTTTGCACAGAAGAGATGGACTGGGATAGGAAAGCACAAAATAAGACTAAAACTAGCTGCTTGACTTGCAATGATACACTTCACTTGAAATATAATTATGTTCTATTAATTTCTTAAAATGATATATTCCATTTCTTCGCACTGTATGCTATGAATCTGCATTCTGGACTAGTGGTGGGGTATTCAAATGACTTAATCTCAAGAATTACCTGTGTTTATTTTTGATTATTGTTTTATAATATAGGGAAGCTATTGCTCTCCTCTGCATCGGTCGCAAAATAAATCCCTGACATCGCTGTTTGACAAATCAAACAGTTCTAGTGCAGGAGCCTGTTGTTCATTGTTGTCCATCAGGACACTTGCACCAGAACAAAAAACCTGCAGTAAAATCAGCAAAATAGCATTACATTTCTAAATATAGAACAGCACACTGTGGAATGTGTAGTAACATACCTTCGGGTTTAGGTGAGGTTAATAGTCTGCTCTTGGTTCACTCTCATTCCTAATGAGCCCCAATTTTGCTAGGCTGGCAGGGAGGACTGACCTCACAGAATATTATGAGGTTAGCTCCTCCTCCTCAGTTTAATAAACGCCCCACATATTGATGTGCCAAATAACGGCCTGAATCCAAGAGGTTAAAGCTTAAAACTAAAGGCTTTTATTAAGTAAGAACATGGCATCAAGTTAACACAGGGCAACCATCATTCATCACCGGCCCAGCCCTTATGAGTAAGACCCAGCTCTTATAAGACTCACACCAATCCGGAGGATCCAGAGGGGCGGGGCTAGGGAGGAGCATTAGTGGTTACACCTGTAGAACATTCCAGACATTAACAAGTACAACAACAACAGACAATACAAATGCCAGAACACAGAGTTATTTCATCACACATAGGAAAACAAGCAAAGGGAGCTCGCCAGCAGCATGATTAATGGGGAGGTTCGGGTGCGAAATCTAGCCAGGCAACCATTTAAGATAATGAATTGGAGGAGGTGCGCCAGGTGACGCGCCCATCACAATTGAAGTGGAGTAAGGAGTGCACCAACCCTTGCCCATGCAGCATTCTTTTGCTACATGGGCAAATGCTTGGTCCCCTTCTGGGCCTGCCTTCAGATGGTACTTAACGATGACCAAAGGGCCTTCATGACAGCTTTTCAGATGGTGAACATTATGCAAGGGCTTTTGGAAAATATGCAGGAGTGTACTTTTGACCTCTCGGCAGCAATGTGTCACGGCCTACACAACTGCAGTGTACCTGGAGTGCATGCCAACTTCATGGGCATCTGCAGAAGAGCCCCTGAGGACAGAGTGACCAGGGTCAGACACAGTTACTCTCACAAATTCTGTGACTGTGGCTATTGAAACCATGGGCTCCAATTTACAGATCCATCTATGTCAGATTGGATAGGCTGGGGGATCAGCTCGCGAGACACATAATGGCATTATAGGCAAAATGCCTTAAATGTGTCCTCAAAATGGAGTCAGCAGTCAGACTGAACAATGGGAAACTAAAAAGGCTAATATAAATTAAAACCTTGAATATCATGCAAAAGTTGGAAAAAGTATCTCTGACAGAGAGAGAGAGAGATATTATGGCTATACAGACAAATATAAGTATGTCACTTAGATATACAAGTTTTCCTGAAATCAAGGGAGGTGAAATTTAAGCCAGCTAGTCCAGGTATAGCTACCAGCACATAAGATGGATTTAAAGAAGAGAATCAAAGAGGAATGGATAACACCTCTACAGATGATGGTTCATCACCCCACTCTCCCAGAGGTCTAACACCATCGTCCCAGAGGAAGGTGATACAAGCAGCCCAACCACACTGGATTCTACAGGGGAGATCGTTTAAGTTCTGGAAACATTGTGACTTTAACCTATCTAACAAACTGGCTATCTAATGCTGTTAACTTGTCAGCTATCTAAGCAGTCTAAATTATCTAAACTAATCTCCCAATTTACATCAATCTCAGATACTGATCTTGACTGTAAATTGATCATCAGCAAACCAGCTTTTGCTGAATTACTGTGATATAACTGAACTGCCTTTTTAACCTCTTTTATTCATTATTAGTTAACCATATCTACCAATTATTTGCATACTCAATGGGCCGGATTTTGTGTTCAGCTGCGAACGACCATCGCCAGCCATTCGTTACACTTGCACTTGCCCATAGACTTTCTGTGGGCTTTTGCATGGCAAGTTCCTGCCAGCCAACCAGTCAAAAAGTGCAGCGCCCTCTACAGGATATCCGGGACCTGTGTGAACAGGACCAGCAACTGTGTATCTCCTTAACCAATCAGATTGAAGAATCCTCACTGCGCAGTGCAGAATCTGAACCAGGAAGTGTCCGTTGGAATACTGAGTTCAACGTCAAATCAGGTAAAGAAAGCAAAATAAAGAGAGGGAAAGAAAAATTGGATTTAGAGCGAGCGAGATAAAAAAGACAAAGAAAAAGTAAAAAAATGATTTAATGTAATTTTGTTTTAAAAATCTCGCAACAGGAATTAAAATCTGAAGGAATGAGACTCCAAAGAGAGAGAAAGATGCTTGTATTAAGAGAAAGAGAAAAAAGAGACAGAAAGGAAAAGTAAAAACATTTTGGCCTAGAAATTGGGTATAGCCCGGCTTGAGGCGTTAGAACTGGCGCTGCGCAAAGTTTATAGCCAGACGAAACTTATCGCCGCCTGGTGCGATATTGGGTTGCATCACCCCTAAAGGGGATTGAGGCGCGAATTCAGGCGTTACACGGGACTCCTAAGGCGCTAATCTTCCGGCGCAACTCAATATCGGAGCGGACGGGCGCAGCGCAGGTGCTCTCTATTACCGATGACCACGAGACTTCCAGGCGCCGGCCAGCTCTTAAAGGGGTGGGTCAGTCAGCTTCAGCATCCACACTCTTCGCCTTGCAGGCCTCAGAATCGGCGCAGGCCCTTCTCTGGCGCTAAAAACTTGGACCAGATGGAGAAGGTGAGACAGAGAGCAGAGCGCTTCACCAATGAGGCTCTGGAGCAATTGGTGGCCACAGTGGAGCGCCGGCGAGATGTTCTCTACCCAGACAATGGCACGAGGCCGAATCATAAGGACTACTGACGAGCTTGGAGGGATGTATGCCAGAGGGTCAACTCCAGCAGCCTGGTGAACAGGAGCCCTGTCCAATGCAGAAAGAAATTCAACGACCTCACTTGGGTCGTGAGGGTGAGTGTTGTTTCTGCAAACTTCTGCATCCCTTCATTTGCACCTGACTTTATGGCTACAGGGTGGGCTGTGCCCCATTGGCCATCTGCCAGCAAGCACCCATGGCCCTTTCTGGGCACACACATGCACATTTGACTCAAGGCGTCATGTAAGGGCTCTTGCACCATGGGGGGCATGAGATGATCACTCAGGGCATCATGTAACATAACTTCCCCTCCTTTCCCCTGCAGTCCAAGCTGGCGAGGATTGGCAAAGACCAGCTTCGCACCGGTGGAGGACCTCCACAAGTGGTCACTCTCACGGATCTCGAGGAGAGAGTCCACCAGATTCTTGGAGGACGTCTGAGTGGTCCTGTAACCACTGCAGCTGCCGACCCCATTGTCGACAGCGATGGTAAGGTTCTCACCTTTTACAACTGTCTCCTTCCACTTGTTCCCCCCGCCAGCATGCTTTCTCACTGTGGACCCATGTCATAGCCTTGCCGCAATCTGGCATCCCTTGCTGCCAAGCTGTCCTTTTGCTAAAGCCACTCTTCCACCTCCTTGCTTTCAGGTGCTGCATCACCAGCTCGGGAGCCGGGCCCTCAAGCTGCCAGTACCAGTGCCTCCGAAGGCTCAATGAGAAAATTACTGTCCAATAGAAGGTCAGCAACTCTCTCCAGCAACAATTCGAATGGCCAGCCCAAATGGCTGCAGCTTTTATACTAGTGCTGTCCCCTTTAAATAGCGCCCCCCGAATCCGAGAAGGGCCTGGGAACGCTCCATCCAACTGTCACTAATAGCGCCAGGCGAAAAGGTTGCGGGCGCCACCGAATATCCGGTCCGGGGCGCCAAAAAGGCGTTGCACACTGAAATGACGTCATGATCTGCCTGCGCCCGCGGGCGAGCGGAGTTAGCGCTGGCGCTAAAAGGATACTCAATATGGGAGGTGCCGCTATATTCACTGCGCCCGCCCGAAAATTGGGTAACGCCCCAATTCTCGGGCTCTTTAGGCGCTAATCACTGGCGCTACCAACCGAATTTCTAGGCCTTTAAGTTTGAAACTTTTAAAATCTCCAACAATTAATACCTGAAGGAATGAGATTCCACACTTGTAAAAGTTAATTTTCAGTGCCAGAGAAGTTGTTTGGCAGTAATTAAGACTTACCACGCTGTTAAAAAGGTATTTACACTGGAATGGACAAGCCCAAACTTTTTTAACCGAGTTTAATCTGTATCTATGAGGTAAGTACAGCAAATTCATGCCATTTGAATGGGGAGTCAGGTGGCGAGATACCATTGTCGCGCAGCTTTTGGAGGTGCAGGCATCTCGGACAGCAAATTCCGGATTTATTCATTTAACTGCGAATATACGGTCGCTGGAAGTTGCTGTTCAATTTTCAGGTAAATAACAGTGAGCGCTGATAGCTTTACCGTTATTTCTACAGCAATGTTTATGCTTAAGTGCTGCTATTTATGATTCGAAAGTTAATAAAGAATTGTTAGTGCATGACTTGCTGTCTTTGATGAGTTGACAACAAACATTTGTTTGTTTATCAGCCAAATTGGAGGTTGGTAGGGTAAATGGAGGGTAAATGCAAATACAATCCAAACTAGTTGATGTAAGACAATTTAGCAAGCTAAATCTAGGCATCGTTCACTCCTAAGTACAGACTGAGTAGCAGTCTGGCTAAAACAAAATAATGGCAGCTGTCCCCTTTGGCAACATTCACTGCTCCAGGAAGATCCTTGCTGTTCTCCAAGCTCTCTGCAGGTCAGCCTGAACATTAACTTAACGTCAGCTGGAGTGACCGACATTTATGTGATGTATTCAGTCTGTCACTGTGCTGCTTGTAGTGCAGAAGTTATGTGGTTTTAACAACTATTGCACCGTAGATGAGTTATTTTGCCTAGGTGCGCTGACACGCCCAGGGATGGCATCGAGATAAAACCCCCAGCGGTAGCCCTTCCTGATTGAACATGAAATAATGCTGCTATGATACAAAGAGGCAAGTGTTGAGACTTGAGGCACTTTATCAACTAAAAAAAATGGCCCTTGGAACTGGTTTTCTGCCAATCAGAGGACAATATTTTGAATGTTAAATCCAATATTGTCAGTAATAGCAACAGAAAATGCTGGAAACACTCAGCAGGACAGGCAGCATCCGTGTTTCCCTGTGTCCAGAATGAACCTTATCACCCAGAATATTTCAAAACTAAAGTGCAGTACTTAAAACGTAGCATTTAAATTTTAAAGAAAGCTAGAAGTTATATTAATTTTAAAAAATGCAAAAAAAGTTAAAATGATGGACATAGGAGAGAGGGAGAATGGAGAAAAAAGAAAATTACAAAACTTTTTTGTACTGTTCAGTTATGTTCTTTAGGGTTAATATTACAGTAATGAAGCTATTCATGGCATTGCATGCCTTTATTACAGTAACATTAGTGTTGTGTTAGCATCACGGTGTAGCAACTGAAAACTTTAAAAATGGCTGAACCAGAGAGCCTGGAATTTTTCTGGAGCTGCTGGAATCCAAGGATTAAATTATTATAGATATATAAACTGGCAGATGCCCAGTATTTACAACTCAACTTCTGGTAGCACCCATTGAAGCACATAACTCCTTTTAAACAGGTCTCCCGGAGTCCTCAATGAAAACAACTGGAGCCAACATCAGTCTAGAACACAAGTGGGGTACCGCAAGGATCAGTGCTTGGGCCTCAGCTATTCACAATCTACATCAATGATTTGGATGAGGGGACCAAATGTAATATATCCAAGTTTGCTGATGATACAAAGCTGGGTGGGAATGTTAGTTGTGAGGAGGATGCAAAGAGGCTTAAGGGGAGATAGGCAGGCTAAGTGAGTGGGCAAGAACATGGCAAATGGAATATAATGTGGAGAAATGTGAAGTTATCCACTTTGGTAGGAAAAATAGAAAAACAGAGTATTTTTTAAATGGTGAGAGACTGGGAAGTGTTGGTGTACAGAGGGACCTAGGTGTCCTTGTACACAAATCACTGAAAGTTAACATGCAGGTACAACAAGCAATTAGGAAAGCAAATGGTATGTTGGCCTTTATTACAAGAGGATTTGAGTATAAGAGTAAAGATGTCTTACTGCAATTATATAGGGCCCTGGTGAGACCACACCTGGAGTATTGTGTACAGTTTTGGTCTCCTTACCTAAGGAAGGATATACTTGCCATAGAGGGAGTGCAATGAAGGTTCACCAAATTGGTTCCTGGGATGGGGGGATTGTCCTATGAGGAGAGATTGAGTAGACTAGGCTTATATTCTCTGGCGTTTAGAAGAATGAGAGGTGATCTCATTGAAACATACAAAATTCTTACAGGGCTTGACAGGATAGTTGCTTCCCCTGGCTGGGGAGTCTAGAACCAGGGGTCAAAGTCTCAGAATAAGGGGTCAGCCATTTAGGACTGAGGTGAGGAGAAATTTCTTCACTCAGAGGGTAGTGAATCTTTGGAATTCTCTATCCGAGGGCTGTGGAGGCTCAGTCATTGAGTATATTCAAGGTGGAGATCGTTAGATTTTTGGATATTAAGGGAATCAAGGGATATGGGGATGGTGCAGGAAAGTGGAGTTGAGGTAGAAGATCAGTCATGATCTTACTGAATGGCAGAGCAGGCTCGAAGGGCTGAATGGCCTACTCTTGCTCCTATTTCTTATGTTCTTAACACTTTGATGTCAAAGTTCAATTGACAAGTCAACAAACACATATAAACAGTGTAGGATTCAGTCATAGCCCATCACCCCAACTCTTGCTTTTAGTACATTATGCAGAAACACACACTTGGAAACTAGATTAACTGCATTTTAATAACTTCCCAGAAGGTATGTTCTATTATTTTGTGTATGTTTTTCTATTTGAGATCTGATTGCATTCTGCATTCATTCAAATAACTTCCATCCAGACTGTTGCAGATTATAATACTATACATGATGGACAAAAATAAACAATATTTTGTTAGGTTCTAAGCAGAACAATAGGAGCACAGCATTAATCTGTAAAATTGTATGATCTCAATCTTTTATTTACAAAACAGTTACCACACTAAAACAAACAGTATATTTAAGTTACAAATCCCAAGCCTTCGGCACTGCTTGCCCCTGGCAACTATGTAAACATTATTAAGATAAATCAGAAATGTTTATCACTAAGCAAGGAGTGGGTTATTCTAGGTGTGGTACTCCATGCCCTCTAAATTTTGTGGTTTACTGCTATTTTGGAAGATCCCTAACTGGCTTTTAGCTTCATTAACACGGTTATAATCTGCAAAAAATAAAAATGCATACTTTAGTCCTATGAACAGTGGCTGATGCCACAGGGTTTTACTAAATGTTGCTTTGAGAGTTTACATGAAAAACAGCTGGTAGGTGATCATAAGGCACTGTATTCTTAGCAGCTAGAAGCAAAGACAAAACATGCATTTATTTAGTGCCTTATCATATCCTCAGGATGTCCCAAAGCATTTCACAGCCAATTAATTACATTGTTGATACTGATGCAAACACACAAAAAAATTTGCACACAATAAGGATCCACAAACAGCAAATGAATGAATGATCAGATAATCTGTTCATGGTGGAGGTGAGTGACTGAAGAATGCTGGCTTCTTCAAATAGTGCCATGAGATATTTTTTGTCCACCTGAACTGGCAGACAGGGCGCTGCTTTAACCTCTGATCCAGACAATGTACCTCTCTCAGTACTACACTGAAGCATTAGCCTAGATTATGTGCTCAGGGCCATCATAGGGCTTGAACCCATAATCTTCTGACTCAGAGGCAATAGTGCTATCAACTGAGTCAAGCTAACACTTGACTTGTACAAGCTTAAAACTATTATTCTCTTTAGCCACCTAATTTTATGTGCATGTACTAACTGTCAGGTCTATTCAAAGATCTATATGCATGTACATGAATGGAAGAAATTGCCAGAAAATGTTAAAAATACAAGGAAACCTTATTAATAAGAACTTGGCATAACTAAATCACATTTATTGCAAGATTTCAAGACCCAATGTTATAACAACAATCAATTCTGAAAAATAAATCCCCCTTAAGAGGAACATTTTTACAGCATAATTTTATTGAAACTCACTGAGAATAAAAGGTCTTCATGGGTGCAAAACAATTTCCAAGCAGCTAGCAGTAGTAAATTCCTCAACCACTGCCAATAAACACCCTATTCACATGCTGATTTGATGTAAAAATATTAATAAAAGTAAGCTACAATACTATTGCTTTAGAAGAAACCTGACTCTCAAGAAATTTGCTACTTGACTGTTGCCAGTCCTAACATTATCCACTTCCTCACGCCAATATAACATATCACATATGACATCCGAGTCTGAAACTAATAGTCTGACTGAGGGCGCCGTAACTTTTTACTTACTATACACGGTAAACAAAGCATTACGCACAAACAGGGCTAGAAATTGTTGTGTCAGGCCTGCTCCGCTCGTGATTCTTCAGCGGCCACCACCAAAAGGTTAGGAAAGGTTCCTGCGAAGCCAGGAGGAGTGGGAGTACTCCTCCGTCTCCACAGTATTTGTGATCAGGTGTGCCGACAGGAGGACATGCCATTTGCAGCCTAGGCGGCTTCCCACAGAATAGGTCACAGCCAGCCAGAGCACCGTTTATTTTTGTTTATACTGTTTCTGAATGCTGTCCTTTTAATTTAATTCCTCTAGCTTCCCAACACTCGGAACTGCCAGATATCTAGCAAATATTTTGATTTTGCGTCTAAGGTTTAAAAGCGCAGTCCTGTTTCAAGGTGGCACCACACTGTGTGGTTCAGAAAATGCTGAGTTTTATAAAAGAAAGACTTGCATTTATATAGCGTCTTTCACAACCTCAGGTCATTCCAAAGTGCTTTACAACCAATGAAGTACTTTTTGAAGTGTAGTCACTGTTGTAATGTAGGAAAATGCTGCAGCCAATTTGGGCACAGCAAGGTCCCACAAACAACAATGTGATAATGACCAGATAATCTGCTTTAGTCATGTCGGTTGAGTGATCAATATTGGCCAGGACACCAAGGAAAACTCTTCTGCTCCTCTTCGAAATAGTGCCATGGGATCTTTTACGTCCACCTGAGAGGGCAGATGGGACTTCGGTTTAACATCTCATCTGAAAGACGGCACCTCTGACAGTGAAGCACTCCCTCAGCACTGCACTGGAGTGTGATGCTTCCCAAGCCTCTTGTCATCAGTGTTTTGGCCAGAGGTAACCCCCTTAGATGTTGCCCCCTCTATGAGAAACTATCTAGGCTGCAACCAGCATCTCCACCTGACATCACACCAGAGTTCAGGAATTCACTCTGAGGAATCGTGGTCCCAATATCATGTCCTATTGCTCCAAAGTGTAGTGTGTCGCACTGAATTGCCGCCATGTTCAGATAATCTTCATGAAAAATGCTGTGTGCTTAGGACTCCTATTATTCCATATCTAAAAGCTACAAGGGAGAACCAGAGTGAATTGTGTATTTTTTCCTTTTGGTCCCCATAGTTGCACTGTTCCTGGCAGCACCTTGTTGAAGACACACTTTGGGAAGGTAATGATCGCTTTAGCTGAAGTTCTGAATTTGTTTCCATGTAAAGTAACTGTAATCAACCAAATTATGATTTATTGTATGGTTTCAGAGTGTTCTTTCTGTTCCATTTTAAAGTTATGCTGTGATTATGCAATTTTTCCCGCATGTTCCCATTCCAGGTGACATTTACTTTCAGCGAAGCAAGACTTTGATTTATATAGCGTCTTTCACAACCTCAGAATGTCCCAAAGCGCTTTATAGCCAATGAAGTACTTATACAGTGTAGTCACTATTAATGTAGGGAACGGGATAAGGAACTGCATTCCTAGGATTGTGCCTTCAGATAGCCAGTCATGCATTATCCATATGAGAATCATCTAAAAATCTTAAACTGTAAAAATGGAAATGCCTCATTGGATATAACACACCCTCAATTTTTGTGGTGCTCTTTCAAAAAATCTGTTGTTCTTATGATTTGACAAAGTTGTCACTTTTTTTAAAGTCTAATGTTTTCAGTCTGTGGTATTTATAGGGTAATGGTTATCAGGCAAACTGTGAAAATGCACTGAAACGTGGTGGAAGTTTTTGTCTCCCTCGTAACTTCCCACAGCCTCTAATGCTTTTGATGTCCAACGGTCCCCACGCCTTTCCTAAAAAATTACTGTCAGGTCCTCCTAATACTTTGCCTGCCTTTCCTGTCTAGTCTGCCTCTTGATAGGTGTCTAGCTGACTCCTGTTCTTTCAGCAAGAGTTAAGGAAAATACTATTGGAAAGCAGGGCTGTCCCCTGTACGATGTGAAACTGGCCAAGTCTTACTATAGGGAATACGTTTACAGTGCAACAAAGACCCAGGTACCACTGCCTCCCAGGGCACTACCTTTCCAGTGTTACCCGCAATAAATATATTGGGGGAAGGAAGTCTTTTGGGAATTACATATGTTTCATGATTTGATCACTATAGTCCTTCAGTGCAATACTAGGAGAACAGCTACACAAAATTTGTCTTTAAGTATTTTTTGTAAAATATTCCACTGGGGCCGAGAAACTAAATGCTGGGATTGGCCAACTGGGAACCTTTGCTACTGGTAAGCGCATATGCCACTAGACATGTATTTCAGGCACCAGGGACCCAGAACTGGACCCCAAGCTAGGCCCTACCAGGCGCTAATCATTGGTCAGCCTGGGGGGTGAGGGAACTCCCAGCCTGGGAGACCCCTCTTCCAGCCATGCACCCCCACCGCCCCCCGCCGACATGGATAACGTTGTGTGGGGTGAACGAAGGATGTGCCCCAAACAAGGCCGCATTGAAACGGCCGGAGTGAACCCGGACCTGGACATGTGGCAGAAGTCCATCAGAAGGCTTGCGTAAATTCAGGCCAGTAATTCTCATCACACCAGAAGTCACCCAGTGATTTTCAAATGTGTGACCTCGTTATCAGCTTTACAAAATTATTTCTTTTGGAACTATAGTCTAAACATTTTAAATGGATGTTAAATTTGTGGAAGTTTTGTTAAATTCTGTTCTAATTACTGTGTTTGCAAATGCTGCGCAAAGCCCAAGCTCAACACTGTTAATCTACGGTTTCTGCAGTCGGTCTCTTGGTTTCTCATAGTACATGATATAAAATGTTGCCAAGTGTGGAAGTACATCATACAGCACCATAGCCATTCTATAAACCAGGCCACCTGAAAGAAATGGTGGTAAGTTAAATCAGTCCTAATTCATGTGTTTATGTTTAAATCAAATATGCAAAAATTCCACTTTACATATTTTGTTTGGGCAGATATCTATTTGTGGCATCTATAAAAATCTTGTTTGTATGGAGCTAACAGTGTGTAATTGCATGTCAAATAACATTTCACATAAAATGAAACACCACACCAAACTGTGCTAGTGAAAGTATTAACATATTCAATGAAGTGTTGAACTGTGGCACTATCTGAAGAGGTGCAAGGATGGCTTGGCAACATTTGCCCTTCAACCAACAACACCAAATTAGATTGTTGGTTGTGGGATCTTGCTATGCATGAATTGTGTGCCACATAACAACAGTCACTGTACTCAAAATAGTATTTTGTTGGCTGTGAAATGCTTTAGGATGTCCTAAGGATGTAAAAGGTGCTTTATGAATGTTACCATTTTTTTCAAAATATAACTTGTGTACTTCTTTGTGGCTGTCTATATAAGTTCTGCAGCTATGGGAAGTATAAGCAGTCACATAGACAGCTATTTGCAAGAGAAGTGTGGAATGTATTCTTTAGCATTCCACACAATGAGGTTAGAAGTGCAATCTAATGTGAACAAGATGTGGACTATTTTTCTAAAAGCTTTAGAAAATGCCCTGGAAGAAGGCATGAGCTGCATCCTGCTGAGTTCACTGGTTCTGCCCAGCATCAGGAAGGACTTTCATCACAAGCCAAACAGCAAAATATATAAACAGAAGGCACAAACTGAAAGGCAAAACTCAACAGTGGGAAGAAGATACAACCTACACACCAACATGTCAGTGGGTAGAAGCACAAGGTCTGAAAACAAATGACATAAATAACAAGTGAAAAGAAAAGATTTGGCCAACAACGTTTATTGATGGGAATGGAAGGCAGAATCCCAAATGTCAAAATTTGGGTATGGAAAAGAAAACTAGTCTTATTGTGCCATTAAGTGGAAAAAAAAGCTTTGCTTAATCACCAAAACAGTACGCAAAAACACTGCAAAAACATTGTAATAATTAGTGATAAAATACTTCTAGAAATTATTAAAATCTCTTGACTACTGTATAGTTTTAAAATATATAGGTGTACTATTTTCCTGTATTATTCTGGGAATAAAACTCAGTATCACAACACTGTGGTACAACAGCAGCAAGGCAGTATGAATCGTGTCGTACTATGTTATTTTAGTATGAATCAGCCATACAATTTTGAAAGCTTGACATCTACTTGAAACTGAACTTTGTCACAACATTGAATGGTTATTCATTTGTAAAAATAGGTAAGACATCACTGTTCTAGGCTCCTCAGCTGCCATTCATGGTAAATCAGAGGATGCTCCATTTTATAATGGCATGAACATCATACCATGTAAAACAGAAGAGATGTATGTCCCCTTAAGGCTGGAAAATGCAATTGCAGTGGATTCTTGAAATGAATGTGGGGCTCAACTAAAATTTAGAACTCTGGGTTTGTTTGAATAACAGGTCATTTAAGTTGAGAGATATTGTGGAACCAATATGTTACTTTACACCTTAAAGAGAGATGGGAAAAAGAACATAAGAACATATGCACTGCTTGTGGGCCAGGAGGAGCAGGGGTGTTTCCCCAAGGCCCAACAAGCTCACCGCCCCCTGATCAGCTGACAACCCCCACCCACCACCCCCCCCCCCCCCCCGCCACGATGTCCAATTCATCGAGTAAATATTGGGGCCTATAGGGAGAAGAAGTGGCGTGGAAAGAAAGGCGAAGGCGATTCCAAGTCAAGGCACAAAAAGGGATCTTTGTGCCACTTGACGGTTGGTGATGTGAAGGTGCTGCTTCATGACATGGGCACAAAAAGCCACCCGCCCCAGAGGACAGTGGTGTACTATTGCCTGCCAAAAGGTGAACAGTCAGACTGATGCTGTTTAAATTACTTGGAAACAGATTTGGGAGAAGACAGCACACTTTAAGGAACCAAGCAAGGTCGGACCAACCAACAGTGCCATATACCAGATAAATAGCACATGCCACAAAATATAGCATATCAACTGATTCCATGTAAATTGATTGCATATGCCAATCCTTCATACAATCGTAAAGCTCTCATTGCATCTCACCCATAACTCAGCAAGTCATACAATCAAGACTCAGTGGACAATTGAAAGATTTTCCACATTCTCATATCTCCAAGATAAGAAAAGAAATAGGAGTAGGAATAGGCCAAATGGCCCTCAAGCCTGCTCTGCCATTCAAGAAGATCATGGCTGAACTTCTACCTCAACTCCACTTTCCCGCCCGATCCCCATATCCCTTGATTCCTTTAGTGCCCAAAAATCTATCGATCTCAGCTTTGAATATACTCATCAACTGAGCATCCTCAGCCCTCTGGGGTAGAGAATTCCAAATATTCACAACCCTCTATGAAGACATTTCTCCTCATCTCAGTCCTAAATGGCCGACCCCTTATTCTGAGACTTTAACTCCTAGTTCTAGACTCTCCAGCCAGCCTCTAAACATCTATCCTGTCAAACCCTCTAAGAATTTTATACATTTCAATGAGATCACCTCTCATTCTTCTAAACCTCAGAGAATATAGACTTATTCGACTCAATCTCTCCTCATAGGACAGCATTCTCATCCCAGGGGTTTCAGGTTGGACACAAGGCAGTCATCAGTAGCCTCCAGGACTTTTGCAAATATATGCATGTGGTGACATTGGATGTGTGAGTCATGGTATTCAGTGAGAAAGGTGATAATGGTGCTGGCCACACTAACCTACATGTACCACCTTGTATATGTGGCTAGCACAGTACTTGATATTACAGTGCTGAATGAGTCAGATAACAACTAGGGGCAGTAGTAATGCCATTCCAATGTTGCAAGGTTGCTGCAGGTGCCCTTGTTTCAGATAATTAAGGCTCTAAAACGTTGGCAATTGTCCGAGGTGACAAGTAGGTATGCCAAGATCTGCTGGATGGTTTCTGGCCTGCTGATCTTCATCTTCGATCACCGTTACAAAGAAATGGAGGTGCTTTACTCTTTATTTCTTAAAGAGTGAAAAAAATGGCTACCAACATTACTTTCCAAAAAACTAATATTTATATAGAAAATCAGATAGGGAAAAATGTCTACCAAGAACACTGCACTAAAGATAGATAGATAGTTAGATAGACAGATACAACTGTAGGGCATCCCAAAGCGCTTCACAGCCAATAAAGTACCTTTGACATATAGCTTAATGTTCTTCACAGAGGGGGTTCCATGGATTGAATCACATGCATGGTTATACTGAGCTATCAGTCCAGCTTGGCAATTGAAATTCTGCAACAGACAGTGCACTGGGATATATGCACATCCTTGGTAACTTCAGCTATGTTGTGTGTAGAGTGCAGCTGAGGGAGTCTGTTATTTGATTGAGTTGGTTTCATTTGACCTTTGGGAAGCTGTGCTGATTGACAGTTCAAACATGGGATTCCTTTAATTTTAGCTCTTCCAATACATGAGGTCGTCAGTGGTGGAATGAAGCACAGTAAGAGCTCCATTATAGTTTGATTTGTAGACACAGAGACAGCTGCTTATAAGTTCTAGGAAGGGACGTTCAAGGTCAGTACATAGTCACTTTAGCTAAACTCCACTGTACTTAATGAGTAACCTAACGTGACCCTCACAATGCCATCTACTGGTGCAAGGCCTTCAGAATGTTGCAGCAATTCATAAATTTTAATATATAATAGATATTATAGATTATGTGTTTACTTTTCATTCTAATACATGACCTTGGTTCCTGACATTTTCATTGTGTTATGAGACATTAATTGAAACATATATTTCTCTGCAACACACAAAATGGTTGTCTCACAGGAAAACATTATGAATTGAGTTTGTGTTCTTTTTCATTTAACGTTATTAAAGTTGAGAAATCAATACAATATTATAATCATTTTTACCTCAACAAGAATCAACATTTAGAAGGCCTGCCTTACTATAAAAATCCAACGTGATCACAGGAGGAAGCTATATATATATATTTTTTAAATTAAGGGAATTATTTTAAAAGTACAAATTTACCCTATCACTGAATTTTGACATTTAGCTCAGTAATGGCCTTTTCTATTCCTCTCAATCAGCCTGTGAGGCCTGAACAAACTCTCAGCCTTCCTGATCCTCCTGATCTACTCTATTTCTGTTTATTTTGGCTCATCCCTGATCAATCTCATGTAAGCGATACCCTTCTTATTCCTCCGAAACTGTTCGTCCCAAACATCAGTGAAACTTCAACTGTTTTCATATAAAGTATGAATAAGTAAATGGAAGATAAAGAACACTGCGATTTATGTTGCCATCATGCCGATTTTAAACTTTGTTTAATCTTGCGTACTCTACATAAAGTGTTAGTCATGACATTAGACAACCAAAGTTATGTTAAATGTGAACTATATTTATTCAGCACTGTGGGTATCTGTCCAGGGGTCTCAATAATTGCAGGCTATGGACTGTAATTAAGTCTGAGCCAAAAGTCTTCCACACATGGACACCAAAATGATGATAATATTGGTGGTACAGCAATGTGACTGAAATGGCCCAGTGTACACTCATATAAAACCACAGAGATCCGCTGCCTAGGGTTCATTGCTTCAAGTGCAGGAAGTATCATTGAGCCCTTTCTGCAAAATGCTTCCCAAAGGAAGAAAAACAAATTTAAATGCAAATATATGAAATAAATTATTGCTTTGTGCACGAAGAAGACAATTAGGACTGTGTTATAAAATAATTGCCACCTGCAATCATTGCTTATTGGATTATCAGTATGAACAATTCTGGCAAGCCAATGCCTCCAGAAATATGTTTTTACTGCAGTTATTAATTTCAGTATTGAGGTAAT
Organism: Somniosus microcephalus; assembly: GCF_052327205.1. Classification (NCBI taxonomy): domain Eukaryota; kingdom Metazoa; phylum Chordata; class Chondrichthyes; order Squaliformes; family Somniosidae; genus Somniosus; species Somniosus microcephalus. Next base: position 149,633,178 of record NC_140995.1, on the reverse strand, counting down.
GTTAAAAATACAACAAATGAATTACTACAGGAAACTTTCGATTAACCGGCCCCTAAATAACCGGAAATGTCGGTTAACCGGCAAAATTCAGGAGTAGGTTCAGGTAACTTTTATTACTTGCCTTGCTCCATGTGTTGCTGTGCAAGGGTGTGGCTGCAGCTGTTGCTAAGCTACAGAGACGCTTGCAACTTGTGGCCATTGTTTTGAACCTGTTGCTAAGCAACAGGGTTTGTTGCTTTATACGGAGCTCTCAGCTCCGTATCTTTTACTATAGCGTTCGGTTATCCGGAATTTTTGATGAACTGGCACCATGTCGGTCCCGTCCGTGCCGGATAAAAGAAAGTTTCCTGTACATGTAAACACTTTTTCTCTTAAAATTATGGACTTAAAAATATCTACCTATAAGATCTCAATTTTGCAACTATAAACAAATTAAATGTCACATTCCTATTGACAGTGTTAAGAGGACTCTGCAAAATTAGCCATAAGCAAATCTGCTACATACATATACCAGGGGATGGACAACATTTCGAGGATCTGATCCGTGTGTCCCTATATACAGAAGAAAATCAGCACTGACTGGGCCCCTCTCCCTCAGCGCTGCTCTTACCTGAGTCCTACTGTTACTGCAAGTGATTTTGGTTGCTGCCGTACAGCGAGTGTGAATTCCTGAACTCGTGAGAACACTGGAGCCGGAATCACTTCAAATAGGGCAAGACTCGGGTAGGCATGGTGTTGGAAGGAGGGGAGTAATGGAAGCAGAGATAGAAGGGGAGAGAAGGAAGGGGAAAATGAGAGATGGAAAAAACTGAGAGCAACAATTGGCAGGGTAAGACCCCAGGAGCAATTTGGAGGGAAAGAGGGGTAACGCTGAGACTGAAGTTTTGGGTAGCGTGCGTGGCAGAAGTGACCATTGTTTACGTGTACGTCGTGATGTTGAGTATCTGGAGGCTATTTAACTGTGGACATCACTGCCAAGGCCAGTCCTGGTAGCATCCGGCATCTGCACATGTGCACATCCAGCATCAGTTGCTGGATAACAGTCTGGAGTAGCAAACTGGGCCAATTTTCCCTTTCTTCACCTAGGGCAGTGTTGCCCAATAGAAATCGCTGACTAGCCATAGGTATGGCTACGACCGCACTGTATTAGCCTTTTGCACTAATTTTAGTAGAAAACACAATACATTTACACAATACAAGTAAATGTACTTCACATGTGTATACTTATTTAACAGAAATCTATCATTATTTAGTAACCAAGGAAGTAAAGCACTCACAATGATCAAAAAACATTTGCGCACTCTGCTTTTCATCTTACCAACAAAAATGTTAAAGTACACATGCATACGCTGTGCAAATATTAGTATTGAGGTCACATGGTGTCTATTACTCATGCTTTATTTAAGGACACCATCACTGAACCAATGAGTGTCCACATTAGACATTTCCCAGCTTTTTTACACAAGCAGTAGGAAGACGTTTGGTCAACTTTTCTGATTGCCAAGCTACTATCAAGGTATCTCCTTCACAAACAGACTGATGCAACTATACAAATTTCATAACATTAGACCGTGAATTGTTCGTCAAACACATCCAGACATCTATATCCCTCTGGATTGTGGAAGAAACAATTATCCCACACATTTCAGGCCACTTCCAATCTGTTCAAGCACAAGAAACTGATTTTTCCATCAGATCATCCCATGTTGCCTGAAAGGTGTTTTTAAGATAGAAATTGAAGGCTGCAGTTATCTTCACAGCCACAGGTAGCAGTGACTATCAAGACTGAACAGATGGTTTACATCAGTAAGCATGCCTGAGATGAAAGCAAAGACGATGCTGTTCCATCCATGCTAAGTAGTTTATTTTGCACTATGGCTGTTATGGAAATCATAATTCTCATCCACGTTCGACTTCTCTGTCTGCTACTGCAATCCCTGGCAAGTGAAACAAACACTGCATTTACTTGACTAATTACGGACCTCAATAACATGGCTAATGTAGTCAAAGTGCATGAATAATATTGTGCACTATTGTTGTGATGTAAAGCACACATGGATTCAGAAAAAATGTGATGCAGGAAACGGTGAGTCTCATGCAGCCGGTGGCAACCCCAAAGTGAATCCAGCAAATTTACTTCAGGGCTGTGCCAGCCGAGAGAGACTGGAACAGTGGCACTAATGTGCCGCTGAACCCAATATAAAAGCAGCTATTGTTAGGTCTGCTCCCTAATAATTAGCCGAATTGTCTTAGCTAATGCATTTATATAGAGCCTGTGGCGGAGACCACATAGTGACAATAACACAATGTATAGCCAATGTTGTTATATATACCTAAAAACACAATTCACTATGTATAGCAATGTTGTTATATGTACGTACTGGGTTGGGTTATAGGTGCAGGGTCCCTTTAAGAGCGTCGGTAGTGTGATGACGTCATGCGTCGTTTGCATGATGACGTCACAGCCCCTGCTACGGGGCTGAGACCCTCAGTCCTCATGGAGAGTGAATAAAGTAAGACACATTTTGCCTTTGCTGCATCAGAAGTCTCAGAGCCTGTTGATTTCTATCGACCCCAACATTGGTGACCCCGCTGCTCTTTTGGACAATTCCAAAGACCTCATCCGAAATGGCGACGAACACCGTTTCCATCAAATTACCCAAGTTTTGGGAACAGGCTGCCGCTTGGTTCGCCCAGGCTGAGGCTCAATTTGCACTCCGGGACATCACGGCGGACGACACGAGGTACTTCTACGTCGTCTCTGCTCTCGGCAGCTCCACCGCGGCCAGAGTCGTGAGCCTGCTTGAGAACCCCCCAGAGCTCAACAAATACGAAACGCTGAAAACGCACCTCTTAGAAACTTTCGGACTCACCGAAGCCGAGCGCGCACGCCGGCTTCTCTCTCTACCCGGGCTTGGCGACTCCAAGCCCTCGGAGCTGATGGACCACATGCTGGCCCTCCTGGGCACACACAGGCCGTGCTTCCTCTTCAAGGAACTGTTCCTTCAACAGCTGCCAGGTCAGGTACGGTCGGCTTTGGCCAACTCTTCCAGTACCGATTTCCGCGACCTGGCCAAGGAGGCTGACAAATTCTTCTCCGCCGGGCAACAGTACTGCGTGGCCACGCGGAGCCCTGTCCCCACCGATACAGCCCAACGGCGGCAGCCCCCAAGCCTCTGCTTCTACCACGCGCAGTTCGGCCCCAAAGCCAGGAAGTGCCGGCCCCCGTGCAGTTTTCCCGCATCGAAACAAACGAAAGACCACTTGTCGGCTGCTATGGCTGTCGGCCGTTCAGGCAGTTTGTTATTTATTACAAACACCGACTCCGGACGTCGTTTTCTTTGCGACACGGGTGCCCAGGTGAGCGTCCTACCCGCGTCAACCATAGACATTCAAGGGGAATGTCCTTGAGGCCAACGGCAGTTCCATCCGCACCTTCGGGAAACGGAGCATGGCGCTTTGTTTTGGCGGGCAGCGGTTCACCTGGGACTTTGTCACGGCAAAAGTGTCCACCCCCCTGCTCAGCGCTGACTTCCTCTGCGCCAATGGCCTTTTGGTGGACGTCAAGAACCGACGTCTCATCAACGCTGAGACTTTCAGCTCGCTCCCGTGTTCCCTCAGCGGGTCCAGCACGACGAAGTTGTCCAGCGCACTCTCGGCCTCCGACGAGTTTTCCCGTCACCTCGCTGAGTTCCCAGGCCTCACAAAGCCCACGTTCTCGTCCGCCGCCACCAAACACGGGGTAGAACACCACAACTCGACCACCGGTCCGCCCGTCTACGCCTCGATCCGGGGAAACTCGTCATCGCTAAAGCCGAGTTCGACACCATGGAGCGCCTCGGCATCATCCGCCGGTCGAACAGTCCGTGGGCCTCGCCCCTACACATCGCTCCGAAACCAGGCGGCGGGTGGCGCCCGTGCGGCGATTACCGGCACCTCAGCGACGCGACGACCCCCGACCGCTACCCGGTCCCACACATCCAGGACTTTTCCGCCTGCCTGGCCGGGAAAGTGGTATTCTCGAAAGTGGACCTCGTCCGGGGTTACCACTAGGTCCCTGTCCGGCCGCAGGACGTCCCGAAAACCGCGGTGATCACCCCGTTCGGACTGTTAGAATTTCTCCGCATGCCATTCGGCCTCAAAAACGCCACCCAGGCTTTTCAACGCCTAATGGACACCGTGTTACAGGACCTGACATTCCTGTTCGTATACCTGGGTGACATCCTCATTGCCAGCGCCTCCAGGACGGAGCATGTGTCCCCACCTCCAGACTCTCTTCGAACGCCTCAGCCAGCATGGCCTAATCGTCAACCCGGCCAAGTGCCAGTTCGGGCTGTCCTCGATCGGCTTTCTCGGGCACCGCATCATGAAGGACGGGGCGGTGCCACTGCCATCGAAAGTGGAGGCCATGATGGACTTCCCGCGACCCCTCACCGTGAAGGCCCTGCAGGAGTTTTTGGGCATGGTGAACTCTTACCATCGTTTCGTCCCCCGAGCAGCCCAGCTTATGCGGCCCCTTTACGAGGCCCTCAAAGGCAAGCCCGACAAGCTCGCCGTCGACTCATCTGAGGAGATGGCCAATTCTTTCACGGACACGAAAAGGGCCCTGGCTAACGTGACAATGCTGGCGCATCCGCTACCTGATGCGCCGATCGCTCTCACCACCGATGCCTCGGACTATGTGGTCGGCGCCGTCCACGAACAGTGGGTCAACGGCACCTGGCAGCCGCTCGCCTTCTTCAGCCGGCAGCTCCGCCCCAACGGGCGGAAGTACAGCACCTTCGATCGCAAGCTTCTCGGCCTCTACCTCGCCGTCCGACACTTCCGTTTCCTACTGGAGGCTCGCCCATTCACAGCGTTCGTGGAGCACAAACCGTTGACCTTCGCCATGGCCAAAGCTTCCGAGCCGTGGTCGGCCCGTCAGCAACGCCAGCTGGCCTTCATCTCAGAGTTTACAATGGACATCCAGCATGTGGCTGGGAAAGACAACCCCGTCACCGACTGTCTCTCCCGAGCCGTCGCCAGCGCCGTACACCTCGGCATCGACTACACCCGCATGGCGGCTGACCAGGCCTCTGACCCGGATGTCCAGGCCCACAGGACGGCGGTCACGGGCCTTCAACTAGTGGACATCGCGTTCGACGATGCCGGCACCACACTCCTGTGCGACGTCTCCGTTGGGCAGCCACGTCCCGTCGTGCCCGACGGGTGGAGACGGCAAGTTTTCGACGCCGTCCATAACCTTTCCCACCCGGGCAGGAAGCCGTCACAGAAGCTGGTGGCGGCTAAGTTCGTCTAGCTCAGGCTCAGGAAAGACGTTCGCAACTGGGCCAGCACCTGCGTGGTATGCCAACGCTCGAAAGTGCATCGCCATACTAAGGCCCCGTTGGCGCCTTTCGCGGTGCCCGAGAGGCGGTTCGACCATGTTAACGTGGACCTGGTGGGGCCCCTGCCGCCCTCCCGCGGGTTCACCCGTCTCCTCACAATGGTCGACAGAACCACCCGATGGCCGGAAGCCGTCCCGCTGTCTTCAACGACGTCCGCCGATGTGGCTCGGGCGTTCATCAGCACTTGGTTCGCCCGGTTCGGCGCCCCATCTGACATTTCCTCCAACCGGGGGCCCCAGTTCACGTCGGAGCTCTGGAACGCTGTCGTCCGAGGCCTCGGGTTGAGACTCCACCACACCACACTCAGGCTAACGGACTGTGCGAACGGTTTCATCACTCCATGAAGGCCGCGCTCCGGGCCAGCCTCCGGGACGACAGTTGGATCGACAGACTCCCGTGGGTCATGCTGGGACTCAGGACCGCCCCCAAGGAGGACCTCCAGTCCTCGTCCGCCGAGCTCGTCTACGGACAGCCGCTGCGGGTTCCCGGGGATTTCGTCCCCAACGCAACGGAGCCTTGGTCCGCAGCCCGTCAGCGGTCCGACCTTCTGGACAACGCCAAGGTTTTCGCGCCGGTGCCCACGTTGCAGCACGGCCTCCCGCAGTCCCACTTTCCGCTCGACCTTCGTGTGGCGGAGTACATTTTCGTCCGCCACGACGCCCACCGGGGACCTCTTTAGCCACCCTACGATGGACCATTCCGCGTCCTGGAAACCGGGGACAAGACCTTCGTAGTGGATGTCAGCAGTAAGTCGGACTGCATTTCTGTGGACCGTCTTAAGCCGGCCCACCTGGATCTGGACCGACCCGTTGAGTTGGCGCAGCCCCCGAGGAGGGGCCGACCTCCGGTTTCTGCACCCTCAGTCCACCACCGAGCGCCAGAGGTCCCTCCGACGAACCCCCCAGTCCCCGCCCCGGAATTGAGGAGCCATTCCGACCGTGTGATCCAGCCCCCCCAGCGACTGACATTGCCAGTGCTAGTGAATTCTGGGGGGACATATGTGGCGGAGACCACATAGGGACAATAACACAATGTATAGCCAATGTTGTTATATGTACCTAAACACAATTCACTATGTATAGCAATGTTGTTATATGTATGTACTGGGTTGGGTTATCGGTGCAGGGTCCCTTTAAGAGCGTCGGTAGCGTGATGACGTCATGCGTCGTTTGCGTGATGACGTCACAACTCCTGCTACGGGGCTGAGACCCTCAGTCCTCATGGAGAGTGAATAAAGTAAGACACGTTTTGCCTTTGCTGCAACAAAAGTCTCAGAGCCTGTTGATTTCTATCGACCCCAACACGCCTTCAACATAGTAAAACGTCCCAACGCGCAGTAGTAGATCAAAATGATGATAGTTATAGGCTTCAGGGTGAAATGGGCAGAAGCATGGCAGATGGAGTTCAATGTGGAGAAGTGGGAAGTGATGCACTTTGGGAGGACTAATATGGAAAGACAGTATACCGTAAATGGTACAATTTTGAATAGTGTAGATGAGCAGAGAGACCTTGGTTTTCCTATACACGAATCCTTAAAGGTGGCAGGGCAAGTTGATAAGGTGGTTGAAAAAGCATATGGGTGACTTAGGTTTATAAATATCGAGGAATAGAATATAAAAGCAAAGAGATGATGCTAGAAATTTATAAATCACAGGTTAGGCCTCAGTTGGAGTATGGTGGACAATTCTGGGCACCACACTTCAGAAAAGATGTAACGGCATTAGAAAGGGTTCACCAGGATGTTACCAGGGATGAGGGGCCTCAGTTATGAGGATAGGTTGGAGAAGATAGGACTGTTCCCCTTGGAACAGAGAAGGTTAAGAGGTGACCTAATAGAGGTTTTCAAGATGATGAAAGGTTTTGATAGAGGAGATAGAGAAAAAATATTCCCTCTGGCGAGTGGGTCAATAACTAGAGGTCATAGATTTAAAATCACTAGAAAAAGATCTAGAGGGGAGATCAGGAGAATTTTTTTCACTCAGAATTGTCGGGATCTGGAATACTCTACCTGAAAAGGTGGTGGAAGCTGATTCCATAAATAATTTGAAAACAGGTACTTGTGGATGATGAACTTACGGGATTACGGACAAAAAGCGGGGATGTGGGACTAAGCACAATAGCTCTTTCAAAGAGACAGCACAGGCACGGCGGGCCGAATGGCCTCCTTCAGTGCTTTAATTTTCTATGAGTCTATGAGACAAAATACTACAGATTAATCCAAGATATTACTAAGAAAAATAAGATATAAAAAAAATACAAATAAATGAAATACAATTTGGTGGGTAAAAGCCTAAGGCAAGCAATTTGAAAAGTTATTTATATATAAATTGCACGAAACAAAGAAATAATAGTATTTACGGGAAAATTTATCATAAAAAATTGAAACTCTCACAGAAGCATTTTACTTGTTTTTTTATGTATGCTTATTTTGCAAATGCAACATGAAGATTCCTGCTTTAAAATGCTGTTTGATCATAATAATAATTTAAAATAATGAATCTAGGTAAGATACACTTTTTATCATTGATATCCATCAATTCCGCCTAACACTGGTTAATGCAGTTCAGGAAATATTTCTTCAAAGATTAGTACTGTACTACACTACAGCAGTGTGTGAATTCTTGTTCTACAGCAGTGAATAAGCAACTCATGTGTATCCCTCCTAAAGTAAATGTGCTTCCAAGCTATTGAGCAGCAACTACATTATAATATACAACATTCTAACAGAATATAAATAAATACATTTGGTTGCTCTTTGTTAAAAGGGCTCCCAACCATCTTCACACAAAAAACATCATTTTAGTTTTAGAAGAAAACAAATTATGTTGATATAAATGGTTTTAATATCTGTTGAAAAGAATCTTCAAGCTTCCAAACTGCTTCAAAATAAATGTTATTACCCAGCACCATTGTGCCTCAGGGAGTTGAAATATTCTATCTAATGGACCTGGAGTTATAACTTCCAATTTACTAGCTTTGAATGCTCAAAGGACCAGGGATGCACAAGAGGCCAGAATTGGAAGAGCGCAGAGATCTCGTAGGGTTGAAGGGCCGGAGGAGGTTACAGAGATAGGGATGGGGCGAGGCCATGGAGGGATTTGAGAACAAGGATGAGAATTTTAAAATCAAGGTGTTGCCAGACCAGGAGCCAATGTAGGTCAGCGAGCACAGGGGTGATGGGTGAAAGGGACTTGGTGCGAGTTAGGACACGGGAGTTTTGGATGAGCTCAAGTTTATGTAGATTGGAAGATGGGAGGCCAGCCAGGGGAGCTTTGCAATAGTCAAGTCTCGAGGTAGCAAAGACATGGCTGAGGGTTTCAGCAGCAGATGAGCTGAGGCAGGGGCGGTGTCGAGCGATGTTACGGTCGTGGAAGTAGGCGGCCTTAGTGATGGGGCGGATATGTGGTCGGAAGCTCAGCTCAGGGTCAAATACGACACCAGGGTTGCGAACGGTCTGGTTAAGCCTCAGACAGTTGGGAGGGATAGGGATGGATTCAGTGGCTAGGGAACGGAGTCAGTGGCAGAGGCCAAAGACAATGGCTTTGGTCTTCTCAATATTACTTAGTTGGAGGAAACTTCTCATTCAGTACTGGATGTCGGACAAGCAGTGTGACAAATCAAGAGACAGTGGAGGTGTCGAGAGAGGTGGTGGTGAGGTAGAGCTGGGTATCAGCCGGGTACACGTGGAAGAGGTGGTGGTGAGGTAGAGCTGGGTATCAGCCGGGTACACGTGGAAGAGGTGGTGGTGAGGTAGAGCTGGGTATCAGCCGGGTACACGTGGAAGAGGTGGTGGTGAGGTAGAGCTGGGTATCAGCCGGGTACACGTGGAAGAGGTGGTGGTGAGGTAGAGCTGGGTATCAGCCGGGTACACGTGGAAGAGGTGGTGGTGAGGTAGAGCTGGGTATCAGCCGGGTACACGTGGAAGAGGTGGTGGTGAGGTAGAGCTGGGTATCAGCCGGGTACACGTGGAAGAGGTGGTGGTGAGGTAGGGCTGGGTATCAGCCGGGTACACGTGGAAGCTGACGTCGTGTTTTCAGATGATGTCGTCGAGGGGCAGCAGGTAGATGAGAAATAGATGAAAGACACAGACCAAAGGGGATGCCTCAGTCCCAAGAAAAATAAGAGGGGTACAAGATGAGGGAAAAAAAAGAAGTGTTTATGTTGTAAATATTGTTTATGTTTGTGGATATAATCATTATATTTTTAGCTCCTTCACAATGGTCATTGCAGGGCCTATTGTGGCTGAACCATTACTGTGTAAATGGTTAAGATACTAAGCGTTGGCCAAATCGAATAACATAGGGACTGGAAATAGTTGTATGTTTTTGTTTGCAAGACAGAAATTGTAAAGTTTTTAACCTCTCTTTAGAAAACAACTCCAGAACTTCAGACTTCAGAAATCCAACTTATATTAAATTAAGTCACAAAAGATAGATCAGTATTTCCCTCCATGGAGTCTCTGCTCAAATGCGCTCATCAGATTTCCCCTTTATATAATAAAATAAACTAAGCAGATTCCATACATTGGAATGAACTAGTTTGCAAAACTGTAGACTGGCACATAAATTAGACACGATGACAGTTTATGTTATTGCTTTAATATTTCCATAATGTTTTAAAAATTTTAAAGGGCTAGAAATTCGGTATCGCCCCAATTGGGGCGCTAAATTTTTAAAAGTTGGAGAATTAGCGCCAGGCGCTAATCATTCTGACTTCCCGCTAAATTGATTGTTAGCGCTCCAAGAAAGAACTGGAGCGCTAAATCAAGTGCTAATCACCTAACTTAGGGTACTACACACAGAGAGAGCGGGTTGTTACCCGCAGAGCGATAACCAATTTCAGATGCACTCCATAGGATTACATAGGATATACGGCACAGAAACAGGCCATTCGGCCCAACCAGTCCATGCCGGCGTTTATGCTCCTCTCGGGCCTCCTCCCGTCTTTCCTCATCTAAATCTATCAGCGTAACCCTCGATTCCCTTCTCCCTCATATGCTTATCTAGCCTCCCCTTAAATGAATCTATACTATTCGCTCCAACCACTCCCTGTGGTAGCGAGTTCCACATTCTCACCACTCTCTGGGTAAAGAAGTTCATTGTGAATTCCCTATTGGATTTTTTGGTGACTATCTTATATTGATGGCCTCTAGTTTTGCTCTTCCCCACAAGTGGAAACACTCTCTCTGTATCTAGTCTATCAAAGCCTTTCATAATTTTAAAGACCTCTTTAGGTCACCCCTCAGACTTCTCTTTTCAAAAGAGAGACCCAGCCTGTTCATCCTTTCCTGATAGGTATACCCTCGCATTTCTGGTATCATCCTTGCAAATCTTTTTTGCACCCTCTCCAGTGCCTCTATAACCTTTTTATAATATGGCCAATCGGAACTCATCATTCACACTGGCTCCTTCCAGTTCTTAAAGGGGAGTTTCAATCATTCTGCACAACCTCGCTCTCAACATTGCTGGCTCTGAAGGCGACCTCTAAGCAACTCAACAGCTACACCTCTTATCCTCATGGCTGATCTCAAGTCTCAGGGAAAGAGCGCGCCGTTTCAGCGACCAGGCATTGGAGGCATTGTTCGTGGCAGTCAAAAGGAGGCCATTGCCCCAGGTCTTCAGGGCAATGTGGAGGGAGGTGGCTCAGGACGTCTCGGCCAGCAGTGTGGTCCTCAGGACCCTCACACAGTGCCGTAAAAAATTCAACGACCTCACTCAGGTGGTCAGGGTGAGTACATGCTTCAACAAGTCCTACATACCAGCATCTGAACCTCAGTCTGTACACACTGCACAAACCACCACACCCCCACCACTCACCTACCAAGCATCTCCACCTACTAAAACTCACATCCACATCTCACGCCTTGCCTACAATCACAGCTATTCAACTACGGCAGGCACATCTCAAGGCATTCGATAAGGTGCCACACAAGAGGTTATTAAACAAAATTAGGGCTCATGGGATTGGGGGTAATATACTAGCATGGATTGAGGATTGGATAATGGACAGAAAACAAAGTAGGAATAAACGGGTCATTTTCGGGTTGGCAGGCTGTAACTAGTGGGGTACCGCAAGGATCAGTGCTTGGGCCTCAGCTATTCACAATCTACATCAATGATTTGGATGAGGGGACCAAATGTAACATATCCAAGTTTGCTGATGATACAAAGCTGGGTGGGAATCTAAGTTGTGAGGAGGATGCAAGGAGGCTTCAAGGGGATATAGACAAGCTAAGTGAATGGGCAAGAACATGGCAAATGGAATATAATGTGGAGAAATGTGAAGTTATCCATTTTTTTTAATGATGAGAGATTGGGAAACGTTGGTGTTCAGAGGGACCTCGGTGTCCTTGTAATCGAATCACTGAAAGTTAACATGCATGCAAGCAATTAGGAAAGCAAATGGTATGTTGGCCTTTACTACAAGAGGATTTGAGTATAAGAGTAAAGACGTTTTACTGCAATCATATGGGGCCCTGGTGAGACCACACCTGGTGTATTGTGTACAGTTTTGGTCTCCTTACCTAAGGAAGGATATACTTGCCATAGAGGGAGTGCAACAAAGGTTCACCAGACTGATTCCTGGGATGGGGGGATTGTCCTATGAGGAGAGATTGAGTAGACTAGGCCTATATTCTCTAGAGTTTAAAAGAATGAGAGGTGATCTCATTGAAACATACAAAATTCTTACAGGGCTTGACAGGGTAGATGTAGGGAGGATGTTTTCCCTGGCTGGTGAGTCTAGAACTAGGGGGTCACAGTCTCAGAATAAGGGGTCGGCCATTTAGGACTGAGATGGGGAGAAATTTCTTCACTCAGGGGGTGGTGAATCTTTGGAATTCTCTACCCGAGGGCTGTGGAGGCTCACTTGTTGAGTATATTCAAGACAGAGATCAATAGATTTTTGGATATTAAGGGAATCAAGGGATATGGGGAGAGTGCAGGAAAGTGGAGTTGAGGTAGAAGATCAGCCACAATCTTAATGAATGGCCAATTGGCTTGAGGGGCCAAATGGCCTTCTCCTTCTCCTATTTCTTATGTTCTTATCTCCCAAACACATAGTTGCACACTCACTCACACACTTTCCTTTCTCTTGCAGGCCAAGCTGGCCCACAATAGGAGGGAGCAGGAACGAACAGGCGGGAGTGAAGCGGAAATCCAACAGCTTACAGAACTAGAGGAGCAAATGCTGAGAGTCATTGGGCACCAGGTGGTGGGCGCCGTGGCCGTCGGTAACGTCGACTCCCTTGGGGGCAACAACGGTTTGTTCATCCCCTCTCCTTCTCTCATCCCACTTCCCCCTCACACCACAAACCTTTCCCACTTTCCAGCTCATTATACTGTCTGCATTCCTTGCTCCCTTCCTGACCCCTGCCCTCACCTTAAGGCGAGTCTTGTGCCTTTATGCTTTCAGATAATCAGCAAGCAGCTGACCAGCCTGTCCCTGAGCCTCCCAGTGAGAGTGAGGCAGGAGAAGAGGAGGAGGAGCAAAGCACCGCATCACTGCATGTCTCACCCACAGGCACCACCTCAGATACTGGGACTACGTGATCTTCAGAGGCAAGTTTAGTTGAGGGGTGTGCACTCGGTAATGCGTCGGGGACGAGCGGGTTACAGCAAGACCGGGGGAAAGGGTAGCTCAGGAGCCAGTTCCCCGGAGGGCGAGTTCTGCTGCACAGGACTCAGATGAAGACCTCGATGGGGAGGCATTCACAAGAAGGGTGAAGGGCATGCACACCGAGATGATAGGTGCAATGGCAAGGGTGCCCAAGAGCCTGTCGGCAATGGTAAGGAGCGTGGAGGAGTCCGCCTGCAACGTTGCGCAGAGCTCTGCGCACATCATGGAGCCCATCCCTGGCAGTCTGTAGAGGATGGTAGACTCCCAGAGACCATGGGGACCTAGATCTCATGTCGCGTGTCATGGACGATGTGGCAGCTTCCATTGCAGCACAGGCAGAAGCCACGCAACGTTAGTGCTGTAATGCAGTCAATGGTTGCTGCCATCGAGTCTCAGACTGCTCTCATGCAGCCTCAGCTTAATGCCACGCAAGCTCTGACTTCTGCCATCGTCGCTGGGTCGATCACAGTCCACCGGGGATCTCACAGTATCGCAGCAGGCCACCAATCTATGCTCCAGCAGATTGGTATAGATGCTGAGGGTCTGTCTGGGGGAGTGGCAGTGGGTCAGTGGAGCAGGAACCTGCAGTCCTCTCTCAGGATGACAGCATTCCTGCTCCCACCACTGCCACTCTGCCATTGCCCTTGTCGCTGTCTGTCATCCAGCCAGCCCAGACGGCCGGCGCCCAGCCTAAGGTGGTGCAGTGTACAGCCGGGCCTTCCAGGCTCAGAGCTAGTCGAGGGCGTCCTGCAAGGCCATCTGTAGTCTCTGGCACCGACACTCAGCAGCCTTCCACCAGCTCTGCTGCAGCCACTGGGACAGACTACGTAGGAGCAGATTAGGAAAAGGCACTGTAAAGAGAGGAAATAAGGGTTTGCACAAGTTAATATTGTTGTATATATGTGTTTACTGAATAATGATAAATTTATTAATTGAATTTGGCAGAATTTGTGGTGTCTCTCATTTCAGCTTTGCGCTGTGATATGGCCTGTGAAATGAATGGAATGATGGGGATGTGGTCAGCAACTGGGATGTGGGGTATATTTTATTGGGACCGTAGTCTGATGAGGCTGTCACTGACTGCCCTTCCAGAAGGCCGATTGAGTGGCTGCCTCCTCCCTTGCTGCTGTTCCTCCCCCTCCTCCTGAGGTGGTGCAGCTATGCCTGGTGGCAATGGTTGGGCCCTCATGATGGCCAAGTTGTGGAGCATGCAGCACACCACGATGAAAAGGGACACCTGCTCAGCCGAGTACTGGAGGGCTCCTCCCGAGCGGTCAAGGCAGCGGAACTGTTGCTTGAGCACTCCGATGGTCTGCTCGATGATGTTCCTGGTGGCAGCATGGCTCTCATTAGATGAGTGCTAGGCAGGAGTGTTGGGATTGCGGAGGGGAGTCATGAGCCAGATGGAGAGCGGATACCCCTTGTCTCCGGCCAGCCAGCCGCGAGTTTGAAGTGGTGGCTGGAAGAGTGCTGGCACACCGGTCTGGAGCAGGATGAATGCATCGTGGCTGCTGCCAGGATAGCGGGCATTGACGGTGAGGATTCGCTGTCTGTGGTCGCACACCAACTGGACATTAAGTGAGTGGTAGCCTTTGCGGTTACGGAAGACCTGAGGATTGTTATGCGGTGCCCACAAAGCCACGTGGGTGCAGTTAATGGCGCCCTGCACCAATGGGAACCCCGCTATCCTGGCAAAGCCACATGCACGCTCGTCCTGCTCCTCTCTGGTGATGGGGAAGGAAATGTAGTCCCTTCTCCTACTGTAGAGAGCCTCTGTGACCTCCCGGATGCAGCAATGGATGGCGAACTGCGCGATGTTAGATATGTCTCCTGCTGCAGACTGGGAGATTCCGCTGGTGTAGAAATTGAGGGCGACGGTAACCTTGACTGTCACTGAGAGAGTCGTGGTGGTCCTGATCTGAGGCTCGAGGTCTGGCTGCAGGAGGTGGCAGTGCTCTGTGACCACCTCCTTGGTGAGGCGGAGCCTTCTAAGACACCGCTCCTCAGTTAAATTTATGTAGGAGAAGTTCTCCCGGAATACCCTGGGAGGGTAAGGCCTCCTGTTGAGAGCCCTGTTGGCCCTCCTCCCTCTGGCCACATTTTCCAATCTTTGTCTCCGCCTCCGCTGCCGTCGACATTGATGCTGGAGGGCAAGGTCGAGTGCCAGTACAGCCCCCATTAATGTAACCAAGTGTAGGACTTTGAAATCTTTGCAGAATGAAAGTGACAAATTTTTAGCAGGCAGAACACTCCTGAAAGTAACAAACGTTTAACTCACTGAAAACAGCTGTTTTACAATGTGAAACTGAGAAGGCAGCATTGATTGGTCACTAAAATGAAAGCGGATGTTGATCCCTTTAAATACCGTTCCTACAGTGGCCATCCGAATGCATAAGGCCTCCTCTTCCTGCTGTTGTTCAGGCCAGGCACCAAGGCAGGGGGCGATAGTCAATTTTGTATCTGGGCCGCTAACGGGGCGTTGTGCATTGACGTCACGATCTGGCAGGTGCTAAAGGCCTAGGCGCCCCGGGTGAATTTTGCATGCGGCGTTGGATTCGCCGCGCCCCGCCGCAAACCCATTAGCGCCCCCCCCCAGGCGCTAATGGGAGGCACTAACATGCCAAATTTCTCCCCCTTCATATTTGAAACACATATAAAGCAGTGATTGATCCCAGAGAACATCTTTCAGTTTCTCATCAACGGTTTCAGTTGCAGTCATATTAGAAATTATAGACTGACCCAAAAATCTGCGGGACCAAATTCAAAAGCAATTAATTGCCTGTGAAACGCTTTGTGATGTTCTGGGGATGAGAAAGGCACAATATGAATGCCAGTTCTTACTTTGATTCTTTCTATTGCTGTTACCACAAGGCCCACTCAGCCACTTTAAAATGAAGTGTATCATCACATATCTACAATTACAGATGTTGGACTAGTTGCCATCAATTAATACGTCTGAAGTCAGTTTTTAGTTGATTTTAAGTCGGGTAGATTTTATCTTTTTTGCAAAGAATGTGGTGCTTTCATTTCTTTATTGTTCTGTTTCATGCTCATAATCATATTTGGTGCTCCAGAGTACTGATTCTCATCAAAATTGCTACATGCTGCCTTTGGCTCACATTTGATGAAAGGAGTGCTGAACTACGTCTAAAGATGTGAAAGCATTTTGGTAGGATAGGGAAGGTCAGTCAACCAAAAGGACAGTGAAGCCTATTTCTGTGCTGAGACCCACTACAAAAAGGTTGTGGTCTGTCATTCACAGCTCTGACACAGGCTGTGCTGTGCCCGCCCCCTGTCCCTCCCACATAAAGCTGGCAATGATGGGATCAAAGCTTTCTCTCCCCTGGTATGCTAGGGCCCTAAGCGACATTACTTTAGGCAGTCTCAATCCAATTCTAAGTAGGTCGAATTCCACAGTGCAGATTGTCCACAATGGCAGCACCAAGCTGGTGGTTGGGTCACCACAGAGGTTTCTGGTATGGCTGAAGTGGGAAGTGCAAATGTCACATTAGGTTGATTAATTCTGAGGTTGGAGTTAAAGTTGGAAAGTCCTACAAAAGACAAAATCCAGGAGAGACAAGGCCCTAAAATGATCACTGAATATTTACGGAGAAACGGCTTATATATTTATATCTTAGCAGCACTCAGTGGGGCACTATAATTGGCATCAGAGACCCCAAATTAGAAAGAGGAAAAATCATCATTGATTCACACAGCTGATCACTACCCAGTAACTCCTGCTGAAGGAGGCTTGGGTTCAGCTCCAGTGGCACCAGAGTGGCTGCTTGGATCAAATACCAGAGAGCCACTGTCACCTGTGGGTCCACACCCCAGCATGAGTGACTGCATTTAAGAGAAAAAATATAAGGGGGAAAAAACAGTTGTACAAGAGCAAAAATGAGCTTGTGACTGGCATCCTGATGGGGGTCATTTTAAATTTCAGCAGGTTTGGAAAACTGGTGGTAGCAGATTGACCGCCCGTCATACTCACTGCCCGATTTTCCTTTCCATTTAAGTTAATGTAAAGGAACATTGGACCGGGTGTATAACAGGCGGCCTACCACTACCACCAGCTTCCGTCCTCGCTGAGGTTTAAAATTACTCCCCGATGTTCCTATACATAACCTCAGCTTTCAATCCTCCACAACGTTGCTACAGCAAAGGAGACACTGGAAGTTACGGCTAAGTGAAGAAATATTATATTTCGATAACCAATCTCAAAAACATCATGAATACGAAAGCCCATTTTGAAAGGCCAAATACTGCACAATGCGCTTTTAATGGGGCAATGTCTTTACACACAAAAAAAATCTTTTGCAAGCTCATTTCTGTTAGGGTATGGAGAAAAGTCAGAACAATCATGCATCAACTTCACACTGACACTGGCACAATGATGTGTCTTATTTCAATTAACTTCAATGAGTCATATGTCTGGAAACAAAACAAAATGATTGTCAAATTCTTTTTCAGAAAGACAATTACATAGGATTACACAGGATATACAGCACAGAAACAGGCCAGTCGGCCCAACCAGTCCATGCCAGCGTTTATGCTCCACTCGAGCCTCCTCCCATCTTTCCTCAGCTAATGCTATCAGCATAACTCTCTATTCCCTTCTCCCTCATATGCTTATCTAGCCTCCACTTAAATACATCTATACTATTTGCCTCAACCACTCCCTGTGGTAGCAAGTTCCACATTCTCACCACCCTTTGGGTAAAGAAGTTTCTTCTGAATTCCCTATTTGATTTGTTGGTGACTATCTTATATTCATGGCCTCTAGTTATGTTCCTCCCCACAAGTGGAAACATTCTGTATCCACTCTATCAAAACCTTTCATAATTTTAAAGACCTCTAGTAGGTCACCCCTCAGCCTTCTTTTTTCAAGCGAAAAGAGACCCAGCCTGTTCATCCTTTCCTGATAAGTATACCCTCGCATTTCTGGTATCATCCTTGTAAATCTTCTCTGCACCCTCTCCAGTGCCTCTATATCCTTTCTATAATATGGCGACCAGAATTGTATGCAGTACTCCAAGTGTGGTCTAACCAAGGTTCGATACAAGTTTAGCATAACTTCTCTACTTTTCAATTCTATCCCTCTAGAAATAAACCCTAGTGCTTGGTTTGCTTTTTTTTATGGCCATGGCCACTTTTAGCGATTTGTGTATTTGTACTCCGAGATCCCTTTTGCTCCTCTACCCCACACAAACTCACACCCTCCAAGTAATAAGTGACATCCCTATTCTTCCTATCAAAATGTAATACCTCACATTTATCTGTGTTGAAATTCATTTGCCAATTATATACCCATTCTGCAAGTTTATTAATGTCCTCCTGTAATTTGTTGCAGTCCTCCTCAGTATTGACTACTGACTCAGTATCCCCCCCCAATTTGGTGTCATCTGCAAATTTAGAAATTGTGTTTTTGATTCCAAAGTCTAAATCGCTAATATAAATTGCAAACAACAGTGGTCCCAGCACTGATCCTTGTGGAACACCACTACCCACCTTCTGCCAATGTGAATAGCTACCCCTTACCCCTAATCTCTGCTTTCTGTCTTGAAGCCAACTGGCTATCCAATCTGCTACTTGTCCCCTGACTCTGCATTCTCTGACCTTATTCATTAGTCTATTATGTGGAACCTTATCAAAGGTCTTTTGAAAATCTAGATAAATTACATCTGCTGCAGTACCCTTGTCTACTCTCTCTGTTACCTCTTCAAAAAATTCAATGAGGCTGGTCAAGCAAGACATTCCCGTTTGAAATCCATGCTGACTATTCATTATTATATTTTTGTCTTCCAGATGTTCTTCTATTTTCTCCTTTAGTAGGGATTCCATTATTTTTCCTACCACTGATGTTAAGCTGGCTGGTCTATAGTTCCCTGGACATGTTCTATCTCCCATCTTAAATATAGGTATTACGTTAGCTATCCGCCAGTCCTCTGGCACTACACCTTTTTTTAACAAATTATTAAATATGTGTAGTAATGCCTCTGCTACTCTTCCCTAGATTCTTTTAAAATGCGTGGATGTAATCCATCTGGACCAGGGTTTTTTTCCTCTTTGAGTTTGATTAGTTTATTTAATATATCTCCTCTTTTTATTTTAAATGCATTTATTTCATTACTAATCTCATGTTCCAATGTCATGTCCACCTGCTCTATCTCCCTGGTAAATACTGAAGCAAGGTAATTATTTAATATTTCTGCCATCCCGCTATCGTTACCTGTGGTATTATCCTGTTCATCCCTTAATGGCCCTATTCCCATCCCAACCTTCCTTTTTTTATTGATGTGCCTATAAAATATTTTACTATTTTGTTTTATGTTCCTCGATAATTTAACTTCATAGTTCCTCTTTGCCTTCCTAATTTTTTTTAAATTTCTCTCCTAATCTTTTCGTATTCTCCCTTATCATGCTCTCCCCTGCTGTCCATGTACTTAATGAATGCCTCTTTCCTTACCCTCAATTTTTCCTTTATGGCTTTATTCATCCATGGTGTCCCATTAGTGCTTATTTTGTTCTTTTTTTTTTAGTGGAATATATTTTTCCTGGACTCTGTTGAACACCATTTTAAATGCTTCCCATTGCTGTTCTATGTCATTGTTTGCCACTATTGTCCATTTTATTTTCCCAAGTTCTATTCTTAGCCCCTCAAAATCAGCTTTTCTCCAATCTATTACCCGAGTCTTCGTCATACTTATGACCTTTTCAATTATTATCTTAAAGCGTATTACATTATGGTCACTATTGCCTAGATGTTCCCCTACTTTTACTTCTCTTATCTGCTCTGGTTCATGCCCCATTACTAGATCCAATAGCGAATCCTCCCTTGTTGGGCTTTTTACATATTGGGTTAGAAAGGAGTCCTGTACACATTGTAGGAACTCCATTCCCTTATCCCCTTTACCTACCTCTTCTGTCCAATTAATATAGGGGTGGTTGAAATCCCCCATGATTACTATTCCATACTCCTTTAAAAATATTTAACTTACAATGTTTTTTATATAGTTCCATAGTAAGGTATTCTTCGGAAAAATACTCAAGGATAATACCATTGTAGAGACTTATGCCAAAGTATTCTTTAGGACAAACAGGAACATGTAACGTTTTACATCCCTGAAATCATTTTTTTAGGTGTATGGCATTCTGAAGAGGAATCGATAGTCTAAATGCAGTTATGAGCTTGATATAGGATTCATCACACATGTTACAAGAGCAGCTGGTAATAAATATAATTTGTCATATGAAATCCCTATAAACAATGAGACCATTTTTTTCCCCAGATTGGGCAATAAAAATATAGGCACAGAACCAAGTGCAAATAGTCACTTATGGTCCTGATTTTAACTCAGGGCAGAAATTGGATGGGCAGGGGACAGCGCGAGCAGGAAGACACCATGACATGACCCAGAGGACTTGCAATTGTTTGAGCCAATTCCTTCAGAACTCTGGGATGAAAGTTGACAGAGCCAGGAGCCTGTACCTCCAAATTCTGGCATTTTTTCCCCTCCTTTCTTTTGTGAACACTGTTGAAAGTAACGGTAAGTTCTCTATCTTCGGACGCCACTTCCTCAATGTCATTTTTTAGTGGGCTTTTGTGCCCTTTTGTTTACTCCTGGCATACTGCTTTACTGTTCTGCTTTATGCTTCCATCTGTTTGCCTCACGATCTTATTAGTTTCTTGGCATTCCTCGGTCTATCTTTATAGAACTCCCCATCCTGTTCCTTTCCTGAACATTAAAACATTTTGTATGCTTTCTATTTCTCCCTAATGCCATTCACAACTTTTATTCTGTCCCTAACCTATTTCAGGGATAAATTGCTTTTGCATCCTAAAGACTATGGGTGAAAAATTGAGCCGTGCCCCCTTTGGGGTGCTAACTTCACCGGGGCGCAACTTTTAGCACCACGGAAAAATGAATGCCCCCGCGACCGAAATTGTGTGGTAGTGCCCCAAGAGGGAGGCGGGGTGCTACTAGAAGCACCCCGCCTCCCTTTTGGGGCGTTGCGAGGGAATATTGCAGCATGTCGTGCCACGCTATTGCAGGCCTTCCTCCCCTTCTTAAAGGAGAGGGGCTTGCGCAGCGCGACCCGAGGCCCAGCTGGCCCCCCGGGGATCGGGAGTACTGGCAAAAGAGCCCGGCACTCAAGAGAAGTGCCGGGCTCGTGGAGCACAGCCGCCACTCTGCAGGGGGGGGGGGGGGGCGGGTCTGGAGGCCAGGGACGGGTGCGGAGGCAGGTGCTGGCAGGCAGCCAGCAACAAAAATGGCCGCCCGGCACCTCGCCTTTAAATAGCACTGCCCTGGCCGCAGGTAGGCCCCCCTGACTCCGTCGGACATAGCGTCCGGCGGTAAGACAGGGGGCGCTACCGAAGATCGCGGCCGGGGCATTGTGCATGGCGATGACGTCATTGCTAGCAGCGCAGCGACTAACCTCCCACTGAATTTTGCGGGAGGCGTTGGCAGCGCTGCGCCCGGGCGCTAGTTACTTTGCGCCCCGTTAGCGCGGAGGCGCAAAACAACCGAATTTTCCCCCCTATCACTTTCAAACTATTCCATTTTCCTTCAACATCTTTCCTTCCAGTATCTCGTCCCATTTTAACATTCCCATACATTCAGTCATACTCTTAAAAATCAACTTGTTTAATATTTAGCTTTATAATTGCCTTCCATTTGTTTACTACCCTCATGTTCACTCTGAATGTCAGAAGATTATGGTCACTAGATACCAAATGTTCCCTTACTTCTACGGTGCTTATTGTTCCCTCCTCATTCGTTTGAACTAAATCCTATATTGCATTAACCCTTGTGGGTTGCTTAATGTACTGTTTTAGAAATGAATCCTCTCAATTTCAGTAAATTCCCACTCGCATGCAGACTGTCCCCATTGTGTACTCCAGTCAATATGAAGAAGCTTGAAATTACTACTGAAGAATAACTGCGTCCCTTTACTGTCCTTTAGTTCCATCCAAAGAAACTCAGTACTACTTCGAGCATCCAACTCCATTGTAACTGCTCCAACTCAACCAAATAATGCCACCCCACCTCCTGCCTTACTTTCCCAATCCTTCCTAAAACACACAAGACCCTGCAAGTGAACACCCAATCATCATCTGATTTCAACCAGGCTTCAGTCACTCCTACAACATCAATGGATACAGTGGTTACTGGACTAGTAATCCAAAGGCCTGAACTAATGATCTAGAGACGAGAGTTCAAATCCCACCACGGCAACTGGTGGGATTTGAATTCAGTTAAATAAATCTGGAATAAAAAGCTAGTATCAGTAATGGTGACCATGAAACTACTGGATTGTTGTAAAAACGAATGTCCTTTAGGGAAGGAAATCTGCCATCCTTATCCGATGTGACTCCAGACCCACAGCAATGTGGTTGACTCTTAACTGCCCTCCGAAATGCCCTAGCAAGCCACTCAGTTATAACAAACCACTACAAAGACTGCAACGGTTCAAGAAGGTGGCTCAGCACCACCTTCTCAAGGGCAATTAGTGATGGGCAATAAATGCTGGCCTTGCCAGCAACGCCCACATCCCAGGAACAAATTTTAAAAAAAAATTCTGCCCTGGGTTGGGAATTTGTTCTGTTCATTTCCCACTGCTATCCCACCTGGCAGAGGGGAATCCAGACCTTTACTCAGCAGACTGTCCTAGTCTTCCAAATGGAGTTGAAAGTGCTACAGGAGGGAATGGAGGAAACCAGGAGAAAAACTGTGCGTGGGAAGGAGAAATACTTGTATTGAAGGCAAAAAACAAACATCTGTTGTCTTAGTAACAGAAACACTTTTCGGAAAAATATCTGCCACTGCCCCATCCCAAAAAAGTAGAGTCTATATCCATTTTTATAAAAGGGTGGAGTAAAATAATGGATTACAGTATGGTTGACAGTAAGGCACGACAAAAAATTCAGACATGTTAATTAACTAGATTGCAAAAAAAAGAACTGCAAGCTAGACTCAATAATGAATACTTAAGGCACATGTCTCAGTGTCTGCATGGTATTATAAATGGGTGACTATAACATGCGGTTACAGTAACATTCCACAGTGAAGCAGTAAATAGATTTACTGCAGCGTCCGTTTGCCTCTGCACCATAGTGTAAGATAGCTTTGGAACAGCTGTATAAATTGTTACTAATGAGGAGTAAATATTAGTGAAAAGTTACCTTGAGTTTGAACTAACTGGGTAATCATTTCTAATTGGTAACTGCAATCATTTCAGACGACTTACTAATGCAAGAATTCCTATTGTAGAGAGCAGACTTTGAATGGGAACATGCCCAGTTTAATCACGCTTAGCACTCCACCTAAAACTGAAGACACTTAGTCATTTAATTAACAAATACAAAGTCTGTGTCATGCCCAAATCAGAACTGCAAAATGCAGTATTATACCAGTGTTGAAAGCTGACTTCAGCTTGGATTTTCATCATAACCGGTACTGACGATTACAACACAAACCCCATAGCACCTTTACTGTATCTAACATGTCATTAAACACACTGCAAAGTTTCCAATTGATGGGTGAGACTTTGCCAAAATCAGCTAATTGATGAACAGCAAATACTTTTGAAGAAACATTGGTCTTTCAGTTTTGATATGGGTGTTCTAAGTATCCCTTGTAAGTAAAAATATGTGCAATGGACCCCAGTTATTCAGTCACAATCGTCAGTCCTCCTTATGGAATTGTGAAACTGTTGGTGAGTTTTAGTCACATCAGCAGATTCTGTGCCTGAGATATTGGCTTTTCTAAACTTTGACTAAACGTTGCTGACCCCAAAAACCAGTAAAACCAGATCAATAAGGGCTGAAATGTGCCCACCTCTAACCTCTATTGCTGATTCCATCAAAGTTCACGGAGTCAGGGCAAGGTCCCAAAAATGCCTTGGCAGGCTAGAGGTTCATCACTCACAAAGGAGCCTCCCTTAAAATAATTTAAATAAAATATCTTTAGGGAGTCCATATCCCAATCCTGGCCTGGACCTTCCGCCAAATCCCTAAATAGACCCAGGGCACAGGAACTCTGATGTTCAGATGCCCCTCCGGCCTTACATCAAAAGCACTGTAAGGGATGGCTGGAGGCTCCACCCCAAAAGATGGAAATCTTGTTGCTAAGTCCGGTCCTGGTGTAACCGGGTCTCGGCCTCGTTTCCAGACATTCCAGAAGCGATGGTGGGAGTCCCCTGGAAGTACTGCGAGTTTTTGGCCATGCTGTTTCCATTTTTTACCCTTCATATTGACTGAAGTTAGTGTTGGCCATTTCGAATCTGCCACGAGAATGCCCATGTAGTTTCTCCAGGTTCTACAGCAAGCATGTAACAACCTATACGGTATCATGTTTAATTCAAACTTGTCAAGAAGTTTCAAAAGTGGAAAAAAAAGGATTAATAAAGGTAATCCAGAATTGTCACTCTGACCAAGTGTTCTAAAAATAAGCAAAATAACTTAAAAATGAAGAAACAGAAGAACATTGAGAATTCAGGCAGGTAAATGGCAATAGACATTTGGACAAGTTACCTGGGACAGTCATCGAAGCAAATAGTATAAATAAGTTCAAGAAACAACTGGTTATGTTTCTGTTGTTATTAAAAGTGACATTCTTACTGAATAAGGCACTGGTTACACTCGAATGTATTATGTACAATACTGGTCGCAACAGAAAGGATATTATTGCCCTTAAAATGTTTCAGTGTAGTACAAGAACCAAGATGAAATTTGGCCGGATTCATTCGTTGCACTGGAATTTACTGTAATTTAGAGAGCCCTCTACAGGGGATCTGGAACCTGTGTGAACAGGACAAGCAATTGTGTATCTCCTTAACCAATTAGAATGAAGAATTGTTAATGAGCAGCACAGTGTCTGAACCAGGAAGTGTCCGTTAGTATCAAATTCAATGTCAAATCAGGTACAGAAAGCAAAATAAAGCGAGGGTAAGAAAGATGGGATTAAGAGAGATAAAAAATGTTTTTAAAAATTATTATTTTTTATTTTATAAAATCTCCAACAGTAATTATAAGTTGAAGGAATGAGACTCCACACTTGCAAAAGTTACTTTTCAGTGCCAGAGAGATTGTTTGGGAGTAATTAAGTCTTAACACACCATTAATTGACAAACTACTCCTGCACATCCCACTTTACCCTTACATCTCTCTCTCTATTTACATAATCACTTCACTATTCGACTATGCTGCCCTCACACTCGCTATCACTGTGATGCTATGACAACAACGAACAACGCACAGGGAGGGCCCTTGGTATTGGCACCTCACTCCATCTTTATCTCCTTCTAAGCATCTATGCTATGGATTCTCTACACTCACTCCATCATTCTCACTCAAACTCCATTTGTGTCCTTCACTGCAGGACAAGAGAGCCCACAATAAGAGGGAGAGGGCTAAGACGGGAGGAGCCATTGCCCATCTCACCAATGCTGAGGAGGCGGCCCTGGAGATCATTGGATGTGATGGGGATGTGGAAGTAGGGGACGGTCAGACGGGCGCAGCAGAGCAAGCTGGTGACAGGATAGAGTTGCATCCCTCTCAGTTACATTGCATAAGTGACTGATATGGCATCTGATGCTCATACAGATTGACTTATGATGATCTGCACTATTCCATGTGCATGCTATGTTAATATCACATGTCTAACTCATGCCTTTACTCCCACACAGGACCATCGACAGCCCCCCTCCCCACTGTCCAGGAGGAAGAGCCTGAGCCGGAAGACTCCTTAGAGGAACCTGCAACCTCTGAGGGCGCAGCGTCAGCAGAATTAAGCGCACCCAGCACCAGCGCAGATACGCACACCTCGGTGGGACCTTCACGACATAGAGAAGTTGTCACCTGGTGTATGCACCAGCGCAGGTACGCACACCTCGGTGGGACCTTCACGACATAGAGTAGTTGTCACCTGGTGTATCACAGCTCACAAGTGAGCATCAGCAGATGATGGAGACAGAGACAGCAGTGGGAGTCCTCGTCGGAGGCCGCAGGGCGCTCCCAGCTCTGCTCAGCTGCATGTGGACCCTGTGCCTCAAGGTCCATCCAGAAAGAGAGCGGTGCTGGAACTCCAGGAACAAGTGCAGGAGTCTCTGGCAGGTTTTGTCTCCAGGGTTACTGCGAGTGTGGAGAGGATGGAGGAGTCCTTTGTGGAGGCAATGGCGCATGAAAGCACCATCACGGAAAGGATGGCAACCTCTGTGGAAATGATAGCTACCTCCATAGTAAGGATGGCTACCTCTCTGGAAAGGTTGGCTACGGTAGAGGAGAGGATGGCTATGACTATGGAGGAAATAAGTCGCCAGAGTCTGGAAAACATGGTGAATGTTCAGAATAGACTGACATCTCTGGAGGAGCGATGGGCAGCTATCGAGCAGAGAAACCAGAGCTTCATGGAAGTCCTTTTGAGTAGGACTGCCAGTGCAGATATGGGTCCTCATGGCCCCGCTGATGTGCAGCAAGATGTTGTCAAGCCACTTGCTAGCATTGAAGTGAGACTGATCCATGAGAGGGATGTTGGTGGCAGGCAACAAGGAAGTGGGGGCTCCTCTCTAAGCGCTCACACTCCCATGCCACTGAGTAGCCCTCGGTCAGAGCCCCACCAGAGTCCTCACCCAACTGAAATGGGCGTCTCAGCCCCTGCACAGCCACAGGAGGAGCAGACTGTTGCTGAGCCCTGACAGGCTTGCAAACCCAGAGGACGCCCACCAAAGGTGTCGAAGCAGGAGCAGCATGAAAGTGAGCAAGGTGTCTCTACATCTGCTGAAGCTACAGGGGAAGCACCACGTAGAAGCACACATAAGAGGAAGATAAAGCACAATTAGTCACAAGGGTAGTCACTTGGGTGTTCTGTTGTGTTGTATTTAATTTTTGCCATTGTCATCCTTTTGTGCAATGATTAAACAGAAGTGATGGCAAACAGTTGAAGTTCTGGCCTATGTGATCTGGGAAATGGAAGTTGCACATTGAGGGCTCAGGGCGACTTGCATTTGTAATGATGTTGGTCAGAGTGTTAGGAACCCACAGGTTTTTGTCCATTGTCTGTGGTGTGATAAGAAGGTGCCAGCCACATGTGTTTGATTTGTCTACCTAAGCGAATCTGGCAAAGATTAGTGCATCCCTTGCATCCCGGGCAGCAATGTGCTCGCGTGCTGCTACAGCTTGCTCATCCGCCTCCGCAAGGTGGTCTTCCTCCTCCTCCTCATCTGAGGAAGCTATGCGCTGAGTCAATTGTTCCTCAGGCAGCTGCAAGCCACGATGTTGTGCAGTGCACAGCAGACCATGGAGATTCTGGAGACCCTGGCTGCTGAGTACTGTAGGGCTTCACCTGATCCGTCAAGGCACCTGAATTGCATCTTCAGCAAGCCGATGGTTTGCTCAATGATGGATCTGGTCGAAATGTGGCTGGCATTGTAGCGCTCCTCAGCTTTGTTCGATGGCCTCATCAGCCAGGTCTTCAGGGGATAGCCCTTGTTACCAAGTAGCTATCCAGAAAGTTGTGTTGGCGGATTGAAGAGCGGAGGCACACTAGACTGCCGCAGGATTAATGAATCATGACAACTGCCAGGGTACTTTGCGCAAATATGCAAAATGTCCTTCCGGTGGTTACACACCAGCTTGCGGTTGACAAAAACAGCTGAGTTGTGATGGGTTGCCCTAATGGCCACATGTGTGCAGTCTATGACGCCCTGCACCCTTGGCAAGCCTGCCATATTTGCAAAGCCAACCGCACGCGCGGTTACACTTGCCTCATCCCTGGAGAAGTGGATGTAATTGTGCGCCTTTACAAAGAGGACATCGGTTACCTGTGTGATGCAAGTGTGTGCGGCCAACTGGGAAATGCTGCTGATGTCTGCTGATGAGCCCTGGAAGGACCCTGAAGCAAAGAAACTGAGTGCAGTGGTGACTTTGACAGCCACTGGTAAGGAGTGTCCAGCCGCTCCTCTGGGCTCCAGGTGTTGGTGCAGCATTGCGCAGATGTCAGCGACTACCTCTCGCGAAAGTCTCAGCCTCCTTTGGCACTGCTGCTCACTCATGTTGAGGAAGCTCATCCTCGGCCTGTAAACCCTGTGTTGGGGGTATTGCCTGCGGCGCGGAGCAGCCCTGCACTGACGCCCTCTGCCCTGTATGTATCATCAGGTGGCTGAGCAGGAGGTTGGCGCTCCTGTTGTTGCTGCTGCTGTTGTTCCTGGTTCTGCTGCTGCCACGGCTGCTGTTCCTCCAAATCTGAGGACCAGGATGAAAGGAAATAAATGGTTCCCATGCTGCTGGAAGATATGTCAGTTGAGGAAGTGCTCAGTCAATGTGGGGAGAGGGTTTTCCCAGGATGTCACAGTGGAGATGGATCTCAGCTTCACCACTTCCAAAATCAGTAGACCTGCAAAAGGTTTTCCAAGACCTGAAAAAACAAAGTTCTGCCATCTGCAACTGATCCTTATTGAGAGCTCCATTTTAATGCTGGAGCTGCAGCTGTGAAGAAGGCAGCCACTTGGTGAACCCGGCACAATCAGCTGGCATGTTTTGGGAATGGCGTGGAACAAGCGGAAAAAGTGATAAAATCTAAAACCGCTGTCAAAATAGCATTATCCAGGCAGTTAACTGCCTTAAGGGCCTATCCCGTTGCTTGGTGGCGGGACCGATCGGGAGTCTGGGAGGCCGCCTTTGGGAAAGTTGCATGGAGGCGGGTTGACAGCGGGATCGGAACCCTGAGCCGCTTCCAAACCCGCCCTCTGAGCGCCGGCAAAATCGCGGCCTGTGTTTCACTGTCTATGAACCAGCTTCATTTCAAGAGACATTTAAAGATGTATCAACCTCTGTGTTCAATTATACTGAATTTATATTGGCAGTCAGAGAGACTCCACTGCATTTACAATGGCTATTAGTCCAATAAGAAACTCCTGTGGAACATTGAAAGTCCATTAGTCATAACAAGGTATCCTTTGTTGCTTAGATACAAATATAGATCAAAGGATTACTTTGGTACGAGACCACTGTGCACTGTTGTGGCCAATGATATCATAACAAATAAAAACCCACATCTGAAAAGGTGAGTTTTCATGCCACTATATTAATGAAACCAGTGGTATTCAGCTTGCTACAGTCCAAACTCCATAAGTGCTACCAACGCTAAACAGAAAGTGTTATATTCTGCTGCAGTTTTTTGACTGACCAGAAGTGTCACTGTAGTGACAAACATCCACATGTAATTGTGAATTCCATCAGACATTACAGACTGGGTAAACACTGATAAGTCGCATCTGGTACTATTATGGGTCTTGAATGTCTCATTGTGAACTCTTGTCAGCGCACCTTATAAACTGGAGAAGCTGCATGCCCAGCATAGCAAAAGAACCAATAACCAACAAAGGTCAAACTCAGACTGTAATATTTTTTGTAAAAATTAAGTATTATTTTGCCCAGATTAAATATTATTTTGCCAGCCATTGACTCTTACCAGTGCACTTTAGGATTTATTCCTTTTTTCTCTTGCCCTTCTTTCTTTCCCTAGACATAATACCAACTTATCCATTTCCATTCTTAATCCATTCCACCTTAGTACCAATTTTTTGAGCTTGTTGGGGTTCTGGCTTCATAACCGGAGATCTTTCATTGTTTCTTCTAGTCTAATCCACTTGAAGCGGCCTCTTCATTGATAAGTCAATTTCATTGAAAGGCACTGCACCCTTTCAGAGTTATTTATCCACTACTAGCTGGGGGTGCCCGGCGTTGCCAGGGCAATTTTGGGCTGCGCGGTGTCCCTGCCCGTGTCTGTCCCCTCTCGTTGAGCTCCCCAGGGGATCGCACGGTTGACGGCCGGCAGCTGCAGTTGGCGCGCCCGTTGCGTGTCTGGGGCCTAGCGCTTGAGGCCCGGTCGGGCTGTCGGGGCGAGACGGACCCGAGCTGAGCTCCCCCGCGGGTGGCGCGGTTGACGGTCGGCCGCTGCCCCGCCCGCTGTGTGGAAACTCACCTGAAGCTCCCGGAGTGGCAATGTGGGGGTCTGTTTGGCTGGTGCTGTCCCTGTGGGGATGGAAAAAATGGCGGTGAAGTTTAGGGAGACTGGAGGATTAGGACCCGCCCGTGACGCACTGATTGGTCAACCATCAGGTGAGTGAACTGTAGGATTGGTCAAGCAGCACGTCACTCAACGCTAATGAGAGGTAGGATTGGTCAACCGCTAATGAGTGGATTTTTGAACATTTTTTGTATACTGTCCAAACAATTTTTGTCTGACGAAAAAGTAAATACGCCTACGAGAGTCCCCTAACGATAAACTTTATTTCGATATAACATACGTGTAGGTACGCTCTATAACTTTTGATTGTATAGCCGGACAGACAGAAAGACAGAGAGGCAGACAGAGAGACAGACAGACAGACAGAGAGACATACCGGTTTATATATATAGATGTAGCTGGTTTCCCCAGAGTTGAATTCCGTGT
Source organism: Somniosus microcephalus (assembly GCF_052327205.1). Lineage (NCBI taxonomy): Eukaryota > Metazoa > Chordata > Chondrichthyes > Squaliformes > Somniosidae > Somniosus > Somniosus microcephalus. Next base: position 149,602,718 of record NC_140995.1, on the reverse strand, counting down.
ATGTTAATTGTAATCCTGTTATGCATTAATAACACTTGATGGTTATTCATCCACCTGGGATTATGCAGGGTGAGTGAAGAGAAGAAATTGAAATATTCTATTCACTTTCTCATCTCCCATTTTCTAGCATCCCCCATGTGACATTTTTGTGACTTGCTTCTAAAGCCAAATAACATGATCAATATGAGGGAACGCTTCCTTCATCATGCAAAGAACTTGACTTCTGTTTGGTATCTCTCCAAATGCCTATAGTTGATACCAGGAACTTACCATATTGTGTATTTGAGATGCAAGCCCTAACATTCAGCACACAGTGAGCTCACTCTGCCACCTCAATGCCAAAGTGTTTCCTTGTTTAACCTAAAAGTGAACGATGGTTGATTAGTGACAGATTCACCATCCACATATTCTGAGGTCTGTGAAGAGACCTAATACTGAATTTTTTTTTGCTTAGTTTCTTAGCACAATTGGGACCTGACTCAGTAAAACCAGTAGAATAATTCGTCAGCACAGGATATGTGTACACTCGATATGACTTAGCATATTACGCCCTAGGTGCACAGCAAGCATATGCATGTCTAATAGCTAATAATTTAAAACCTACTATTCCATTAAACCCAATTTTCATCTGGAAACTGAAGTGGTCTGAACATGCTTTCATTTCCTGCTTTTTTCCAGTTCTGACGAAAGGTCTTCGACCTGAAACGTTAACTCTGGCTCTCTCTCCACGGATGCTGCCTGGCCTGCTGAGATTCTCCAGCGTTTTCTGTTGTTATTTCGGATTTCCAGCATCTGCAGTATTTTGCTATTGTATTAGTGTTTGGTTCACTGCCACCTCTCTTCTAGGAATGCTCACCTTGAAGAAGTTCTGCTCGTCTCTTCGACGGGATTTCCGTTTGTCTCTTCAACCTTGTCCATCTTCATTGCTTTCAGTTTCCTTGAATATCTCTTAATGTCTCTCAATGTCTCTTAATCTCTCCTGCTTTCTATCCTATCACTGACCTTCCCTTTTGTTCTTTCATCCCCTCCCCCTTTTCACAGCCCCTAAACTTGCTTTCCATTTCCTGCTTTTTTCCAGTTCTGACGAAAGGTCTTCGACCTGAAACGTTAACTCTGTTTCTCTCTCCACAGATGCTGCCTGGCCTGCTGAGTTTTTTCAGCGTTTTCTGTTATTTTGGTCTGAACATGGAACAGGCACAATCACTCACTGAAATCAGAAACATTTTCTGATGGTGAATGTAATGCAAATAGTAATAATAAACTCAATAAACAACTTCCCTGCACAGAGGTAATTGAAATAGACTTTAAACTGCAGAACAGAACAAAGGAAAACACCAACGAGCTTTTTCCAATGTAGGAGACACCAGGAGGCTTTATTGCCAATGACCAGAAATAGCAAACAGAAGAATGGACCAGTAGAAGACCTTATTTATGGTGGAAAATGGAAACAATGTCTTTATGAGATAGTCCTCTCACGGGATTAGGGTAAATCCCTATTTGCCTGTGGAGGTTGAATAAATGAGGGAAAATGACACTTCTGATGGTAGATGCTATTCAGCTAATTTCCCCATACTGCAGTAGTCATGCTTTTTAAATTCTTAATAATCACCAAGATGATCTCTTCCACATCTGATTGTAATAGTTTTCACTTATACTTACTGTTGCTTTGGAAAATTTTGGCCTATTGCTATGTCGTTGCAATTAGTATAATTATAGACTAATTTTGACAACAGAATAACACTGCAATTATCATGTGGTAGCTTCTTGCTGCACTCACTTCAATAGTGAAACTCCACCTGCTACTGTCAATGTGCAGTAAATCTTGGGTAACTCTGGTTTCAAAGTAACTCTGCTAGAAATACTGGAAATCTCCTCCACAACTTGCTTGTGCACAGGGTACTAGGTGAATTTTACACAAGTGCGCTCCTGGCACAATCTTGCCATCAAGAGCACATATCGGGAATTCAGGTGTGTGCTTCCCCCAGTGCTCTGTTCATTAAACTAATAGACAGGAAATCACAGAAATTTTCACTACATACTACCAATGTGTGAGGCTCAGTGCTGTGACTGTGATTTCGTAAAATGATCCATGATGTCCCAATTCATTAAGGCATTACAGTGACGATAATATTAACATGGTAATTGACTGGCACAACATTGTAAAAAAAAAGCTGTTGTACTTAACCTGTAATTCATTCGAAAGGCACTATCTCTTTGCAACATCAAACACACAATCTAACGGCAAAAAAGATCTTTTAATTTTGTTTATGTCAAATTATTGTGAAATTAATTTCCCTCCCTTTATCTATCTTCCCTAGACAGTGATTTAAATATGAATTATTTGGCACCTTTGTGTTATGATTTTCATTCTCTTTTCACATAGCAAATACCCTATATTTTTAACTGTACACGATTCTAGAATATATTTTAACAGAAAAAAATCTAATTAAAGCTTTTTTTTAAATGAAGAAATGAGTGAAGTGCAAAGGCTTAGAGTACAAGGCAACACCAAGGTAGAAAAGAGGGAGCGCTCCCTTCATCATGCAAAGAACTTCGGTATGTTTGGAGCTTAAGAACAAAGGAGGACAATCTGAGCAGCAATAACCATAGTAGTGTTGATAAAATAGAGAAACAAAAAAGATTGTGACTGCGGTAGGGAGAAGAAAAAACGTAGCAGACAACAGATTTTTTTCCTTCTATCTGGTCTAGGAGTGTGTGAGAGGTGCTAAAGGAGCCTCCCCATATTCTTGAACACATGAGCAATATTGCTTTATAACAGAGTTAATATTACAAGACCAGTTTGGATGAAGACCACCCTTCGGCCCATTTGACCTTAGCCTTGCAGAATACTGCCTCACTATCTTCCCATTACAACTTCTATCTGTTTCTTTAATAAGTCTGGTTTTCTGCCCTCAACCAGTCTTCCTGGAGACCCATTCTAGCTGTTGATCATACTCTGTGTAAAGAAATAATTCCTGATGTCTGCCTTAAATTTACCTTTCGGTACCTTGAGCCCAACCTCTTTTTTATGCTGCTGTGGTCTATCTGAAAATATTGTTTCAATTTAATTATTAAGTACCTTTTTTCTCTATAATGCTCCCTGTGAAATGTCTCTTTTTGAGGCTTCCTCTTTGTTCTTCTCTCTGACATCAGGGACCAGACTCACTGCTTTACTCTGCACAGCCTACAGTGCTGGGATAGCCTCCTCATGAACTGTACGCATTGTTCTAGGTGCAATCTGACCAGCCTGGGCTGTACGGCATGACTGCTGGGGATTTATGGGGTGATTCCACAATTTGGCTCTCCTAGCTCTATCCCAAAGACAGCTACGAAATCTTCTTTTTGTGCACATTATCTTGTAAGCCATCAATACTTGCATACTATGAAGAGCTCCCATATAAAAAACTCAAAACATTTCACCAAGACCGAATCTTACCAAAGTTATACTTAGTTTCTTTGACTGCCAGCGGTTGCTGTAATTTGTCAGATGCGACAGCTGCCATTTTGAAGAGACAATGTTTGCGTCAGTTTTACTATGCAATTACAGAGCTCTTTAATGATGCAGATCAACATCTGTTTTCCCACTGAGTTAGCAATATTCATAGTCACAACACGACAAATTGTAAACATCAAAGGATGTGAAATATTCTTAACTAGAGAAAATCAGATGAGCAAACCTTTGGCTTAGTGATAGCATTCCCGCCACTGAATCAGAAAGTGTGGGGTTTGAAGCCCCCTCCAGACAGTCCAGGTGAGTAGAGACCGGAGATCCAGCAGGATACACCTGTCTGGTGGGTGTGGGTGGCCCCCCCTTCATTGTATGGGTTATGGGAGCCCATAAAATCCACCAGCTGTACAGGACTAACCAACCTATCGGCTGGCATAAAAGAAGGAGCGATCATGCTGCGGCCTCTCAGACTGTTAATCAGCCTGCAAATCTTTCTCCATAACATTCTCCAAAGAAAGAGTATGAAGATACGAAAACAACAACTAGAGAAAATGGATACCTGCTACTGATTATAAGGTAGCAAATTGATTGAGGACTTCAGACAGAACATAAGAATGAAGCTAAACAAGTTGTTAACTTCTTTACAGCGGTTAATGAGACACAGCAGTTAATTTTATCTGCAGTATTTTTTTAATATCAACATATTGCATGAACTTTAAGGAATGATTTAATTTAGCTTTGGATCTTTTAACTATGCAGATGAGAACGGTCAATGCAATCCCGCACCAAGTCCTGTTCAACCATCATCCCGTCATAGAAACATAGAAAAATAGGAGCAGGAGTAGGCCATTCGGCCCTTCGAGCCTGCTCTGCCATTCAATATGATCATGGCTGATCCTCTATCTCAATATCATATTTCCACGCTCTCCCCATAACCCTTGATGCCTTTTGTGTCTAGAAATCTATCTATCACCTTCTTAAATATATTCAGTGACTTGGCCTCCACAGCCTTCTGTGGTAGAGAATTCCACAGGTTCACCACCCTCTGAGTGAAGAAATTTCTCCTCATCTCAATCCTAAATGTCCTATCCCATATCCTGAGACTGTGACCCTCTGGTTCTAGACCCCCCAGCCAGGAGAAACACCCTCCCTGCATCCAGTCTGTCTAGCCCTGTCAGAATTTTATACGTTGTCCTCACTGGCTCTCGGTTCTGTGACACCTCAAATTTTAAATTCTCATCCTCATGTTTAAATCACGTCATGCTCTCGCTGCCCTCTAACAATGTAACCTCCTCCAGCTCTACACACCCGCGCACCCCCCCTGCCCCCAGAACGGTCCATTTCTCTGCCTCTGTGCTATTATGTGACCCCTTCCCTTCACCCCATTGGTGGTCATGCCTGCAGCCATCTAGGGCCCACACTCTGAAATTCTCTCGTTAAATCTCACCCCCCTCCCTCTCCTTAAAATCTACCTCTTTGACCAAGCTTTTGATCACCTCTCCTCATATCTCCTCCGGTCGCTCAGCACCTATTTTTTTGATTATGGCTCTGTGGGTCGTTTTTCTACAGAATGGTGCTATATAAATTCAAGTTATTGTTGTTGTTTTAATAATTGCCACAAGATGATATCCGCACTAAACCATTAGTGGTTATAATGTTCTTGCTGCATCTTTTGTTCAGTTGAATAACAAGTCATAATACAACTGGCTTATATCATATAAATCTAACACTCTGATTAAAGTAATTCATTGAATAAATAAACCTTCTGTAAGTTACCCAAAAGTTACTTAACAAAAGGTAATGTTTTATTATCATGTCTTCATTGCTGTACAAGTCTGTTTAAGCATGTTTTTTTATTTTACCTGGCAAAATTAATATTATGGCAGATTTGTTTTTCTCTGTACAATGGTCTATACTAACTTCTGGTAGCTTCTACATAATGGTCCTAGATGATTTTTATTGTGCAATAAAATAATGCATCCGGCTTGTTTGCCAACCTCTTTAATTTGAAGGGAAAAAAATGAAAGACCCTATTATCATTTATTCTTTTCTCAGTATGTTTTTGTATTTTCATACAGTTGTCACAACAACCACCAATTGGGAAGTTAGCATCTATTGATTCCACTGCTGTGAAGAACACAGGCATGTGCAGCCTGAACACTTCAGGACATGCACACTGTATACAATGTAGCATTTTTAAGTAATTTGTGGTGCAAATGAAAATGAGGGTAATAACATGGGGTGTAAAAAGCATATTCTAACTCCCATATCCTCAGGCATTGATGTAAGCACAATGGGAGCTCTTTTACCGAGTCAGTAAATAGCAAAAGTGAGCAGAATCACTGACATTCAGAAAGCACCTCATTACATCTGAGAAACTTCTCAAAGCACTTCACACAAATTGCCTTTGAAGTAGTCACTTTTTATGTATGCCAATTAGCACACAGCAAGATCTTGTAAACAGCAAGGAATTGAATGACCAGTTAATTTTTTTTTGATAGTGTTTGTTGAGAGGAACACTGGGAAAAACTGCCTGCTCTTCTTCGAAAAATTATGGGGTCTTTAACTTCTGCCTAAACAGGCAGATGGGGCCTTGGTTTCGGGCCTAATTGGAGAGACGGCACCTTCAGTACATTTAGGACTCCCTCAGTACTGCACTGGAGTGTCACATTATGAGCTGAAGTCTTGGATTGGAGCTTTAACGCTCAACCTGCTGATTTAGAAGCGAGAGTGCGACCAACTGAGCCAGGCAGGAGCACAAAGGAAAGAAAAGGAAGCAAGAATTAGTCTTTTTTTTTAAAACTACCAACTTTAACTATGTATTTAAAGATGCCAGTGATCTCTGTGCATACTAGGGAGGATACAAGTTAGCTGTACACAGAAACAAAATGGGAGATATAATTCATTAAATATATATCTGTGCAATTATATTGGAGAAAAAAATAAAAGGGAATGTATCAATTCATATAAAACCAGAATATATAGAACTTTTTAGTGTAGTGCTGTGATTGAAATCACCGAATGCCTAAACATTTGTGTAAGGCCCTCACCACGAGACTCCAATGTGTAGGAGCCTTTAATGCTGCACCATTCTGATCACCACCTTAACTTCTGCCAAGGAACAGAAGTATTTTCACTGAGGTCATGTCTTGTGTGGCTGCTAAACATAAAAATATAGACAGGTACAATAAATTTTATATGTCTTAAATCATACAGTAAAATTTCATAATTATAAACAGTTTAACAATAGCAATGAAGTACAAACATGTCCGATGGCAGTGACCAGGGAGCTTTTTTTTGTTAGTCTTATGCAGTAAGTCATACTTTTATTTTCCCCAAACTCACTCCACCCTTATCACAACTCGGTCTCCTGAAAGCAAAGTGTTTCTGAAAATGACAATAATAAGATACAATACATGCGATGGTGAATGTCTCACATAACGTTCAACATGAAAACGTTGGATGCCAAAATCCAGGGGTCCTATCACAGAGGTGGTGGTGTTATAATTACAAGCTCTCTCTTCATATTGGGGACCAGGTCCTGCAATTGGCCGCCTTACAGCTGGTAACCCCACAGCAGAAATGACATGGTCAGAAAGCCACAGTTGGAATTTGCTGGAGTAACAGGGAAAGCACCAGGAGGAGTGATAGAGAACGAGAGAGAGACAGACAAAAAGAAGAGATAAAGAAAGAGTAACAGAGGCATAGATTAACACGTTTTATATGTGAACAAATCTTGAATTGTCCCATTAGTTATAAAAATGGCCTAGTTATACAACATGTACGAATGAGAAAACTGACTATAAATGTGTTTGTAAATCTAGTTCTGGGGACTGTCAACTACACCACTGGAGAACAGGAGGAGGTATTGAACTACAGGAGACTTTGCAGTTACATTCCTGAGTTATGAAGAACAGCAAACAATGGGGATCTCCACCATCCAAGGGAAAAACTACTCTCATATGTATATTTGTAGATAAGGAAAATGAGTATCTAAAGTTTGCAATTCACTGACCCTCCCTGACACAACGCTGTAACAAGGATTTTCAATAGAGCAGTGTCACATCACAAGCAATCACTGGTTTGAATATAGGATTGATAAATTGGTCTCGAGCATTACACTCCTATTCAGACACTGCCAAATTGGAACCCAGCCTCAATGAATACAGCTATCCTGCACAGCTGATACACCCCCCCCCATCGCCCTGCCGGGTTTATGTCGATGACACCCAAGGCCCAATTTGAAATCAACCTCGGGCCGACGTTTTTGACCGTGCCCGTCTCCGGCACAGAACATACTTCTCAGCCTTGACCTTTTCTCAGTCGAATGCTGGAATTAAACCTGTATTCCTGTATTCTAGCACTCTGCTGCAAACCGGCACAAAACATTGCTCCGCACCTTTTCACAATAGTGTGGCTAAAGACAGCAATACAGCGGGAAGATCAAATCCACCTCTCACCACTGCATGACACAGTGCATTGGACCATATCATCCAAAGTTTTAATTAAACTGCTATTGTGAATTTAAACTCCAGTAAGGTATTTGTACTTTATATAAGAGACAGAAAGTTAACCATAATGGATGTAAAATCCATAATAAATTACACCTAAGATTTTAATTATATCAGCTAAGTTGAATATTTAAAATGAACACTGAAAACCTTTAGCTCTATATACTTCTCTATGCAGTGGTAAGAAACATATTCGAACAAGATCAAGAGCAGGCAAATTAAGGTTTCAGGTTATTGCTTTCTCTGTCATAAAACCACCAAATAAAATCACTGTTTTTTTTGGTCTGTATCTTTATAACAACATCTTCAGGTCTGTAACTTTTATCTTCCTCATTCATTAAAAGAGAGTGTGTTTTTTTTCTCTCCTTTCTCATTGGTTATCCCACCACCATATATTATTATTCACCATTATTATTAAACCTTGGTACCAAGGGCATAGTGCCTGTTGTGTTTTGTTTTTACTTTTTTTGCATTGTTGCTAGTTTATTGCATTTAATTTTAAAAATGATGTTGGTGAATACAGATTGAGCATCCAAAATCCAGAGTTCCGGAATCCGGAACGAGTGGCGACAGGGTCGCCCGGAATCCAGAAAACGTTCCGGAATCCGGAACTCCGGATTTTGGACGCTCAACCTGTACTTCAAAAAGCCATTAACTTTTGTTGTCTTTTTTTTTAAAATCCTATGAAAAATGCGAGTGATGCAATAAAACTTTAGTGTTGTGTTTTATCCTCCTTAATCTGCACAGCTCCACTAAGTGTTTCCGCCAGGCTGCGACCATGGCACCACGCTGCCCTGGTGATCTAGTGTGGGCCACCAGATGCTCTACAGAGCTCGCAGCGTGCCTCCCCTTTAACAGAAGGGGAGGGGCAGAGAAACGCGTCAGCACTACGCAGAGCGGCCCAGGCATTTCCAGACCCGGAACACGTTTCTGATGTCCGAAGTCCGAAAACGCCCGAGCCCAGGTTGTGATATTCCCGGACTTCGGACATCAGAAACACGTTCCGAAGTCCAGAAAAACATGAAAACCGGCTCAGCCTCGGTCCCGAGGTTGCCGGATTCAGGACACTCAACCTGTATTGTTAAAATATTGCAATTCTACTTCCATGAAGCATTTTCTTCCCTATTTGCAAGTGATGAATTTGGGGTTGCATTGACTTTTTAATTTTTTTGTTACTAATTTATTTCATTTAATAATAGTTACGAGTCCAGTGCAGAAAAGCAGCTGGGATCCTTATCCTTGTTCTCCAGAATGACACTAAAGTCGAGGCCAATTTTGGCAGAGGAGAGTGAGACCCGATAATGCTTGATGTAGTCCATCCAGATCTGCTGATGGATAGCTAAACCAGCTGTGTGCTGCATGCACTTAACACGACTTAAGGGAGCAAAGATGGAGGCCATATCAGGGGCAATGACCAGGATGAAAGAGAGTAAAGATTTTTCTGAGGACAAGGGCAACCAAGGAGTGAAGGAGTGGTTAGGGAGTGGTTGTACAAATAGTCAGCTGTAGATGTATTGTGGCAAATAGAGGCAGTTGAGAGTTTGAAAAAGTAGTTGTAAATGACTTGGGAGAGAGGTTTCTTTTCCAGGGATGGATGCAGAAAAAAGAGGGTTGATAGAGGATAGGGGGATGTGATTGGTGACAATACAAGGAAGTGTTCAGAAATGGCCTTGTCCATGATCGAGAACATGGGAGTAGAGAGACCACAGGAGATGGCACGGTCAAGTGGATGGCTGTGAATAAGGGTGCGAGAGTTTATTTGTAGGGAGAGGTTTAGGGAAGCTAGGAGGGCAGCATTTTTAGAGGAGAGAGAGCAAGGGGAGTTGAGATGGAGGGTAGCTAAGGGCCTATTTAAGCATATTCAAGCTTGAGATGACCACAGCAGAGTAGGAAAGCTGATGATTAGTGATGGGTTGGGGTATGTATTGGATGAGGTGAGGGCAAAGCGCCCAAGAGGGGAGAAATTAAAGATGGCATGACTGACAGGAAAGAGTGACAGGAAGGGGAGGAGACAGAAGAGAGGGGTCAAGAGAATAAAAAGAGTAATGGGCTTGGGTCCAGAGCAGCAGCCAAAATACTCAGACAAATGCATACAAAAGGAATTCAGGTTATATAGGCATGGCAGAGATTAAAGAAACAAGCCATAGTTGTCAACAGAGGACAGGGTGGAGGCAATATTAAGAGTCCAAAGTTGATGTCTGAGGCCCTGTGGTGGCACTAAACTGACTTATAGATAGCATGGAGTCAGCATGGAGCGGCCACAAACCAGTGTCTGGGTTTGGAATCAGTTGTGGAGAGGGAGTGGATTCATGAGCTGTCCGTGGGGCATTGTATTGGCGAGTGCACAGCTGGAGGTTCATGTAATGTGAACGAACGTATAACAGGAATTTAGGCAAGCTGATCTTCATGCCCGAATTCCTGATACCTGCTCCCATCGCACAAAGCTCTGCGCTGGAATAACTTATTCATAAAATCAATACTAAAATACTAAACCACGTCATTTCTGTTGTTTAAAATTAGAGACAATCAGAATATTTAAGCAAAAACTGCTAATCCCAGTGTGAAATTACATCTTCAATTATCCTTTCTCCTCCTTTTATTTTAGTCCTCACCAAAGGCAATGTCCCCTAATGCAGTTTCAAGGGTGCTGGTCATGGTACCTCACCCAGGTGGCCCGTTTTCAAGTGCCAGTCTGGACAGTGTGTATTGGCAGGCTAATTGACTGTAGGGGGCCAGGGTCGACGCTAGGACCATGCAACTACCCGTCAGACCCCCGAGCAGATCCAGTGAAAGGATACCTATACATTTAGCATCATTGTCTTGTATAACGTAGGGCTCCAAACAGAACCTTTGCATGCGGCTCCGCAAGGCAAGCACGGCTCGTGGGGGGTCCAGATCATGTGCAGAATTGTATGTTCTACCCTGCCCCAACAATGTACCTTAACCTCACTGCAGAAGGATACTCTTTACTGTACGAGTGTGATATTTGTATTTCATTGTCTGAGTGCCAATTAGTGCCCAAGGGCAACCTTCACATTTCCATTATAATGTTAACATAGGATAGTTTAGGTTCTCAATCTTATGTAACATTATTTGTTTCTGATTGTACAAAAATGTCATCAAATTGCAACAATTAGTTGTGCGCTACTGGCAGGTGTAGATTAGGACTGTCCCTTCTCCACTGGGGCATGAGTTTGAGCACAGCACAGACCAATGAAGTGAATAAATTGTAATTAAGAGTCTGAGCCCAGTTCTTAGAAGCTCATGTCCACAGCACAAACCTGCTCGTAATTAAGACCTGAATTGCCAATTTAAGTCTGACAGAAAACAAGAACAGCTGGTGTAAGAAATGGAAATGTCACATTAGTGAGGCAGTGGCGCTCATCTGAGGTTGGAGATAAGGTGCACTGCTGGGGCAAACTAAAAGTAGATCAATGCAGCATCTAAATCATGCTACAGCAGGGAGAGCCTGGTGCTAACAATGAGCATCAAAAAGCAGAAGTTTTCTATCCCCCAGCACTGAGATCGCTCAAACCGAGAAAAAAGGTAACAAATATTTTGCAGGCTGTTTACATTTGGAATTTTCTTTTAATAGATTGTTTTTCTTTGAAAGAAGACTGGCCTTTCAGGTTGATGCACTAACTTTCCAATTTTACTTTTAAAATAACCCTGCGTGACTCAACTTCACTGTGGGAAGTACAGCATGAGGCACACACTTTATTCATTAGGAGACACATTATCATATTTACATACAAAGGATATTTTTCCAACTTCACCCACCCAGTGGGGAACCTCGTCTGTCAGGACTGCCGATGAGCACACTCTGCATGATTTTCCAACCATTAATTTAAATGGTTGGAAAATTGTACTGTATTGAAATTTTTGATATGTACTCTTGGCAAACAAGGGGTCACAAAGTCAGAAAATGACCCATACAAAGTCTGCACACCATACAATGAAAAATTAATCTGAGAGAAACATGCTCTAAAAATCACACGACAGCACAAGTATGTAATCTCGGCATTCACCATTGACAAGAGTCCGAAAAAGGTTTAATGAAATCTTTCAGACCATTCTCTAGATATTGGCCTGGATTTTTCATGGAGAATAATGGCGAGGCTATCAGCTCTCACCATTATTACGGAGAAAATCTGACAGGAACATCAGGCGCCCGCACATTTAAACGCGGAAATCCGGAAGTTCTGTCAGAGTTACCAAGCTGCTCCACAGGGTGCGCTTTCATTTTGTAAGTGTGGAGTCTCATTCCTTCAGAATTCAATTACATTTAAAAAAAAATTTCAGTCTCTTTTATCCCTCTCTCTTAATCCCATCTGTATTTCCAATTTTTTTTTCAGATTTCTGTACATGATTTAAATCTAATTTATACTTCCTGCTTTATACTTCCTGGTTTAGACTCTGCGTGGCTCAGTGAGGATTCTTCAATCTGACTGGTTGAAGAGCCTCGCTGTTTTTTGTCCTGCTCACAGATGCCACAGATATTCTGTAGAGGAAGCCTCGCGGGATCAGATGCCGGATTTGAGCAAGTCTCCGCTCAAAAGCCCGCTAACACTTTGTGGCCAGCTATCAGTGAAATGAATGGCGAGTGCCGTTCCTTCGCCGCTGAGAGCAAAATCCAAGCCATCGTTCCTTAACATCTCATATTTTGTAAAAATGTTCACCCTTCCACAATTAAGAATCCTAAAGTGAGCATTTTTACTGGTGTTGCTACTCTTGTGCTATCTCTAAATAAAAATGAAGGACTACCCGGTCACCTTTCCTGCCCGTTACAGAAGGCCACTCGTGTTGTTTTTCAATGTTGTTTTCTTAGGCCTTGTACAAATCTTCTCCTGTCAACTGTCGCCTCTAAAGATATTCTTATTGTGACTCAGATGAAACTCATTGCCCTCAGGCCACCAGAAAGGCCACCTCCACTATATTACTCATGCCCTTTATGCTGCAATGGAATACATGACCCAGTTGGAAATGTTTAAACAAGCATGTCATTGACAATAAGGAATGGAGTTTATTGCTAGGTTATGAAACTCCAAGATCAGCAAAATATTAAACTGAATAAACTTAATCATCCATTCTGATGAGGACCGGAAACATACATGTCAACCAAGAAAACTAACAAGCTGTACAAGAGCTTCAAAAAATCAGCCACAGACCGTAAAAAGCTGGCAATTCAAGACTTTTATTTTACACAGGCTTTGTAACTTAAGCTGTAACTATATACAACATTCCTTCACTAGTATTGGCAGTTAAAAAAATATAAGTACCTGAAAGGGAAATCCAAATTTGAAAGCACAGCATTGGTGGTGCATTTCTCAGCATTTAAATTTTTTTTTAAGCACTTCGATACTTCATTATTAGATTTTAATCCAGGAAAACTAAATGACATTTGGATTTTCAACAGACCAACCAGAGCATCACTTCGCAAAGTTACCTCAATAATCATATTCCTGCATCCAATCTGCCAAGGTACACTTTCCCCTATAGACCCAGTTCATAGAGACACCGTACCCTATCCAACTCCCCAACTTTTCAGTCATCTTCTCCAACCCTCCCTGTTCACACTGGAACTCTTCTGCACTTCCAACTCTTCACACCCCCTTCCCCAGTTCAAGCTGGCACTCTCCCTCCACGCCCCCCATAAGGTAATGTTGGCAGTCTTTTCACTCCCATCCCAAAGGGCCATTTTCATTACTCCCCCTTCACCCCACTTCCACTTTCATTCATTCTCTCTCCATCATGATTGCCATTGTGATAACCATTTGTGGGGTTAAATTTTCATCTTCCCCGCATGGGCAGTAATCTGGCAGAGCGGATTGGCTACCTGTAATAGAACTCACCCAATCTTCATTCCATTAATTTCAGATTATTGCCCATGTGATGAAGATGAAAATTTATGTTTTATGAAAGATAAGCAGTTCAGATAATTCAAAAAAATACAAATTCAAAAGGATGCTGTCAGAAAATCATCTGATACATATAACCAGATGAAGCTCCACTTTTTTGGATGCTCAATAAAGGATAAAAATAGAAACAACCAAAAAGCTGTGGTGTTTCAATACAATTGGTGTTTGTTTGATTCAAATCCAGTGGACTGTGCTGAAGGCCTTATCACAATCTGCTTTGGGTTTAAAAAGTCATCCACTTTAAAACTGCAGCTCGATTCACTCAAAGTAATGAGAAAAAATATTTAGATTAAGATGATCCAAACTATGCTAGATCCCGGAGAGTTTTGCTAAGCCTGTCATTTCCTAGGACATCAACCATACCAGAATCACAACCAACAACCAGAAGAAGATGGGAGATGATACACAAGGGCTGCATCTACATTTATTACATATTTTAATCATATTCACCTCTAAGATCCAAACTGGACTCCAAGTGTGTAAAGGAGCTTATGTTCCACAACAAACTTGTCCATATTTAGTTATGGTCCTAAGGCTAAGCATCAGGAAATTTAGTCTTGACTGCTGCTGACTCCACATTACTTTATTACCCAACTGAACTGGAGGACATTACCCCAGTTGGCTACAGCGGGAAGTTATCTCTGAACCTGAATGAGTTGGTAACACTCCCAGAGGCTATGTGGTGGATTTTACCATTACCCTCCTGTGTAGTAAACCAGGTGGGTAAGCAGTTAAAATCTACCAGGTGCCTTACCTGCCAATGTCCTGCCCAGATCCCGCCATTTCTGATTTTTACTGCATTTCTGACCAAGCCAATGGGATCCTTTTTAAAGATGCAGATTGGGATCCGATGATGCCATCGGGCCCTGACTGCAACTGTAACTCTGGCCTGAACAGGAAAGCGTTGTAGCTTTTCTGCCAGGTGAAGGCCCGTCAGAAGAGGAGCGGAAGCAAAAGGAGCATTCAAGCTAAGTTTTTCACTTTCCTTTGCGAGGCCAGGAGAAGCAGGAGGGCTCTCCAGGGCCCCGCAAGGAAAGTTTAGGCCTCCCTTGCACTGGACTTCCCTCCCCTTTCCCTACCATGAGATTCCCTCCGGAACCCTCGTACCAACACTAACCTGAGCGACGGAGGGTAGCCTTTGGCTGGCCGATTTTCCGCAGCCCTGCAGCCGCTTGCCACCCAGAATGGACGGGATGTTGGCCAGCAACATGTTAATGAGACCGGGCGGTTAAAATCACCGTGTTCTCACTCTGCAGCGGGCGGGCGCGAAATGAACTCACCAGTGCGGTTTCCCGCCAGAAACCCGCTGCAAGTTAAAATCCACCCCTATATTATTGTGTTTTTAATTTCAAGACTCTTGGTGAAATGAAAGATTCTGTTTCCACTCTGCGGGCAAAAAAGTGATAGAAAGTGAAAACAAAAACTTGTTGAGACTAACTAGACGTGGATATTAAGAAATGGAGCTGAGGCAGCAAGTAGGAACTTATTTACAATAACTGGGACAGACAGAACATTTACTGTAGACTGCAAAAGGAACAAGAAAAAAAATCACAGTGAATGTGTCGCACTGAAAATAAATCTACTGTTTCTGCATTGCATTGGGGTAACGGAGCCAGATTCTACTGGTTTGCACTGAACTGGTTTGAGTAATGGTTTCTACTAATGCCTCCAAATTCCACTTAGTTCATGGCAACTGCAAGACTAACATTTGGCTTGCAAGCTACCAGCTAATTTTATCTTGGATCTGCATGGCCTGGAATTGACCTATTTAACTATATCATTCATCTCTCACCATCTTCCATTTTGCTTCCAAATGACAGACAAAACGTTGTTGTCAATACAGTTGAACGTACAAAGCATAAAATAATAAAAAAGGCACAATGTTGGATTTATTAAAGCCTAGTTTTTGCATACTGAAATGGGACTATATGGGCCAATTTAGTGACCCCAGCTAAAAAAAACAACTGAGCTTGCTGCATGAAGTCTAAGTTGCATGGATTGGCTAAGCTCAGGAAAGAAAGTTAACCACACTTCCTGTGTGTCTCCAGCCTTATGCACGGAGTGAGATGAAGGGAGCCCCATGAACCCGAGAAGATTTCTACAGCAGACCCAAATTTGTAACAATTGGTGACAGCTACCTTGAGTTACATGAGGGATAAAAGCGATCAAAACGTTAAAAATTTAAAAGTGAACTAAACAGAAACAGTATTATCTGAAAATGTTGACCAGATCGAATGAGGCAGAAACTGAAATCAATGTGTGAATGAGTAGGGGGACAAGGCATAATGAGAGCAGGATGTAAATAGCCCTGAGCTTGGGAGAGGTCTCTACCTACTTCCTCCCCATCTTCCTCAATGTTGTTATAGGTAAGGACGTCCAGGGTACTGTCCTCAAAAACAGTTTGAATCTGATCCCTTGTATTATTTGCCGTCTTGTTCTGTAAGCAGAGAGTCTTGAGATGTTTATAGGTTGAGGAGCACATGCAGTGATATACAGGTGCCCAATGTCAGTGTGTCAAGCGTTACAGTTGTAAGTTGCAGCTTGAATATGTGCCCAGCTGCAATATGACATGCATGGTAAGCAATGAAAGAGCTGTGAGGCTGCCTGAGGACTTTGCATGGGTCAGGAGTTAACATGGAATGCTTGGGAACAGTGCCACAGCATCATTTCTCAAGAGACTAATTTTCCTGCTTTAATGATATTTTATTGTCATCCAGATTCTTTTCCCAACCATTTCTTTTTGTCAGGCAGAGACATTTGCCAGCAAAACATTTGGAGAATTTTGCCAGTCAAAATCTTCTGCCATTCAAAAGTCTGCCTTCTATTTAAATAGCTGCTGCAGCCCTTTAGGAAGCCAGTGCTGGATCTGTGAGAGCATTGGCTATGAAGATGAAAGAATAATTTGGGAAATAAAATGTATTTTCATGCTTTATAATTGTACTGTCACAAACACTCAAATGTGACTGAACTGATGCTGGCTAAGAGTCTACCTCTGACAGTGATTTTTACAATTTACATATTATGAACTTTGCTCCATTTTGATCATTTCCCCTTAATGGTGTAACATTTATTTTACTAGTCAATTTATTATACTTGGGCTTATCAAAAACACGTGCAACACAGGCCAAATACACTGCAGTCAAGGGCAACCCTCAATATAAGGAGTTTAAAGCAGATTTAGTAACAGCAATGTGAACGCTAAACTATCATTTATTGTTATCTGTGTATAACAAACTACTTCTACACCAGGAATTTTCTTTTCTTTCGGTGGGGACAGGCAGACAACAAAAGAAACTGGGCATTTCTGATCACTAAAACCATTTCTTTCAGATCCAATAACGACCACCATCAACAAAATCAAACCTAAGTCAAATTTCCCTTGGGAGAGACTAGCAAATTCACAGAAATCTGAAACAAATTTAAAGTACTACAAAAATTTCACAACACAATGAAAAAAAGTTGATAAATAACCAACGAACTGCGGCAGTACCACCGGTTGTCCCTTACATTGAGATACATAATTCCCTTTAACTTACCTTTAAATGTATCTGTTACTGCACTCAGGCTTCATTTCTGTACTCTGCGTGATGACGTCAGAGTTCGGAACCTGCTGGCAGTTGAGCTCGGAACCTGCTAGCAGTTGAGCTCGGAAACTTCTAGTCAGTCCTCGTGGCGTCCCCGCTGGTGAAAGACCTACACCACGGTGCTCCTACAGTCAGCCATTTTACCTGCTACCTTACCTGTTGTATTTAACCTGTTCCTGTAAATAAACAACTTAATTATAGTTCGTCGAAGTTGAACTCGATTATTTAGTGTCGATGCACACGAACCGCTACATTGGTGACCCAACGACGTGAGTACGGGAGCTCATCAATTCCAACACTACAATTGGTGAACCCGTATCCATGAACGATTTTCACGGTAGCAACGCGCGCCTGAACCTCGTCTTCCCACAAGGCGACTGACGCACAACCGACGAACAACCACGGAACAGCAACCGCCTAACACCGATTCCTCCAAAGGCGACTCCGTCTTTGCGAACGTATTCGCAAGGTAAGCGCAGCCTGGAGCAGATCCCGTTTGACACGGACAAAACTCAACCGGACCCCGTTTTTTCTGTGAGCAATTTTCACAAAAGAAGCACGCCATGGAAGCACTAGCCGTTTTGCTGTCGCTACCGCAATCCAGGGAGCCACAGTCTCCCTCGTGCTTTATAAAGGTAGAAGCCCCGTTCGACGAGAACATCGATGCAGCACCGACCACGCAATTGCTTACGGTCCCCGTACTCATCTTTCCTACCACCACACGGATCATCCGCCTCTACGTCCAAAGCAACAGCAAGTATACATCTCTCCAAGCGCGGGGTACAGCATGTTCGGGCCCACAAAATCGGAGCGCGCCCTGCGGGGATACCATGAGGACTCACCCCCACGAACACGAGGACGCACTCCTCGCGCAAGAGGACCCATCCCTCGTGAACCACGAGGACCTATCCCTCGTGAAAAACGACGACTCCTTCTCCGCCGACGACGCACCAGCCCTTCAGCCTGCTGGTTGTGTTGCCTACTACACGATTCGGCGTGAACAAAAAGCGTGCCGCCCTCCCGGCTGTGTTCTCCTAAATCTACAATAGTTACAAGTGTTGCCGCCCTCCAGGCAGAGTTGACCCCTCCTGAAAGCAACAACAACCCGGACCGTTGCCGCCCTTTCTCCAGTTTTCCCTTTGACAAACGCAAACCTCTACTGACGCTGCACTCATCGAGGACGGGTCCAACGGGCATCCTGCGGCCGCGATCAGCCACGTGAAAGTTGCTGGCCTCACCGATCACTGATTAACGCAGCAACTCTTCACCCTCTGTTGTGTTAACGTCGTAGCACTACGGCACGCACCGTTCCGCATGGTCCAGCCTCCTGAAGGTTTCGCTCACCTGTCGGCGAGTTCACCGGCCTCGCCTGTCAAGTCCTTCTGGATCGCCCGTCGGCGTTCCTGCAGATTTCGTCAGAACAAGGACTTGTTCCAACATCAACAGAGTCATCGCCCGCGTCTGCCCGACTTGCCCGTCACTCTGACAAGGCCTACTGTTTTGCACGTCTCCATGGTCCTTCGCCTGACGGATACACTTTATTCGCCACGACGCGCGTAAGGATCCGCTCACGAGCAGCATCTTCAGACCTCGCCTACCAAGTCGAGACAGCATGACCGCCGTGACCACCAGCTCGTCAGACCATCTCATCCTTGGACTTTCGTTAAAGCGAATTCTGGAGGGGCCTATGTGGCGGTACCACCGGTTGTCCCTTACATTGAGATACATAATTCCCTTTAACTTACCTTTAAATGTATCTGTTACTGCACTCAGGCTTCATTCCTGTACTCTGCGTGATGATGTCATGACGTCAGAGTTCGGAACCTGCTGGCAGTTGAGCTTGGAACCTGCTAGCAGTTGAGCTCGGAATCTTCTAGTCAGTCCTCGTGGCGTTCCCGCTGGGGAAAGACCTACACCACGGTGCTCCTACAGTCATCCATCTTACCTGCTACCTTACCTGTTGTATTTAACCTGTTCCTATAAATAAACAACTTAATTATAGTTCGTCGAAGTCGAACTCGATTATTTAGTGGCGATGCACACGAATCGCTACAGAACTGCAATGATTCAAATTGAGGAATCTGTACTGGAGAGAAAATGAACAGCGACTCCAAATGAAGCTTTCTAAAAATTATTTATTTGTGTTATAGGATTGTTTCTGTGCAACAGAAAAAGACAGCATCAACATCTGCTACACATTTTTATTTTTGAGTTGTGCCATGATCTGACCAAAACCCAAAAGTGGTTTCCCTTCAGAAAAATTCATCTCCTCCCTTGGACTTTCATGGTTAGAACTTGGGCTTTAAACAAAACAAGTATCACAGTACAGATCCCCGACTCTAAAGAATGCACATTCTAGTCTGGGGTTGTGACATATACGCATTCTATTTTTAAATACACATTACTGTTCTGTTAAAATGAGAGGGATGTCACTGAATTCTACATGATCATGTCATAAAATTATAAGGAAAGTCAGAAATAAGATAAGGAGCTATATATTGTCGTCTTCACCACAAGGGCAGTAATCTCACAGAGCGGATCGCCCCCGCCCATTCGTGAACCCTCTCAATTTCAATGGAATGAAAATCGGATGGGTTTTGTCGTGCGTGCGCATTATACCCCAAGGTCTTTTGGTCCATCAAAGCTAACCTTTTAGTACATTAACTCTTATACAGAGGTATAATCAACTGTGTATATTTTAAACATCTTAAAACTATGAAGCAAAATGGTTTCTAAATATGTTCATCTTTCTTCAACCAGAGTCCAATCCTGAACCAAAATTGAACAAGTGCACCCATTATATTAATTTCAATTGTAGTAAGTGATAATGTGGTATGTTTCTGTGCTTCCCCAATACATTTTATCATAGCTATCATTTAAGTTAGTCACTGTCCACAGATGCGCAAGGGTATACGGTGGAAAAGCAACAAAACTGAGAAACAACCTTTGCAATATCCATGACTTTTATTAAATTTAGAATCTAGCAAGCTAGAGCAATGGCAGGCTAAAATGAATATGAAACACTAGCTTATATTTCAGAAAAGCTATGTTATTCGTAGTTACTAACATTTCACTATAAATTTCTCGATTATTCCTAAAATACAGCTGAGTAAAAATGTTTAGTTAATAGCAATTAACCACATTTTGAATTTTTCTTTCTAAATAAGACCAGAAGATGCATAATTTAGGAAAGAGTTATGCGCAAAGTGCTGTACAATGTACATAAGTAAATGGCCCGGATTTTGTGTTGAGAATAATGATAAGGCTATCAGTGCTCACCGTTATTATGGTGTAAATCGGAAAGCTACTTCCGAAGTCCACACATGCGCAGTTAAACGCAGAAATCCGAAGTTGCGGTCCAAGTTACCCTGCTCCTCCACAGGCTGCGCTATAACAGAACCTCACCGATAGCCTAGGCTTTGAACTCCATGTAAGGGTGTGAAGTTGCTGTACTTACCCACTAAACACGGCAGAAGTAGTTAGGGCTGGTGCATTCATGTGTAAGTGAATTTTTAATAGCGTGATAAATCTTAATTACTGCCAAATAACCTCGCTGGCACTGAAAATTTAAGTTTACAAGTGTGGAGTCTCATTCTTCCTGGTTTAGACTCTGCGTGTCTCAGTGAGGATTCTTCAAGTTGATTGGTTGAAGAGCCACACTGTTGCTTTACCTGCTCACACACGCCACAGATCCCATGTAGAGGGCGCCGCACTGAATCAGACTCCCAAAGGCAGCAAGTCGCTGCCCAAAAGTCCGCAAAAACTTTGTGGGCAGCTATCAGCGTGAAAATTTAAAAGGTTCTTTTAGTGCTCCAACATATTGTAGCATCGATATAATTTACAGCTTCTGCTCAAGGTGGGATCTATTTACTAGGTTGTAATGAAAATACTGACAAAAGCAGATTAATGCTCTCCAATAGTGTATAGCAATTATTTCTGTGTTCTAATTGTTTTAATCAGAGATTACTTTATCTTCATCTCCTCCTCTATTTGAAAGTGCTGACATTTTCCAAGGCTACAGTCCTATGGGCTTCAAACATCCTTCAGTACCATGCCCAATTAGCCATTATTGTGTGAGCCTTAACAAGGCTGGTTATTCAACCGTGGGTACATAACACCAATGTCCTTATCCGACACACACACATGTAAGTAATGATTTGTTTCATATTTTTTTAATTTTATTGCCAGTAATCTGGACCTAGATTGAGCTCACCAAATAGTTTGGGAACTGGGAAAACCATATTGGAAAATCATTTGATGGGACGGTTAACAGAATTTCACTATAAACAAACAAAATCTAAAATTTGTGGTTGCATTTCAAACATTTTTGTACTCAATGTTCCAATGAAAATCAGAAATACAAAGAGAAACATAACCCGTTACTTTTAATGTGGAAAAGAAATATAAAAAAAGTGAAAATACTTTTTAACCCAATTTCAGTATAAAAGTGACGAAACCGTTTATATTTCTTAATCTGATTCAAAAACTGCTGGCTCATTGTCAGCAAATTTGTTTTTTAGAATAATTTCCTTGAACAGAATGTTTTGATAAGGGAATCCCTTTCTATCCAAAAGGAAATTCCTTTCTACCCAAAGTAGTAGGGAAAATGCTAGAATCTATTACGAAGAACGTGGTAACAGGACACAGAGTCAACACTGTTTTATGAAAGGGAAACCGTGTTTGACAAACCTATTAGAGTTTTTTGAGGGTGCAACTGGCATGGCAGATAAAGGGGAACCAGTAGATGTAGTATATTTGGATTTTCAGAAGACATTCGATAAGGAGCCACACAAGTTGTTACACAAGATATGGGCTCATGGGCTTGGGGGTAACATATTAGCATGAATTGAGTATTGGTTAACGACAGAAAACAGATGGTAGGAATAAACGGGTCATTTTCAGGATGGCAGGGTGTAACTAGTGGAGTGCCGTAAGAATCAGTGCTTGGGCCTTAGCTATTTACAATCTATATCAATGACTTAGATGAGGGGACGGAGTACAAAGCTAGGTGGGAAAGCTGTGAGGAGGACATAAAGAGACTGCAAAGAGATATAGACTGGTTAAGAGTGGGCAAGAAGGTGGCAGATGGAGTATAATGTGGGGGAAGTGTAAAGTTATTTACTTTGGTAGGAAGAATGGAAAAGCAGAACATTTTTTAAAAGGTGAGAGACTAGCAAATGTTGGGATTCAAAGGAATTTGGGTGTCCTTGTACACAAATCACAGAAAGTTAACAGGCAGGGGCATGGATGAGGGTTTCAGCAGCAGATGAGCTGAGGCGGGACGGAGTCGGGTAATGTTACGGAGGTGGAAGTAGGCAATGTTGATGATGAACGGATATGTGGTCGGAAGCTCATCTCAGTGTCAAATACGACACTAAGGTTGTGTATGGTCTGGTTCAGCTTTAGAATGTTGCCAGGGAGAGGGATGGAGTCGGCTCTTAAAAGTAAATATACATTTAGCTATGCACACATAAAATCACACATTTATCTCTAGCCAGACTACGTACTCTTCAGTATCATGAGATACAAGAGGAAAGTGGGTTGTGAAGTCAGCGTTCTGAGAAAATCGTTGCTTGGAGAGTGAAAGGGTTAAAAGTTAGATTAGCGGCTTAACTGACTAGCTGGCTGATGTAATAAAGGAGACGTCTGGCAGAACAAAGACAGTTGGAAAAAGCATATTACATGATGATTGGGGAGTGAAAGAAGGCAATGAGGCCATACATTGAACAATGGGCCACCAATGTGATTTGCGAAGATGTGGTTAAGTGTACGAAATTGGCTAAGAGGTAAAGAGTAGAACAATGGCAGATATGGAAACAGGGCAAATGAGATAAACAAGAAATAACAACAGAAAACGCTGGAAAAACTCAGCAGGCCAGGCAGCAGCCATGGAGAGAGAAACAGAGTTAACGTTTCAGTTCGAAGACCTTTCATCAGTTCTGACCTGAAATGTTAACTCTGTTTCTCTCTCCACGGATGCTGCCTGGCCTGCTGAGTTTTTCCAGCGTTTTCTGTTGTTATTTCGGATTTCCAGCATCCGAAGTATTTTGCTATTATATTAGTGAGATAAACAAGATGTGTTTTGTGGACATGTGATTAAGTGTACGTGACTTGGACAATTAATTGGCCCAGTCCCGAAGGTGTGAAGGAAACAAGATGTAAGATTGTATATAAGCCAACTCCTCGAATGTAAAATTTAATCTCCCATCTCAGCTCAGACTGAGAGGGCCTCTCCCTGCACGTGCTTGAATAAAGATCGCTTGGAACCAGTACACGCTCATCTCCGTCTGCTTTGGGGCAGGGAGAAATCCCACAACAGAGAGTAAGGACTTCATACCTTTGATATGTAAGCCAACTTGCTTTTACTTTCTACATGACCATTTTAAGCAGGTGATGATCTGAGCATGCAGCTCAAACAAGATCCAATACCTACCAGTGACCGACCTATTACAGAGTTAGAGGAGTAAGCAGAGATCAACTGGTAGGAATGCATTAGGATGCTGTTGCTGATAGGTCCATTATCTTTGGAGAACTTACTCCATTGTAGCCAAGAAGGCAACTTGAGGGAGGACATGACCTGTGTATAGGATGACTGTTACAAGTTTGGGTCACCTTAGATATTCTCCCAGGTACTGTAGTAGTGATCAGTCCTATAAGCGGTTTGAGTCCTACATTCAGGAGTGCGCCCATACTGCCCAATAACTAATTATACAACTGTGGTAAACCACTGTTGTTAGTATTGTTGTTCACCACTGTTGTTAGTACTGTTGTTCACTGTTAGTACTGTTGTTCACTCTTGCATATTGTTGTACTTGTCTGTGCATGCCTCAGCTGACTCCGCCCCTGGCTCCACCCTCATGGCTGGGTATAAAGGTCGCTGCTCGGCAGCCCCCGGCCCTTTTGGATACCAGGCAACCACAAGAGGCATGCTCTGTTCTTTGGTAATAAAAGCCTGTTTATTACTTTCTCAACTCAGTCTTTTGTGGCAATTGATAGTGCATCAATTTTATTACCAAAGTTAAATGTTGGCTGTGGATGCTGATCAACCGATGGCGCAAAACGCTGAGCAGCAGGCGCTGCTGCGAGCCCTCAGACCAACATGCCTGGACCTAGACCCCCAAGAAGCGGGTTCGTCGACTAAATTCGCACAATGGCTGCGTTGCTTTGAGGCGTATCTGGAAGCCTCGACCGTGACTCTTGATGAAAATAAACTGAAAATCCTGGCCTCGAAGGTGAGCCACCAAGTCTATACTTTAATCCAAGATGCGACGACCTACGCGGCGGCTATCGACCTACTGAAAGGGCAGTATGCACGCCCGGTTAACACGGTCTATGCCAGGCACCTTTTAAGATCTCGCAGACAGCAGCCCGGGGAATCGGTGGAGGCCTTCCTACGGGCACTGCGGGTACTCGGGCGCGGCTGCGACTGCAAGGAAGTATCGGCCGCGGCACATGCGGAGGGACTGATACGAGACGCTTTCGTTGCGGGTCTAAGGTCCGACTACTCCCGGCAGAGGCTGCTGGAGAAGGGTGAAATAGACCTGACAAAGGCAGTGTCCCTCGCGCTCTCGCTCGACGCGGCCCACAGAAATATGGACGCTTTCTCCCCTAATCGCCCCGCGCCGTGGACGCCGCAATCTTGGGCCATGGGACCACCACCTCCGACTGCTGCAGCGATGTCCAAGGCACAAAAATGCTATTTTTGTGGCCAAGCTAAACACCCAAGAGCACGCTGCCCCGCGAAGAATGCTACCTGCTCCGGCTGCGGGAAGAAAGGTCACTACGTTAGCGCCTGCAAAGGGAAGACCGCTAACGCCAGCAGCGCCGCGTGCGAACCGTGGGCGCAGCCATCTTGCCCGCCATCTTGGGCTCCCCTAGCCGCGTGGGGATCGGGACCGTGGGCGCCGCCATTTTGTCCGCCATCTTGGACGCCTCCGACTTCGGTTACGGGGGACCCGGACTCCACCACCGCCTCATCGGACGACCGCATCGACGCGCTTGAACATACGCTGGCTTCCGTGACGCTGGATCAATCTCTCCCGCATCAACTGTCCAGGTCCATGATGGACATTATGGTAAACGGCCGCGCCACTACCTGCCTTTTTGACAGCGGGAGCACGGAGAGTTTTATACACCCCGACACGGTGCGCAGTTACTCTCTCCCGGTCCTGCCGACGCGTCATCGCATCTCTATGGCTTCCAAAGCCCAGTCAGCGGAAGTCGGTGGCTACTGTATGGTGACTCTTTCAGTGCGGGGTACTGAATACAAAAATTTTAAACTTCTGGTCCTGCCTGATCTCTGCGCTGCCGTCCTACTGGGGTTGGATTTTCAGTGCCACCTTAAGAGTGTCACTTTAGCGTACGGTGGACCCCTCCCCCCTCTCACGGTCTGCAGCCAGCAGTTTTTAAATCGCCCGCCGCGCGCCATTTGCAGCCTCTCCACCCTTAAAGTCTCCCCCCCCTCCTTGTTCGCTAACCTCACCCGCGACTGTAAGCCCATCGCTACCAAAAGTAGGCGTTACAGTGCCGGGGATAGGGGTTTCATTAAATCCAAGGTAGCGAGACTCCTGAAGGAAGGGATTATCGAGAGCAGCAATAGCCCATGGCGAGCACAAGTGGTGGTGGTGAAGACTGGCGGAAAACAGCGCCTAGTTATTAACTACAGCCAGACGATCAATCGCTACACCCAGTTGGATGCATACCCACTCCCCCGCATATCTGACATGGTCAATCAGATAGCACAATACCAGGTGTTCTCGACGATTGATCTGAAGTCGGCATACCACCAGCTCCCCATCAGGGCTGAGGACCGCCAGTGCACAGCTTTTGAAGCTGACGGTCGGCTCTATCACTTTCTCAGAGTTCCCTTCGGCGTCACCAACGGAGTTTCTGTCTTCCAACGGGAGATGGACCGGATGGTTGACCAGAACGCGCTCCAGGCCACTTTCCCATATCTAGACAACGTCACCATCTGCGGCCACGACCAGCAGGACCACGACGTTAATCTAGGGAAATTCCTCCGGACGGCCCAGCGGCTGAATCTCACATACAACAAAGACAAATGTATGTTTCGTACTAAGCGCCTTGCTATTCTTGGCTGCGTAGTGGAGAACGGAGTCATCGGCCCAGACCCCGATAGAATGCGCCCTCTTATGGAGCTCCCCCTCCCCCACTGCCAGAAAGCATTGAAGAGATGCCTGGGGTTTTTCTCTTACTATGCTCAGTGGGTGCCCAACTATGCAGATAAAGCCCGACCCCTCATCAAGTCCGCCTCCTTCCCCCTGACAGCAGAGGCCTGTGCAGCCTTCACTCTCATAAAAAGCGATATTGCGAAGGCCACAATGCACGCTGTGGATGAGTCCCTCCCTTTTCAAGTGGAGAGCGACGCATCCGACTTTGCCCTAGCTGCAACCCTTAACCAGGCGGGGAGACCCGTGGCCTTTTTCTCAAGGACCCTCCAGGGCCCCGAGATTCGACACTCCTCTGTCGAAAAGGAGGCCCAGGCCATTGTGGAAGCCGTGCGACATTGGCGGCATTACCTGGCCGGAAAACGATTTACCCTGCTCACTGACCAGCGTTCAGTAGCTTTTATGTTTCATAATAAGCAGCGGGGCAAAATCAAGAATGACAAGATCTTAAGGTAGAGAATCGAACTCTCCACCAACAATTACGATATCTTGTACCGGCCCGGGAAACTCAATGAGCCCCCAGATGCCCTATCACGTGGTACGTGCGCCAACGCGCAGGTTGATAGATTACAGACCCTCCACAATGACCTCTGCCACCCGGGGGTCACCAGGTTCTTCCATTTTATCAAATCCCGTAACCTGCCCTACTCCATCGAGGAGGTCAGGACCATGACCAGGAACTGCCAGATCTGTGCCGAGTGCAAGCCGCATTTTTATAGGCCAGACAGAGCGAGCCTGATCAAAGTCACGCGCCCCTTCGAGCGGCTGAGCATCGATTTTAAAGGGCCCCTCCCCTCCTCTGACCGCAATGTGTACTTCCTCAATATAATTGATGAGTACTCCCATTTCCCGTTTGCCATCCCTTGCTCGGACATGACCAGTACCACGGTCATTAAATGTCTGAATGACCTCTTCACATTGTTCGGTTTCCCTAGCTATATCCATAGCGACAGGGGCTCATCTTTTATGAGCGACGAACTTCGGCAGTACCTGCTCGCGAGAGGCATTGCTACAAGCAGGACCACCAGCTACAACCCCCGGGGTAACGGCCAGGTGGAAAGGGAGAATGCGACAGTCTGGAAGGCAGTCCTTTTAAACTTAAATCGAAGGGCCTTCCGACCTCCAGCTGGCAGGAGGTCCGCCCTGCGGCGCTCCATTCCATTCGGTCGCTGCTCTGTACACCCACCAATGCCACTCCTCACGAGAGAATGTTCTCCTTCCCCAGGAAGTCCACGTCGGGGATTTCGCTACCAACATGGCTGACTTCTCCAGGACCCGTCCTACTGCGGAAGCACGTGAGGACCCATAAGGCGGACCCCCTGGTTGAGAGGGTGAGCCTCCTCCACGCCAACCCGCAGTATGCTTACGTGGTGTACCCGGACGGGCGGGAGGACACAGTCTCCATTCGAGACCTCGCACCTGCAGGTGCTCCTGAAACACCCTCTTCGCCACCCACCGCTACTCCTGCCTACCCCCAGGACACAGTCCCCGCACGAGACCTCGCACCTTCGGGTGCCTCTGAGAGACCACCATCGCTACCTCCCATTACCCATGCTCTGACCCCTGTAGACGGCATGCAGCAGCCCCAGAGTCCGCCGCCTGCTACACCTCCTCTGAACGAGACACCGGGTTCAACGTTGGATGCTGCACCATCACCGCCGCTGCTGCGACGCTCAGGACGGCTTACAAGGCCTCCTGATAGACTTCAATACACGAATTTTTAGTGCACTTCACCCCGCCGGACTCAATTCTAAACAAGGGGTGAATGTGGTAAACCACTGTTGTTAGTATTGTTGTTCACCACTGTTGTTAGTACTGTTGTTCACTGTTAGTACTGTTGTTCACTCTTGCATATTGTTGTACTTGTCTGTGCATGCCTCAGCTGACTCCGCCCCGGCTCCACCCTCATGGCTGGGTATAAAGGTCGCTGCTCGGCAGCCCCCGGCCCTTTTGGATACCAGGCAACCACAAGAGGCATGCTCTGGTAATAAAAGCCTGTTTATTACTTTCTCAACTCAGTCTTTTGTAGCAATTGATAGTGCATCAACAACAATGTCACCCAAGCATGTAATAATAGGAACCCCTTGCGACCGAGCTAGATATTGTGCTTTAGTTAGCTGTTTTTGCGTGTGTTTCTCCAATCTTTCTGAAGGAAAACTGAAACATTTAGTGAGACATGGCTAGAAATGAATTGTTAAACTCTTTTATTTTACAGACAGCAAGTAAACGTACAAAGTAACAGATGTAATAAAATCCCACCTTGATTCAACTAACTGCCAAACCCTCCTCAAGAACAAGAAAAATAATTTTAAAATCACCACATGATCCCCATTGGTGGGCTCGTTAGGCAGCCTTCCTGTCCTGACTAGCTTTGAGCTTAACGTGAGTATGTTTCCCCTCACTAAGCCAGGCGTCCTCCCAGACCCAACTGAGTGATTGATTTCCCATGTGTCTCTTTGTCCTGTTTCGCTGCTTGCCCAGCCAGTGGGACGACTGTTCCTTTGACTCCTCTCCCAATTACTGATTCACCAGCAGGCC
Organism: Somniosus microcephalus; assembly: GCF_052327205.1. Lineage (NCBI taxonomy): Eukaryota > Metazoa > Chordata > Chondrichthyes > Squaliformes > Somniosidae > Somniosus > Somniosus microcephalus. Next base: position 149,573,531 of record NC_140995.1, on the reverse strand, counting down.
TGTAAAAAAAACAACTACCTCCCAGTCCCCTCACCCCTTGTGGTGTGGGTTTAAAGAAAACATGGAATGAGATCATTGACTCTCGCTGTGACCTGCAACATCCCAAAAGCTGGCTCATCTGGCTTCAATACACATCTTTAATGCCTGTGGCTTAAAAAAAAAACCTGTGCCAATTTACTTTGTTTTAAACCACACAATACTTCAACATAGCTCATTCCCAAATCCTTTCCGGGAGAAAAAAAAGTTAAAAGTTCCCAAAGCATGGACAATGACTCCACCCAACCTCTACCTTCAATGTTGCCTCAAATAGGGACATTAATTTGGATGTATGTCTTATGTATATATGTACTAGCTGGAGTGCCCGGCGGTGCCGAGGGTTTTTTGAGGGCATGTTGTTATGAAAAAAGTACAAATAATTTTTATATATATATGAATGAGTTTGTCTGTCTGTGTGGGAAGGGGAGAGAGAGAGAGAGGGAAAGAGAGAGAGAGGGAAGGAGAGAGAGAGAGAAAGGGGGAAGGAGAGAGAGGGGGGAAGGAGAGAGAGAGGGAGGGGGGAAGGAGAGAGAGAGGGAGGGGGGAAGGAGAGAGAGAGGGGGGAAGGAGAGAGAGAGGGGGGGAAGGAGAGAGAGAGAGAGGGAAGGAGAGAGAGACAGAGAGAGAGAGGGAAGGAGAGAGAGAGAGAGAGGGGGAAGGAGAGAGAGAGAGAGAGAGAGAGAGAGAGAGAGAGAGGGAAGGAGAGAGACAGAGAGAGTTTGAATCGCGGCGGCCGAAGGAAGGAAGGAAGGAAGAAGGCGAGCTCTCCCTCCCTCTCCCACACCCTTCACTCTTTCCCTCCCTCAGCCTCTCTCTCTCCCTCCCACTCTCTCTCCCTGCCCTTCTCTCTCTCCCCCCCTCTCTCCCTGCCCCTCTCTCTCCCTCTCTCCCCGCCCCTCTCTCTCCCCTTCTCTCCCTGCCCCCTCTCTCTCTCCCCCACCCCTCTCTCCTGCCCCTCTCTCGCTACGACCCCCCTCTCTCTCCCCCCCCCTCTCCCTACCTCTCTCTCCCCCCGCTCTCCCTGCCCCTCTCTCCCTGCCCCTCTCTCTCTCCCCCCTCTCTCTCTCCCTGCCCCTCTCTCCTCTCCTCTCTCTCTGCCCTCCTCTCCCCTCTCCCCCCTCCCTCACCCCTCTCCTCTCTCTCCCTCCCTCCCCCTCTCTCCCTCCCCCCTCCCCCTCTCTCTCTGAGCCGTCCCCCGACCGAAATCGGACACGGGAGTCCGCAGCGAAAGGCGTTCGTCTGCCACCCGGCCAACCGGGTCCAAAGGCCCCGCCGCGTTAACGATAAGGAACCCCGGGCTCGCTTCGGAGCGATGGGCACCCGGCCTCGGACTGACTCCGTTCTGGTACCGGAAAGGAGGGAGAGACAGGGGGAGGCAGAGAGAGGGGGGAGGGAGGAAGAGGAGAGGGAGACGGAGAGAGGGGGAGAGGGAGAGAGAGGAGGAGAGGGAGGGGGAGAGAGAGAGCGGGGAGAGAGAAGGAGGAGGCCAGCCTTTACCAAGATGGCGGTGATGGCAGGACGCTGGTTTGGAATCGGGCCCAGCGGGACGGGCGGTGCCCTAACTCGGGCGTGGCTGGCGAGGAGAGGCCGACGAGGCTTCGAGGCCTGCAGGCAGCTCATCCACCGTGGATGCAAACAACCCCGCGAGCGGAGAGGCCGGGGTGACAGGAAAGAGGGGAGAAAGCGGAGAGAAGGAGGAGGGTGATGAGGGTGGGACTAGGGGGCCCCATGGTCGGGACAGAGGCAGAGCCGCTCCATCACAAACAACAATGGCCACCGCTAGCTTTCCAGTTTGAAGGATTAGGCCCCCGCCCACACACGCCATGAAACGCCCCCCGTGACGCAGCGCGTTCCCCCGTAGGATTGGTCAACCTTCACGTCACTCAATGCTAATGAGCGGGATTTCCCCCGTATGATTGGCCAACCGCTAATGAGCGGAATTTTGAAGGTTTTTTGTCTACTGTCCGAACAATTTTCGTCTGACCAAAAAGTAAATATGCCTAGGACACCCCTCCTAATCATTAACCTTTCTTTTGATATAACATATGTGTAGGTGACGCTCTATAACTTTTGAGTGATGCCCGGACAGACAGACAGAGAGACAGACAGACACCACGATCCTTTTATATCTATAAAATAATAACTAGCTGGCGTGCCCGGCGGTGCCGAGGGCTTTTTCGAGGGCATGTTGTTGTTGGAAGAGAGAGAGAGCGCAAACTGGGGGGAAGAGAGAGCGCGACTAGGGGGGGAAGACAGCGACTGGGGGGGGGAAGAGAGAGAGATGCGACTGGGGGGGGGAAGAGAGAGAGCGACTGGTGGGGAAGAGAGAGAGCGAATGGGGGGGGAAGAGATGAGAGCAACTGGGGGGGAAGAGAGAGAGAAGCGACTGGGGGGGAAGAGAGAGAGCGACTGGGGGGGACGAGAGAGAGCGACTGGGGGGGAAGGAGAGAGCGCGACTGCTGGGGGGAAGAGAGAGCGCGACTGGGGGGGAAGAGAGAGCGCGACTGGGGGGGGGAGAGAGCGCGACTGAGAAGGGGGGAAGGAGGGGGGAAAGGGGAAGTGAGTGGGGGAGCCAGCAGACCCTCTCCCCACTGCCGGCGATGGCTCCGCTGAGCACCGTGCCACCCCACGCACTGACATGTCGAGCGCAGCGCCCCGGTGAGCCCGAGCCCCGCCCTCCCGAGACCGGGCCTGAGACGGCCGATTGCGGCTGCCGGGCCCGGTTGCCTTGGTAACCCTCCTCCCCTCTCTGCCTCCCGATCTCCGGGCCTGGGCCTGAGACGGTTGATTGCGCGGCTGGCCAGGCCCAGTTGCCTTGGTAACCCTCCTCCCCTCTCCGCCTCCCGATCTCCGGGCCTGGGCCTGAGCGGCCGGCGAGCCCGGTTGCCGGGGTAACCCCTCTCCGCTCCCCCTCCCCTCACCCTCCACCGCCCCCCCTCCGCCCCGAATTCCGAACGCACGAGCGAG